>NW_020897721.1:1740594-1827359 GCF_003984885.1 Neopelma chrysocephalum
TGGACTAGGATATCTTATTGCTTTTATAGGCATTTCAGGATTGTTTGTTAAGTGCGAATTGTTAGTACAATCTTGTTGGAAATGAACCTCATACAAATTCAGACAATCTTTCTGCAATTCCATAAATCACTTAATCTCCATCTGTAGAACCTACTTCATGTATTTCCTCTCAAAACAGCACACAGGGTTGATACTGCTTTGTACAAGTGAAGATCCAAGGCATTGCAATTTTTCCCTAGGTTACATAGGACGTCTTGACAGTCTCATGATGTCACTCTAAGTGAACCACTGGATCATTTACCCCTTTCCTGTATTATGAGACTTGGGGTTTTGCTCAGGACTTCCCATGCACCTGTAAAATTATCACTTAGTTATGGTAAAGGGACTTTAAATGGGAGTGCCTGGCTAGTGGACATATCCCTGACTCCAGATTTTGATAGAAATTACCCATGCCATCTGAGGAAGCAGGGTGGGCTGCTTGCAGGCGTGCAGGGGTGTGCAGGGACAATAAAAGGGGCCTTCTCTCCCACCCACCCATAGTAAATATTTATGTATGCAAGAAGTCATTTGCAAGCAGAACAATTTGCAGATGTGGCAAGACTATGCAGGAGTACAATCAATATTCTTATTCTAGCTGTGCATGGGAGTGAGAAATGCCTGAGTGTGTCAGAGGCTGTTAGCAAACATAGATATAAAAGGGAGCCAGCACCCATGCCCTGGTGCTGGGTGGTTAAGCCTTGCTCCTCAGAATTCAGCCAGCAGTCTGCCAGTCCTGTGCTGCTTTTCTGTTTGCCATCTCAACAGAACAGCACACACCTTCTTGACAGTTTTAGTATCAAGTCAAGCCCTCGCTTCAGGATATCAAAGGCTTTTGTGATGATGGAGATGGATGACTTCTGGCTGAGTTCTGGCATGACCTATTGAGGATGTGTGTGCAGCGTCACTGCCTCTGCATAAGGAATGTTCTGGATGCAGATAGTCTGGTGGCCTGTAATGTAGCAGAGTAATCATTTAATTCTATCCAAGAGAGTAAAGGCAATATCAGGTACAATGTAACCCTAACCACCACATATTAGAACAGGTTCTCAGACACAGTTGAATGCAGCAGTATTGGGATCCAAAGCCAAGAAAAGTGGCTGAATTAAGGTATAACTGAAAACCACCCAAACCCCATTTACTATCTAGTAATGTCTTAGCATTTTGTAGTAACCTCTGGCTGTCCTAGTTCTACAAACTTGGATGTTTCTAACATTCTATTCATTCACATCGCCCTTTTTGTGTCAGATTTGGAGAAGCCTTGAGTTCAGTCAACTTCAGCTCAAATCAGAGTACAATAAATGCTGGACAAGTGACATAATATGTAAATCCACATTCTCTTAAAAAAAAAAATCCTGTCCTTGGCCTCTCAGATACAGTGGCCCAAATAAGTGGATATCTGTTATTTAAGCCACTTTTTGTCCCAATTGCCCTTTTATGAATTGGGGACAATGTGGTCTCCTCTTGTTCAGTGCTGTTGGGAAAATTAGTCCATCAGTATTTATAAAGCAGTTGTCTCCTGCAGTGCTGAGCGCTTCAGAAAAGCCATGAAGAACTGAATAGCTCTGTCCTTGGAGCAGGCTTCGAGTAGCAAGCAGTAAGCAGGAGCCTAGGGTTGCATATTGAACAATAAGGAAAAGCCAAAATATTGAATAGTCCACCCATTAATGAACAGTGCTGATCCTGTGCACAGAATAAAGCAAGAGCCCTGTGGAAAAACACCCTGTGTTCCTGCAGTTAAAGGCTGTGTCACAGTAACAGCAAGCTCAGGGCTGAAGGAAGCCTGTATGTATCTGTGCAGCTGTGGCATATCCAAACTTTTTAAGAGCTCATCATTGTGACATTAAGGTTGGCTCCTTTGACTGCAGTTTTCTGTGTGTGAGTCTGGTAGTAAGAGCTGAACCATCTTTTGGGAGTGTTCATATAATACTGGGCTACAGGGAACATGACGTGTCTTTCCTCTTGCTTGAAGGTGAGTAGGTTAAGCAAGACTGCCAGCTTTGGATGCCAAGAAGTAAGGGAAATATGTGTTGTAATGTGTGGGAATATCATCCTACAGCAGCTGGAGTATTCACTGATGATTGTGAGGTGTGTTGCGCGTGATTATTTGCGTAGTCTGAGGAAGGGCAGAGGTGGGAACAGATGTATAATTCGAGATGAGCCATTTTCCCAGAAATGCTTATGTGTGTATTAGCTGTTTTCTGTGAACCACTGTGATGATGAACCACTTAATTTCACCCAACCTCCACCTCCAGGAATGTAGACAAAAAAAAAAAGTACAAATAGTTTAAAGGAGGGTTGCCTGTCTGCAGGGAAACGTTTGTTAGGAGACAGAATTAGGGCATTGTGTGGAAGTGTCAAGCAGATCGGGCAGGAGGGCCTAGAGGACTTTGGCTTGTTGACAGGGTGGGAATCCAGTAAATTAAGCACATGTTAAAATTCTCTTTCTCAGTGGTTTACAGCTTGTGATTCATGAGCAGGTGGCTTTTGGACTACATTGGAAAAGAATATTCAGATAATACTGCGTTATGGGTTATGTATGTGAGATTTCTCAAGGGACTGTGGCTACAGTGGAAATTTTTTGGGATCCAAAAGTTGGAAAAAACCACTGTCTCCTGTGTTCATCTCATTAAGTCAGTGATATGTTTGGTTTTGAAAAGGCCAAACAATGAATCAGGCTTTAAAATGGAAGAACTGTAGGTGTTCTCAATAACTTGGTTAAAGCACCTGAGTGCACAAGATTGATGTGGCAGTGTGACTCAGTGTGCAGCTGGGAGCAGGAGTCTGAAAACACTTTCCCAGGGCAGGACAGATGGGACATGCTCCTGAAGAGCCTGTGTTCAGAGAGATCCACACAAGGGGAAAGGCATGGGTTTCCTATGGGAGAGCTTTGCTAAACTGTGGGTTGCCTCCCAGGGAAAATGCTGGAAACCCTGTTCCTTGAAACGCTGACAGTTGGGCTGGGCAACCTGCAGGAAAATATGTGGAGGGGGGATGAGTCCTCTGATAGCCTGAGGGGTGAGCTGCACTAGGGATGGGATCTCACCATCTGACATCCCAGGCACACTCACAGGGCGGAGGGCTCCTGACTGCAGGATGAGTTTTTATTTCTAGCATGCTGCTTCGTGCCCAGGAATCCTTCTGGCATTGCTGAGGACCTGGGGTGTGGGGGGAGAGTTAATGCAAGAATTGAGATATATCCTGAAGATCAGAGCATGCCCCTGTCATGTGGGGATGTGTGTCTTCCTTGGTGCGTGTGTCTGTGGCGCCTATTACCAGCTCTGAGAAATGCATGTATTCATCAGAAAGAGAAAATATCCCTTTGTGTTTATTCTTATTTAACATTGTTTACACAGAAAATGGAGAAACACATCTTTAACCGTCATGTACGATTTAAAATTATGTCAGTACGCCGTGCAGTGCTCATTCTGCAAACATCTACTCCACCATGTGGTCTCTGGGAGCTAGTGCTGGTCTCCTATGCACGGCCACTCTGCTCTGCCTGGAGCACTCTGCAGTGGTTCTGCTAAATAGCCTTTGTGAGGGTTTCCAGAGCTCTAAATTAAAAATGTGGGAA
The DNA here is from genome assembly GCF_003984885.1 of Neopelma chrysocephalum. Taxonomy (NCBI): domain Eukaryota; kingdom Metazoa; phylum Chordata; class Aves; order Passeriformes; family Pipridae; genus Neopelma; species Neopelma chrysocephalum. The sequence continues at coordinate 1,744,208 of NW_020897721.1, forward strand.
GCTGGGGAGGAGGAGAGACTGCTGGGAGGGGGGGTTCTCTGTAGCTGGAGTGTTAGGATGTCTTGCTACCTAATTACTTAAGAATATGTGGGCTTGAATGAGTCCTCTTTAATGAATAATAGGCAAATGCATAAATCACAAACCCCAAGCACCCGAATGGTGAAATGCACACTAATGAAGACCTGACTTTGATGGCAGGTGTAGAGTTGATTTGTAAAATGTCGTGAATATATCAGTTTTAAAATGATATTTATTAAAAGAAGCAAATCTTCCTTGTGTTGCCCTTGTCTTTAGTCTCTCACGCCGCACACCTGCTCTCCCTGCGTGCTCTTGCAGGCTGCAGTCTCAAGGCAGTTCCCTGCTATAACTCTTGCTTCAAGAACTGCAACAATAGAGACCAATTACCCTCTGTCTCCACTCTTATTGCCATGAGCCCAAGAGGGGAAAAAAAAAAAAAAAGAGTGCTCCCCCTCCCCACTACCTTTTCAATTTCAAATCCTCACCCTGTTGGTAGTGCCATTTGTGGGTTGGAACTCCCTGCTTTGTGTTCGGCATTATCTGGAGATTCACCTGGTGCTGATCCAATGAACCAACGCAACCTCACAAAGCTGAAGGGAAGGGTGTAGAGTTCTCTTTGTAATAAATCACATGCCGTGAAAAAGGATTTCTTTACCTCCTTTCCTCCATTATTCTCCGTATCTCACCTTGTGGAAATGGGTCTGTTAGTAAGAGACTTAGACTCACATGGTTTGGAAAAACGAGCAGGGGAGGGGAGGACTGAAGTGAAAGGAAGGCAGAGTTCCTGGAGGTTTCTGTAGCTTGGAGATTCCAGAAAGAAGAGGCACACCCTAAAAGAATAGGAAGCAGCCCTAAAAAATAAACCCAGCGTGGGCCTTGGTACTAAATCTTTATCAGTTCTAGAAAGGGACAAGGATGTTGTCATTGAAGCAGCTGCATAGGAAATCCTTAAAAGCAGTGATGTCCCAGAGGCAAGGGGGTTCTGTCCAGATAACTGCCCAGCAAGCTGGATGCTGGTCTGAACATCTTTGGTTTTACTGAGTTGAGCTGGTAACCTCTTGAGATCTGGCTGCCTCCCAAGTAGGGAGGGATGAATACTGCAAAATGTTTCAGTTTCTATTGCAATTTTGAAACTCATTTGCTTTGACTGAATTTGCACTGTGTTTATGTAAATTTATAAACACTGTAATAAATTTATCTACTTACAGAAAGCAGAAATTTTAGAAAAAGGCTGGGAAACATTCATGAAACACGAATTCTAATTCAACAAGAATATTCACAGAACCTGATTTAAATGTACAGTCAGTCACAGAGCAGAAATATCGTATGTGGTCTGTATATCTAGCAAACTCTAGCAAGCATAATCCAAAATTCAAACAACTATTATCAGCTTAAATATTTTAAATTGCATACATGTCATTTTTTGTGGTAGCAATGACTATGTAAGAAACAGCCCAGGTTTTCACAGTAGGAATGAAAACCACAATCAGGTGCTACTTTGCTTGTTGGATAAAGCTCCCCTACTTCTGACTGTGCTTTTTTTCTAACCTGTGAGAGTCTGTGCCAGCACTTTTTGGGCTCCATGGCAATGTGACCTGCCACATTTGTAAGAGCATGAATGGGCATGGTCATTAAGCCTCATGGAATGGGATATTCTGCAGTGCCCTAGCTCTGGAAAACCTCCAACGCTCACCAATTTTGAAGCTGCTTTTGTCTTCCCTTGCATCTCTTGGAGTCTCTGTCTTCTGATTTTCTGTTTTCCATGATCCTTTTCCAAGATCATCCTTAAACAGCCCTTTGATATAATTTAGGTAGGGTTTTTTTCTCCCCATGTAATTTTTTTACTGAACACATTAGTTTATTTACAGCACAAAATAAATCTAATCTGTATAGAGCAGATTTGGAGGCACTTTCTAAATTAGGGGAACACTTACAGGCAGGTGAGGTGTATTGAAGCCAATGACAACACTTGCAGTCTGAATAAGAGAGCTGATTTTATATTGAAAGATTATGTATTGTATTAGAACACAGTTGTTTCCCACTGTAGAGCTGCTGTTTCCAGACTATATCTGTATTTCTACTTTGCCTACCCAGTGCTTGAAGCAGCAGGCAAACAGTTAAGCAGCAGAACCAGCAGCACAGTGTACTAGAAATGAGCTGGTTTAAAACTGGGAGGAGGAATTAAACAGCAGTGCAAGATGCAATTTTTAAGTCATCCTGTTCAAGCTCTTGCATTGGAGGTATTAACCACAAGGGAGATCACATCATCTGGGAGAAAAAGAATATAATGAATGCAGGATCTGTAAGAGGCATGTGGGAGACTCTTGCCGTATGTTTTGGTCATGTCCTGATATACGTGAGCTTTGGGAGACAATTCTACATGTAATAGAGTCAATAATCAAATCTGAAGTACCAGGGAACACAACTTGATGTTTCCTTAGAGAGGCCATGAGTTTGCAGCAGATGAATAAAGAGAGAATGTGGTAGATACAAATTTGTCTTTAGGCAAAAAGGAAAGAAGAAAAAGGCTTAAAAACTGGGAGGGAGGAGAAAACTTTGCACTGTTTCCAGACTGGGAAGAAATAGTAATGCCTACATCAGAAACTTAATTAATTGTTGTTCCATTGATAAAGATGTGATACACAACATCAAAGACTAGCTAAATGATATTTGAAAATTAATTTGGATTCCTATTAAATAGAGCTCAGAGGAGCTTCCCAAATGAATAACTTGTTTGTTAAGCATTGCTTCCTTCTGTTTATAAAGTCTTCTCAAGTAAAAACAACTATTTTCAACGGTTCTTGTTGCTTTAAATGAACTATGAGATTCATCACTTACCCGACATTTATGACACATCCAAATACTTCAAATTTCAATGCCTTAGTTACAAAAATTAGGTAATGCTTACTTCTATTCCCTGTAGGGATGACTTAGGTAAAGTTATATAAAAGGTCCCAACCCCCAAATTTAATATTGATAATCCTTGTATGAATTTAAAATTTGCTTTTGGCACACATAGCTTGGCCAATTCAATGTGCTTTGGAGATGAACATAATGGAGTCAAAATATACTCGTTTTCTATAGTGTTATTAGTGTTAAATATTATTAAAAGAAAATGTAAATGTGACCCGCTAACCATATAAAAGGATATAATTTTAGATTCTGAGCTCTTAAGAAAATTTTTGTACAGTAAAAATGTTGTTTTCTTGGGAACTGTGCCAAAATATGGTAAGAGTCGTGACAGATTCTGCTTTTACTAAATGAAAAACTTATTCCTCTCATTCTGCTGTTCTACCAGTTTTATCCCAGTGTAATTCTACCTACATCTCTGGAAGTACTTCTGATTTTTTATTAATGTCTATAAGTTCAAAAGAAGATAGGATTTAGTAGAACTGAGTGGAGAGAGTTTACATGCAGACAAGTAGAAGAGAGAGAGAAATCTGATCCAATATGGTTTGCTTTAGAGTGGAATGGAGACAACTTACAGAGTTGTCTGTGGAAATGTAGCTTTTGGAGTGTCCAGAAAAGAAATCCATCTGTTTTCTATACAAGTACAGAAGTGACCACCAAGACAAGGAGGTGACCTCTCCATGACAGCAAGCCATCCAGTTCAGCAGTGATGGAGCTGCAGAGCTGATAGTTGCAGAGCTCCCAGACAGCCTCATGGTTGGGTTTTCTAAGCCCAGCCCAGTGAGCACAGCAGCTACTGCTTGCTTGGATCCCTGTAGGAATTTATACAAAAGAATGTCCCATTAACTTTGTATCCTTTGGTTCATGGGAAAATATTTATTCATCAGTTTTGGAAATGAATTTCAACCTCTGGTTTCATCCTCTCGCTTTTCTTAGCATTTCACCCCTCTGCTCTTACTTTTTATATTCGTTTCTTTTTGCCAGTTAAACCTATGGCTTTTGGCCATCAGATCCTTAGAAATTTTTGTAAAAAGGATAGCACTACAGGAGTAAATTTCTATTGTTTGCATAGGTGTGTTTAAAAGATTAGGGCTGAAAAGACCTGCTTGTAATAGACCGGGGATCGATGAAAGCTCTTCTTTCCTCAAGAAGCTTTAAGGCTTAGAGCAAGGTTGATTTTTTGTTTATTTGTTTTTACTATAGAGGAAGCTGCATCTCTACCTGGGTTTTTATTATTTGTGTGGTCTTTCACAGAATGCCTGAGTAAGATCTGCCCAGGGTCCACTGATCCCAAGCTGAGCTTGTGATGACAGAAAGACTTCTCTTCCTGCGTGGCCACAGATGTCTAGGTGATCTCTGCGCTAGGCAAGGGACGTGATTTCCACCTCCCCCTATTTGTGCTGCTTCCAGCTTTTTAATTTCTCCTGTGTTCACTCTAATGACAGCCTCTTGAGTTTCAGCAGGACAAAGAATGGGATACTCCATAGGACTGGGAGCAGCAGAATCAAATGTACTGAGAGGGATGTGAGTTAGGGCAGGAAGGAGAAGCCAAGGTGGCATACATGCTTCAACGCCTACAGGATTTGATGGCCAATAAGCATTTTAACTTGGTGTCTTGGTTGGCTAACTTTTGTGTAGGCAATTGCAGGAGGGGGAGAGACTCAGGCCCTGGGTTAGTGGAACAATGACATTCATGCTTTAAAACCCTTAAGCACCTACTTAACAGCCATTGATTACAATGCTCTTTACAGCTTTGCTGAGTCAAAGCCTGACTGAGGGCAAACTAAAGGTCTGGTGGTGCAGTGTATGAATCACCCTCGTAGCTACAGACCCTCAGCCAGAGCATGGAAGAGAAGGGGACCTCAAAGGTCAGGCAGACTGTTCCAGAGCCAGCCTGCCAAGCTGGAAAAAGGCAAAGGATAGAGTGAGCACAGGTGGTATGGAGGGGAAGAAGGCTGAATTACCAAAGGTGTTTCAGTGGTATTCTGCTGGTCACATTATTTCTAAAAGTGGACATTATTGCAGTCTTTCCTCAAGAGAGTATTTGCTTTGTTTTTCCCATCAGAAGAACATATTTAAATACATCAGCTGCAGAATATAGCCCTAATTCTGCAGCAGGACCCAGAAGAGGCTGCAGCCCATACATGTCATTTGTGTGTGTTTGTTTTTGTGTGCGTGCAGGTGCTCCCTGATGGGGTTCGATTTAAACCGGCACTGGGCAAATCCATCTCCTTGGGCTCATCCCACACTGCACGGAGTGAAACAGCTCATCATCGACATGTACAACAATCCGGTGAGTGGGGAAAGGGGATGCCAGAACAACCCCTTGCTGAGGTACCGACTCTTTCTCGCTGCAGGGTTGTGTGAGGTGCAAGTAACTCTGATGTGGTTTAATTCAGTGGTAAACCAAAATAAGGGAGAAGTCAGCAAGCACACACACACACCACATGAGATCGGGCAACATTTGTGTCTTTTGTCACAGGAAGCATCAGAAGTGGAGAGAGCAAGTGAAATGAAGTTCAGCTCGGATTAAATATGAAATAATTCTGAAAGCAGGGCCTAAATTCAATCGAGCTGCTCTCATGCTCTGAGCCGGATTCAAAACAGCAGGTCCCCCAAATTGAATTATGGAATGGCATTGATGCTTAATCCGGAGCTCTGGCAGGGGTTGCTGTGTAACATGCAGTGCAGGAGGGGGAGAGTATTTGCAAATATTATATAAACACGCACGCACACAGTCATGCTCACTCGGAGAAGCAGAGGTGTTCTTGAAGGTGAAATCTTAGCTAATCAGAGGAGATGGATTGTGGAGAATATGGAGAAGAGGAGTGGGAGGGAGGCAGACAGCTATTGAATGTTTGACATCAAAGCGCAGAAGGATTATTGAACGTGGCACCTAAGAAAAACTGCTGAAAAAAAATGGAGATGGGTAGGAAAAAATCACTACCAAAAAATAAGAGGAGATTTTATAGATTATGATTTTTTTTCCTTGTAGAATTCCTGGTATTTGTCCTTTCTTTTTGCTTCCCACTACGGAGAGGGAATTTGGATCTTTAATTCCCTAAAGCTTTGCTAATTTTTCCTTTTATTTTTTTTTCTTTTCCTTTTTGTTACTTTGAAAAAGGACCTGGTTTGCCTTGCTAATAAAGAAAGAGGATTCTTACCCCTGGCTACATCATGTATAGGATAAGACCTTCTTTAATTTAACTCCTGGTTTTCCCAATACATCTTAATTGGACTTTTTATCTTCCAGCGAGTAGTAATACCTGTACAGAAGAGGTTTTAGGTACAAGGAAGATAGGTTAATAGATAAGATCCTTACATATAGAGTGGAATCCAATTGCATGAAAAATATTTTCTTAGACTGCTAATTGTTTGGCAGCGAATTTGTCTTTCTAGTCAGTTCCTGCAGCACTTAGCATTGTGCTTCTGACCAAGGCTCCAAAGCTGTATCAGATTGATGATGATGATGATGGAAGGCACAGAAAGGAGCTTTAGAGCCAGCCTGGTCCTTCCTCTGTTTTCTACCCCAAATAGCAAGACAATTTGCCTTCTAAGAAAATGGAGAGAGCATACAGACTGCTTTAAGAAGAAAGCTTTCTTTCAAAAATAAAGAGATGCTTAAATATTACAAGGAGTTCGGGTGCAGGGAAATGCTTGTAGCCAGTAAGGCAACAAATCCTGGCACTATTAAAAGTCACTGTCAGTAAAATAAAGCTATTCTTGGAGGCAGGGGGAAATTGTTTTCAGCTTCATCCCCTTCTAGGGCAGCTTTGAAAATTCTGGTAGTTTCCAGCTGCCCTGTGTGTGAAGAATGAATTAATTTGCTGTGGTGGGTAAAATGAAAAAATCAAAAGAAATGTTTGGTCAGAATTGGTCTGAAATGGAAATCTTTTTTTTCCTCAATCTCTCTGTCTTCCACCCCTCCCCAGTGATCAACCTGAGATGAACCAGTTCTAGTTCATTTCTTTTGGAGGAAAAGAAAAAGGAGCCTTTCAAACACAAGTGTAACATTTCATTTTCAGGGTTATTTATTTTTTTTTAAAATACTATTTAGAAATTATATTTTTTGGATTGAAGTACCAGCAAAGTTCAGGTTGCTTTCCAGAATTCCATTTCTCAGTGAATTAGCTACTCACCAAAAAACCTTCTTTTCTGGTTTTATCATCCCTTAGTCAACACCAGCCTTTCTGACAGTTTCAGGGATGCTCAGCAATATAATGCAGTGTATGGGATTACTGTTGTTTTCAGGCAATACCAGGGTCTTAGTCCCTCTGATACCAATAATATTTGTATGGAAAGACCATATCCAAAGTGCTGGGACAAAAATGCCAGCTGCCTCACTGAGAGGGCATGGGACTGTGCATGCACCATCCTGCTTTAGCAGTGACTGTTTTTATTAAGTTCTGACAGTGCCAGAATAAAACCTGCTTTGAATTCTTTCAGGCAGCTCAAAATGTTAAGTACTTTTCAGGTGTAGAATGTTACTTTCAGATGAGTAATACATGATAGATGGTTGGCTGCATGCAGAGGTGACCAGCTGCAGGAGGGCTGGTGTCAAACTGCATCAGATCAGGGATTATGCATTTGAACATGTCTGTCCTGCCACCCTCTCCTCACCTGAGGTCTTCCCACACTTGGGAAAATGAAATGAAATAAAATGAAAGGTCCAGTTCCCTGAAAAATAATGTAATAAAAAAATAACCTTCATCCCTCCCATTCCAGACAAGATCTGCCATGAGAGGCTGCCCACAGGAGACTGGCCTGTTTAAAGCAGAGGAAGTTTGGCTTCATGTTGGCATTGCAGAACAGCTCAGTGCAACACTTTTAGATGTATTCATTCCCTTAAATCACTTAAGGAAAATTAGCTGCCATAAGACCATAAAACCATGTTTTAAATATTGCTGTATAGGAGGATTTTTCTTCTGCTCTGCAGTATGGAAGATAAGCTGCTTCCTTTGAAAAAAAGTTCATTTTGGAGCAGGGAGGATGACTGACTCAGAAATAAGTGAAGTGGGTATGAGGCACACACACAGCTACAGTGATTCCAGCACTGAGTGTTCCAAGGCTGAGTGTTTGCTGCAGTTACTGTATAAAAATAAACCAAAGCACCTGTGTTTCACTGTTCTTCTGGCTTTTACAAAGTGTGCTTATTTTATTTTTAAAGTGTTTTGAATTTCATAATGACCCTATCATCCTTAGGAAGGAGTAGATGGGTCAAAAATGAGAGAACAATAGGAAGCTTTTGATCTCCACGTCACTGATTTTGACACAATCGCTCTGATGATCACTGTCATTGTGTTGGCATACACAAAGTGAAGGGATGTTCTCAGCTCTTTCTAGTGGTATCAGTCTTGCAGATGACACTGAACTGACAGACTTACTCTTCTAGATCATGTGCTGTTGGCTGGAGATGTTTCTGTTCGTAAGCACCTTTCCCTGCCCATATAGAGAGCAATGTCTTCCCCCCGTTCCACCAGATGACACATGTTGATGGTTTCCCTGTCTGTGCTGGAGCAGGTTAGCAGAATTAGCTCTGAACATGAATGTATTGTTTAAAACAACTCAACTGACTTTTAAGTATGTTAAAGCATGTTCAAATCAGCCATTCCAACAGCTGAACTGTGGATCCAAAAGTTTCTGCTTGGGCCTAATAACGCTCTTCACGCAGAGAGGTGTTTGCAGTATGAATGTCTATATCCTAGGCAAGGAATCCAATAAAGCAGGTAATCACAGCTAGATTGAAACACATGAACAATCTGATTGAATTCAGCAATGTTGCTTTTGTGCTTATGGTTAAACAGGTGCTTAAATGTTTTGGACTGAGGATCAAGTGGTCAGTACTGGCAAGCTCAAGGTTGGGGCAGTCAACACAGATCAGTCCTTACCTCTGAGTTAACATGAAGCCTCAGACAGAGAGAGAGCAGCATAACTGCTTGGTTGTCAGACAGGTTCCTTATGACCATCCAGCGCTTCTCCCAAAAAGCAAATGCACTCTTTAAAACATTTAATGAGTGAACTCAGGTAGTGTGCTCAGTGCCAGCTCAGTCCCCTCGACTGTGTGCGTTGTGATGTGGCCTTTAATCACAGGGGCTCGTGTTATTCTCCCAGCTAGACCCCTGCCTCACCGAGTTCTCCAAATGGAAAACTTCCACATAATAAGCAGCTATTCAGCATTTTGGTTTAGCTTCAGTGTTCATTGTGCTGCCTTGTCCTGTATTTACTGTGCGCTATTGAGATCCTACTCTGAGGATAGAATTGTTAGTCTCCTTGTGGGCTCTTTTGTTTTGCTCATTGTTGTACCCTGGGAGCATTTCAGAAGTGCTGATTATTTTTTTGGGGGGGACTCCTATGAGAGATAAATATGTTATCCTTGTGTGGATAGGAAGGAAACAGACAGTTATGATCAGAAGTACCTACTCGTTTGTGATAGATGATTTAAGATGCCTGGAATCAGATTTGTTTCATGTCATTCAGCAAAGATTGATAAGTTCATTGTCTTGTTTCTACCTCTTCCTTCTGTAAGGAAGATTGGGATAGACTGTTTCTGTCATTTGGAGTTCTTAGGACATAGAAGAAAAGGAAGAGGTAGCTACTGATTCCTTGGAATGAATCTATTTCTAGTAATTTGCCCCTCCCAAATGAAAATGCAGAAATGGGATTCAGTGCTCCCAGGAACTCACACTGCAACACTGGAGTTTTTCTTCTTTCTTCCATCTTTCTTCTATTCTGCCTGTTTTCCATGTCCTCTTGTCATTGAAACTGGAGTCCAGCATGCAAATGATTCCTTTGCTAGATGCTATTCACCTTGTGACCTGAGTGAGCTAGAGAAAACAAAATGATGACCAAAAAGAAAACAAAAAACCCACTCACCTGGGATGTGCTTTTTAATTATCATCTCCTTTGTCATGCACACATATACTAAAATTTAAATCATTTCTGCTTAAGTAACTTTTCCGTATCCATTCCTGACTTTGGAGTGCTTGATGTTTCAGCCTTTGCATACTTTTAATACTATTGTGGGTGAAAGTTTTCATTGATTCAAAGCAAAACATACAGCTGAAATGAAGCCCCAGCATGCTAAACTCTGAGTCATCTGCTGGGCTGGAACCTTTAGGTCCACCACACAGACATCTGCCACCAGGACTGATGAATTAGCTGATGGAGGATGGCAATCTGCTGTTGCTGTGGACAGGCATGAGGCAGGGAAAGAGCTCGTGGGCTTTGGGGGTATCTGCTGACAGCAGAATTAGTAATAAGAAAGGATGAGTAAACATAATACTGTAGGCATCAGGGGTGTTATTTAAGGGTGAATGACACATTTATGTTTTTGAGAAGGTTTTTTTAATATCCCATGTGCAGGCTTGGACTTGAGCAAAAGTGTATGTTTCCAATCTTCCTGTCTCTCAGGAGGCCTTGCTTTCCATCCAGGTAGGCTTGAGTGGGCAAGCACTAAGAGTACAGGGGAATTAACATTTGTCTGGTTAGTCAGTGTAACTCTGGATTCTTCAGCAGATGACTGTGCTCCTCTTCATAGAGAGAATATAACCAACTTTCTCAGACTATAGCCAACTCACAGACCTTTTCTTTCTCTCATTCTGGTGCTGAGCTCATCCCTGTCAGGAGATTGAACGTGTTCTTACCACTCTGGAGCACTTCCCAATTCTTTCAAAGATGCAATTCAGCTCTTAATGCCCTCAATCCCTGCCCCTCTGCCTGCTACTGTGTTTCAGAACTGTTTAGGCTGCTCACTGTCAATGCTGCTGTTCCACCTACTTCTTTTCTAGGCCTCCAGTAGCAGCATCTAGAGTGAACTATCAAGAAGAGGACTGTGCAGGAGCCATGTTCAAAGTGTGGTGTTGTGGGTGTGATCCACATGTAGCACAACCAACCCCCCAGTTTCTTCATTATCCTGAACTTTTGCAGAGATGGAAATCAGGCTCTTTGTCTTTCTAGTATCCCTTGTTGCACAGGCAGTGCCATATTTTGAGGGAAGCATTCTGATTTTATGGAAAACTAGGTCACAAAATATAGACTTAGGATCCTGTAACTGATACTTTGCATGTTGCAACTATCCCTAACAGCAGCTTTAGTGACTTGAGTTGCTTTAGTGACCTCCCATCCTCTCTGCCTTGGGCAGTGCCACATTCTTTACCAGACAACTCCACATTTAGAAAAATGCAGACGGTCTCCAATGTGTGTGTGATTTGCTGGAGAGTGTCATAAATTTTATTTTTGTCAGTCCTGCAAATGTGTCAATCTTAGAGGCTCTACTTCCACTCATCTCCTGAAATGACGTTGTTAGTATTATCATCAATGTGATATTGGGTAGTTGACAAGTATAACAACAATTTTTGCAAGGGTTTCACATCAAAATTGTACACTTAGGCTCCTAATGCTATAAGCCCACAAGTAGTATTATTCAATATAACATTTGAATGACTGGAAGCAATTGTTTTCTTTTCAGAAATTCTTCTTTTCCCTCATCATCTCCCCTGCTCCTGTTATAAACTGGAGCAACAAAATTGAATATATTTCACTGAAAAAATTATAAGCCAATTCTCATTCTAGCTGAAGCCAGTTTGGATGTTAATAAATGTTTGGAAAGACTGTTGATTGGGGTTTGGTATTGCTCAGAAATCACTCAGAGCCAAACAGATCAGCTGAGGTCTGCTTCATCTGGTAGAAGGAGTCATAACAGATTAACATAGGGTAATGAGATCTGTAGCATAACATACCTGGCTCCATTTTGCTGTTAGCAGAGCTCTTGGACTTCCTTGCCCAACTGCAACACACAATAGTAATGAATAATCATTTTTAAGTCAATACTGAATTTTAACGACCTACTAGAGAGTGATGTTCACATAGTCCCTTAGATATTCCGAGTTGTCATTTGCACCTGATGGTTTTCACTCTGACATCAAAACAGCTGTCATGAGACATCATCTTTTGCCAATAATTCTCAGTGTAATGCAGTGTATGTTATTCTGAGTTCTTCTCCAGCAAAATGGCCAACATGCTGCCTCTTATTTCTCTTCTCCTGAAATTAGAAGAGAGATTACCTCTGCTGATGCAGTATGTGTTCAGCTATGATAGCCCTGTGGCTACTTTCTATGGTAATGTTCATGCTTGTGCTGCTTTGTTGACATTGTAGAAACGCCCTGTATCACTTCTATCTTGCAAGTCCCTGTTGACTGAAGTGTAACTTTTTCATAGTTTGCAAATATTATTCTTGTTTCAGTTCTCTGCTGAAGGAAACAGTAATGAGGATAACCTTTCATCACTGGTTTAATTTAGTAGAGTAATATACCCATCATTGCCTGATTCTTCTGCTTGTGCTGAGGATTTTGACTTTATTTCACACCTTCCCTTTGGACTAGCATAATAGGAGTTACTAATGCTCTAGATAATGTTATGCTTCATATAGGCTGCGTAAAAGTATTCCCCTTCAACTCTTCTCATTGTTAAATATGGATATATTGGGTATCTGCTGACAGAAGCAAATGTGATGTGCATGATCAGTTTGTGAGCTATGGCATTTTCTGATAAGCAATCTTATGAGAACTCCTCAGTTTCTTTCATGTAATTTTAAAAATTCTTCCAGTTTGTTCTGGAATAAACGTTCTCTTGTGATCTACCACTGTGTTCTGTTTTTATGCTAGGTAAAGCAGCTTCTGATCTTAGCAACCTTCTCACAGTCCTTTTAACACAAACTGTATTATAAGAAACTTGCTAGTAGCAGAGCTGTTTTTTGCACTGGAATGGATTATTTGCAGGAGATGCTGAATCTTTGCCACTGAAGGGTTTTATGACAGGTATTTATTGAAAAAAAGTTTAGATAGAGTTAATTCCCTTTTGAGGCAATTGAATACACTCAATAACCTCTACAGATTTCCTTCTCATCTCCAATTAATCTATGATTTTTTGTCTCTTCTCTTTGATTAGTTTTCAGCATGTAAATCTTCATATATATAAATGTATATATAAAAGTGAATATATAATTTCTCTGGGTAAATCTTCATATATATATAAGTGTATATATAAAAGTGAGTATATAATTTCTCTAGTAATGTTTTAGGAATCATGGACACCATTAGATGAAGTTCCACCTGAAACTGTGATCTCCTTGTTAAAGTGATAGTCAAGGAAGGGGCGTGCTGTTGACGCCACCCTCTGCTAAATTTATAATTTGGGATTTATAAACCACATTTAATCTAAACTAGATAGGCTTTTTGGCTGATTTTGTTTTGTTTTGATCACACTGACATGCTCACAATCTAGCTCTGGATGATGCTCCACTGTACTTTTGTCAAATACTCCTGACTCTCCAGGAAATGTGTCTGAAATGTGTCTACAGCTCCCAAATTTCTCTCTGTTTGTACTTAATGTGCTAATTATATCACCATAGTTGTAATCTCTGACACAGTTGATGAGTTGATGGGGTTTTTTTGCTATCCCCATTTGGTAATGTTTTTATCTAGAACAGGAACAGTGTCAGGTAAAATTAATAACCCTAAGAAAAATGGAATGTTTTAATCCCAGAGACTACAATTTCCTTTGTTTCAACACAATGTTGGCCAGTTTTTGTACCTGACACTTCTAAGCTGTTGTTCTCTATGATACTCCATACCACCTCCATGAAACACTGTAGACAGATTGGTTTACTGAAGTGTGGTTTACTATTATATTTCTAGATAAGTAGAAACTCTTTATTATTATTAAAGTTAACTCTTTAATATTCTCACATGATATATTAATATTTGCATCCTGTGACTTGGGTTGTCTGTGTGCAGTAACATGCACATTGCTGCTCTAAACATCTGAATCAGGCATGTGTTTGGGGGGGTTTTCCAGTAGTTTGCCATTCTGAGAAATCTTTGTGCTGCTGTTTTTAGTTGGGGGCAGACATATTAGTTATGACCTCCACTTTGCAGTGATCTACTGTACACCTTATCTTTTCTTCCAGGTGTTTTATTGCTATTACATGGAACTTCTGTTGTTGCTTTCTTAGTTTCAGCTCATCATCTCTGTCTCTTTCCACAGCTCTTTAGGGCCTTTAGTCAAACTCCTCTCTTTTACCTTGGATCAAAATATTATCCATCAAAGCTTTAGTATCCTCTCTACCATCAAAACATGGTTGTATTTTCCTGGGATGTGCCTAGAGGGCTGAACACAACTCAAATATCCCTCTGAGGAAATAGTGTCTCCTAAAATAGTTTTTTGAAGATGTACAGCCATGTTCTCTATTTTTCTAGGGGCATCTGCCAGCACCCTGCTGATGAATCAGAGCCATCTCTTCAAAGAATTTACCCCTTGCCAATGGAAGAAAATATTCCCTTTATGTAATACTCACATTTTTGTCTTGGACTGAGTGTACAAGAGGGGTTCAGTATGGATTCTTTTCCCACTCTTTTGCATCTTCTTCCTACTTCTACATTCTGTAGTTCTTACAGATGTGATGTTATCGAATTCTTCTTAATATCTGCACTGGGGAGAGAGGGTTTGTTGTTGTTTGTTTTTTTTAAATTGTAAGTAGCATTAATCAGGGAGTGGCTGATATGTTCAGTGCTGCGTTGAGAGTTTCCTTGAGTCTGGGAGACATGATTAAGCTCCTCCTCAGTAATTCTGGTTTCATGTTTCTCCTCCTCTTCTCTGCTTTTCAGTGAGAAACAGAGTTTGAGATTTTTTTTCTTTTTAGCCACTTATGAAAAACTCCCCCTTCGCTTCTGCTCCTTTCCCAAGTGCTTCTATAAACTGGGTCAGAGTCAAGGTCACTGACAAGTCTGCTTTAGTCGGTGGTTGCATTTGAAGTGATGAGCACTGAGGAGAATGAGCTCCAGCACGATGCAGCAGGCAATTCCAGCTGGCTCTTGCCAGAGCTTCTTAGAGAAGAGGCTTCTCACAGGATGCAAGTGGAAATGCCTGGAATGAGCTGATCCATTTTATTTTTCCTACTTCAGAAAGCATCGGGACCATGCCCTTTGTTCATGTGGCTCAATTTTCCACCTGGGATTGCATTTGCCTTTTAAGACACAGGGGCAAAGTCACTGCCAGGGCTTTTTTATTTAATACAAAAGAGCTCTTAGTATTCAAAAATTATTTACAGACAGCTGGCCAAGTGTTTGACCTAACTATGTCTGTTCATGCTATTCTACTGGTGCAAGATAGCAGTAATAGAGCCAGTGGACAATTAGCCCAGTGTATGCAGTGAAGATGGGTAAAGTGAAATGCTGATTTTAAATGAGGATATTTGACATAATAGCATCTCAATCAGGGAGCAGTGGAATAGCAGTATAAAATTATACACGAATAGCAGAGGAAACCAAGCCAGGGGAGGAGTGACATTATAGTTAAAAGAAAGCTCAGAAGCAAAAAAGGGAAAATAAAAGGAAAAAAAGGCAGGGAATAGAATTGTATCAACAAGTACTGAACAATCTCACAGTCCCTGTGCATTAAAATTTCATGCCAAAATGGGATGGTGGCACTAAGCAACTTTATAGTATCATGCTCAGAATTACCAAAGAGGCAATGAGGACTCGAAGAAAGTAATGGCAGAGCCTGATTAAGTGTCACGATTAAAGTTGATGTAGAAACTGCATTTATACCCTTTAAAAATTATATCTTCTTGATGCAAGAGATCAGAGCCTGAAAGAGAAGAGCAAATTTTTTTTATTTATCCCTGAGCAAGGATTAAGTCTTGATTGAAGATGTACCTGTCAATGTACCTGTAATAATAAATATAAACGTGCTCAAATTCATCATTCCTGGTGGAGTACAAAAGCCAAAAAGACCTTAGATTGGCACATACTTCTGAAAGGGGACCAACGTAAAATGGAAAAGAAAACTAAAAGCAGTAGCTAAAAGGGCAAAACAGAACAAAATAACACTTTGGGGTGACATGGCAGCTATATAAAATCACATTGTAGAAATGCATTTTTGCAGCTTTACCATTAGAGAGTAAGTGTCTTACCCCTTTTTGAAAAACTCCACAACTTTATAAAAGGTTGCATGAGAAGTTAGCAAAGGGGATTATTAGACTGAAGAAGGTCATTAGCATTAAAGGACACCCTTTGAAGTCTTGCCCAAATGAACTAAGGAAAAAAACCCCAGTACACTCTGGCAAGTTAAATGCAAACCCATAATAATAGAGGACAAAAACAATTTTGAAGAATAACTTGCTAAAGGCATAAAAACTAATAATAAAAACTTTTTCAAACACATCAGAGGCAAGAAGCCTGCCTGAAGGTCTATAAGGTTGATAGATGATCAAGATGTAAAAGAAGTGCTCAAGGAAAATAAGGTCTTTGCAGAAAAGCTAAATGAGTTATTTGCTTTGGTGTTCACAGTGAGGAGCCCAGAGGGAATTCCCAAATTAGAGCTGCTCTTTATAGGGGACAAGTCAGATAACATGGATAACAGTGGCTTAATGGTAGTTTTCATTTTGGAAGAGGAATTTATTCCTCGTACATCTGCTAGCCTTTTTTGGATGAATTGACAGGCGTGAAGATCAAGGCAATCCACTACCTATTGCGTATTTTGAATTTCTGAAAAGCTTTGGTAAAGTTTCTAACCAAATGATTTTAAAGAAGTTAAGAATTCAAGTTGTCACTGGATGACATGAGCTTTTTGTGCTTATTTTTGACATATGTGGGCTTTTCCTTGCATTGTTTCCTCAAACACCCTGTGCTGCCCACATCCAGGGACCTCTGGGTGGCTGTTCTTTCAGGAGCTCATGCATGGCAAAGAAAACACAGCTCCTGCTACTGCTCTCTGACAGTCTCTTGTACTATTCCCAGAATAAAGTAGAAGGGTTGGCTGTATGATGGCTGGATTGGCACTATCAGGTTTATGGATAAACAATAGTAGTTTGTTCTGCCTAAAAGAGAGCTCTGTTCTATCCTGCATTCCTCTACCTCTGCATTCCTGTGATTCTGGTGTTTGAGGCTACCTGAACCTTATTGGAGTTACTGTTCAGTGCCATAAAGCATCACTAAATTGGAAAAATAAAAAAAAAAAAAGTGAAACTGTATTTTGAGTGGGAAAAGCCTACAGACGATATGATTTCCCTAGATAAAAGATCATTATCCTCAGTGAAGGCCATTATACTGTTTTTGTGACAATACACAGAGGTATAGGATAGGTCCCTTGATTTCTTGGCATGTGTCATTCCAAAATAGTAATCCCAAATAATCCTATAGATAGGATTCTCCACTGCTTATTTTCATCCTGTGCCTGGTTTACTGTGCCATCCAGAGCCTGGGTCAGAGAACAGGAATCCTGTGAGAAGAATACAGTGGCTGCCTGACAGCTTAAAGGAAAGGAAACTAATGGATCCAATTGGGATATTTTAGGCAGATAGGCTTTAGTTGCAGAGTGGATGGCTAGAGCTGAACGAATAATACTGTTGCTCTTTTGAAAAGTATAATAGATATCCTTCATGATTTCAGGTTGCCAGGATCTTTGCCTTCTGCAAACTCATCCTATGAGGATTATAATGAAGCAGAGCTGCTTCCAGAGTTGTTATTTTTCTTAAACTTGAAAAACTGCGCTTTTAGATTCATAGGCATCAAAAATAGCTTAATGCTGGTAGCATTACTAGCTGGCTTTTGCAGGCAGCAACCCTGCAGTTTTGCATATGTTTTCTTGATCTAGAGCCCAGTTTAGGCTGTTGAATGGGGTCTGTGTCTATAATGTTCCCTAAGTGCAATTATGCAAAGAGATTGCTTATTTGAATCATTAATCAGTCTCTGGATGGCTGCAAGTTCTTATATTTCATGGCTGGTTTTCATGATGTATGTGACCTATTCATAGTGTTGCTCAAGCTGCACTGGAACAAGACTTAATTCCTATTCTTGTTAAAGCTTTTCTGCTGACTACCTTCCCTTGTATATGCTTAGAAACTCTCCCAAGCCCAGAGGACCACTATATGCAAAACTGCTGGAAAGGCTCTTCAGACAAGAAAACTGTATTAGTAGCTTAAATCTTTCAAGTTGGAGTTAACACGATAGATCGATGTTTCCTGTGTGGATGCATTCAGTCATCTTTTCAGAATCTGGTTACTCTATGCCTTGTGAAAAATCCAATTAAAATTAATGTATTAATTAGCAGGAGTTTAATTTTCTTCTTGTCAGGAGATACATCACGATGTTGGAATTTTACCGCATCAAAGTTAGCAATAGTCCCCTTCTTATAAGTATTTTGAAAGCTTCTACTTGCTGTCTTCTGCAGTGCTGACACCAGTGGATCAATAGGTTTTTAAAAGCAGACAGGAATCACCGTGATAATCTAGTCTGACTTACAAAGTACTAAATATCATCCATCATGGTTTTCCTAAATGGGCATCAAAGTCTGAGCTTCCCCAACTTCTGGTGGCTTAGCTGTTAGAGAAAATGACTGATCTAAAACAGCTTAGAGGGTTTATCTCACAGGAGCATCTGGAATATCAAATCTTTCACCAAATATCTTCAAAACTCCATCCCTGTGCTGGTAAGGTGGTTTTCTTTAAATGACTTTTTTTTTTTCCTTCAAAAAATGAATTTTTTTTTTCTCTTCAGTATATCTACCTTCTGGGAACTGACATATAGGAAACTGCAGTGTAGAGCAAGATTACTGAGCTGGGTCATTTTGATGGCCTGAGCTGCAGAATCTGACCATACTTTATGTGATAAATCTGCCCGAGTGTGCTGAAAGCCAGGGGCACTCCGACATGTGAGCTGCCTCCTTCATTTCTGCAGGGTTTGCTCGTGTTCCAGGGTGACTCCTTTAGAGACAATGCTGGTAATCATTTCACTATTTCTCAAAACATGGTAAGAATAGGAGGAAGGATCACATTATGAGGACTGATAATCGTTGGTTCACATAAATGTACATCTGGGAGAAACAGAGGGTTGCCTGAGCATAAACAGCAAAATCTAAGTTAAGATGAACGCACACCGTGGAGTATATGCAGCAGGGAGGAAGAATCAACAATTCTTGATATTGCTGAAAAGGGATCTCTGCAAAATAATTTGCATGCAAAGTTTGTAAAACCAATGCAGCTTTGCTCCCTCCTTCCTCACGGTGTTTGTGTCTTGTTTACAGAATCACAGAATTGTCAGGTTTGAAAGGGAACTCTGGAGATCATCTACTCCCATCCCTTTACCAAGGCATGGTCACCTAGAGCAGGTGACACAGAAATGCATCCAGCTGGGTTTTGAATATCTCTAGAGAGGGGAGAGTCTGTGACCTCCCTGGGCAGCCTATTCCAGTGCTCTGCTACCCGTAAGGTAAAGAAGTTCTTATGTTGAAGTTGAACTCCATTCATCTAACCTGAACAATTTCCTGAGCTTACCTATGACAATGTTGGGGGAGACAGTGTCAAAAGCCTTGCTGAAGTCAAAGTAGACAACAACACTTTTTATGTGTTGATGTATAGAATTTGATGGGGGTTTTTTGGTGTTTTTGGTGCTTTTGCCTGATTAATTACGTTGCATAAAATGTAATGCTATTACTATTGCCATTTTATTTTGTTGAATAGGTTGTTGCTTTCAATGTTTTTATTTATGGACTGTTTTTATTTATGAACTGAAAGATCAGTTTTTAACTGTAGAATATCTTGCATTTAGGTTTGGATTTTAATAGCACCTTCTGAAATAGTATCCTGTCCTGTCTCATTATATACTGAGTTCCAAAGCTTAAATGCAAGTTAGGAACCAGTTTATGCCCTACTGAAATGCAGTCACCTCTGGAAAAGACCCCATCAGTGGAGTGCTATTTGAAGGCTGTTTACTTAGATGTACATCAAGAAAAATCTATTTCGGTTCTGAGTCCAGCTAATCTATTGTTTTGTATTTTTTGAAAATAAACTGCCTTCATCTCAGTATTGGCCTTCTGCTAGGGAATTTGTGGTGGTTTATGACTTCCCCCAAAAAGGGTACTCACTGTAGAATTAAATCTCAGCAGGCGCAGATTTAATCCTCCCTGATGACTTGTAGTCTATGGAAACATTATTGCCTGTGCTTGGTTGGTGAGTCTGCCCTTCAGGAACTGGATGTTCTCCTCTTGCTGCAGTTAACTCATGCCATAGAGACAGCTTTTTATTCTGTTTATGTCCCTTGATAATGGCTGTATTGATCTGGCCTGATGTAAGCAAAGGTTCACAGTTCGCCAAATGTTGCTAAGGGTACCAGACTATTACTGCCATCAGCAGACACATTCCATCATCCCTCAGCCTCGGTGTGCGAAAGCTAGAGCAGCAGGATGCCACATGTTGGTAACTAAGGAAAATGGCATGTGTCAGAATCTGGCATATGTCAGACTTGGATGCTTCTAAAATTAGACGGAGTATATTTTTTGTCATGTTTGTTTTGACTGCCGAGCAATGCAGGAACATTTAAAGGTTAGACTAATTTTCAGCTGTTTGGAAACAAAAGTCACAATGACAATGCTGTGCAAAACTACCTGTGAATTTCATTTTCAAATAACTGAGAGCTCCGTTCCTTTAAAACATTATCAAAGTGACTAAGGCTGCCCTGAGCCGGGAGCAAGAAGAGTGAGGAAGGTGAGATGTTGTCCAGCCTGATAGCTCTGAACAAATGACTTCATCATCTCCTTGCCTGTTCAGTTCAACAAGGAATTTTCACTAGAAAGCAAAAGCCAGGAGAAAATCTTTTAAGCCTGACTCTTACTTGCGACAACTCCAAGTAGAGCTGTAGAAGTGAGAACTGCTGAATCTCCTAATACTGCTTCGGGAATTTGGCTCTTTGTTTAGAAAACAGTTTAAATCTGTGTACTTGATTTTCCTAGCACAAAACCCCGGTTGTCCCTTGAAATAAAAATTAATATTCTAGCTCTGCAGTGATGAACATGCAGAACCATAACAGGATACTTAGATGAGTTTTAGAATATTTTTAAAAGCAAGAGGCCTGAGACTATAGTTGGGTAGGGGTGGTGGTGAGGAAACAGCTAATCTATTTGTAGATTATCTATTAGATTGGTAGGTTGGGATTTTTTCCCCACAGAGTCCAAGGGTGGAGGATAGAATAGCTGATTCAAATGGAAAACTGTTTTCATTTTTTTTCCTGCTCCTTGAGAGCTGGAAAATGCTGATTGCTTGTTCCCATCTCGTCCTGGTTCTAGTCTGTTAATTCCAAAGATCATTCTCCAAGTGGCATGGTTAGCTTCTAACAAGATTAGAGGGAGAGAGGCAGTGAACTGCTCGGTTGCCCTCTAGAAACCCTTGGAAAGTGTGATTTGGAGTGTGTTACCTGGAGAAGTAGTGCAAGGAGCCCTGTCCAATCTTGCCCATTATTGCAAGGGTTTTACAGCTGTCATAGTAGTGGATTATTCTCTGCAAAACCAAATATGTAGCAGTTATTGTCTGTGTTAGTCAAACTGATATATACCACTGTTGTATAACAAGGTGAGATTCTGTACAGAGTGTTTGTAAATGACTTTGTTGATTTCAGCAGTATTGTAATAGCAAAGGGCAATGAAAA
Organism: Neopelma chrysocephalum; assembly: GCF_003984885.1. Taxonomy (NCBI): domain Eukaryota; kingdom Metazoa; phylum Chordata; class Aves; order Passeriformes; family Pipridae; genus Neopelma; species Neopelma chrysocephalum. The sequence goes on from NW_020897721.1 coordinate 1,765,612, forward strand.
TTTATATTATAACAGACATTGTGATTTTATGTTATTAGCAAAAATAACTTCAAATGCAGTTTGCTAGAACTGGAACAGAGAAATTCATCCAAGTAAAACATTATTTTAGTTTTCAGTTGTTTTTAGAATGCCAGTATCTTCTGCTGAAGTCAGTGGAAGCTGTAAATGATTACTGTGACTGCTTTTAGCCCTGCAGATTGATTTATCACCTCAACCCATTAGTATCTGTGCAGTGTGAGCAGTAGGGAAAGTGTATGTGTATGTGCCTATACATATATTACACCTATAGTAGGTTTTATGCATTGTTTTCCTGTTGATTATGTATTTTGCAAAGGAATTTATCTGCATCTCTTCCCTGTGGAGTTCAGATGTATGATTGGATCTAGTTATGCTGCAGTTCAGGGAGAGATTGGAGCATTTGAAATAAAGCTTGGGAGCCATTTACCAGGCTATTACAAAAGCTGTGGTCTGCACTGGGTACCCAGGCCCAAAATGCCAAGGAGAAGCTGCCATCTGGCTTTGCAGGCTGGCCAGCATCAAAAGGGTCTGTGCTAATTGGAGCACAGCCCCTGAGTTAGCTGTAGGGAGCCATCCTGCAGGAACTTGGAGAGTGACTGGAAGACCTGATAGGAATTTTCCTTCTCTAACTTGTGTGATGGAGAGTTGGCTGGAGTGCACTGCCAGCTGCCACCCTCTTTCAGGAACCTGTAGAGAGAATAAAGCTGCACTTTGGCTAACTGGCTCTGTACCCCAGCTAATTTTGTTAATAACAAAGTCAATGCCCTCTTGAACCACACTGGGACTTGATGAGGTGGTTTAGAATTTTTATCCTTTGGACTGGAATTGATAGAACAGACTGCAGACAGAACAGATTGGACTCTCAGTTCCTAAGTACAGTTCCCCCCTCACCATAGTTTTCTTCAGCTTAGTGGAGTAGTTGTGGTAATGCACAGGCGAAGCTTGAAAAGTTTGCTTAGGGAGCTGTGACCTTTCACCAAGAGTGGGCAGAGTGATCTGACTTTGGGTATGCAAATGTTTGCAGTCATTCTAAAATCAGTGCTCAGTCCCCACGTACTGTGAAACCCCCAAAATTAGTGCTTGGCATCTCTTTAGGCTGAGCATGAGAGTTCTCCTCAACACCACGTTTTCAGTTTAACCAAGCCTCTTTTCAGCCCCCAGCCCTGCAGTTCACCCACTTTCCCCCAGTTTTCAAGGCAGGGACTTATGTGGAATGTCAGTCCCTCAGAACCAGGAGGCTTCAATCCCTTGGTGTGCAGGTGGGATCTTCCAGTGCACGCTGTAGTCTCCTCATTCCTGGAAATGGCCTTCTCGTGCCATCTGCATCCCAATTCCTGACCATGGAATGACCATGGGAGCAGTTAAACTCCCTAGAAAGGTTCCTGGGAAAAGTCTGAGGAAAATTGGAATGTGTGGTTGGCTTTTGTTGTAGCCTCTAAAATGAAATGTAAATGGGAAAACACAGGTTTTGGGGAAAAACTATTTCCAAAGCCAACCCTAAATGCAAACCTGCTTCTTTTTGTATGTTTGGGTCAAATATCTCTGATCTGGCTTTCTAGAAAGTATCTCAACATCAATAGTGAAGTTTTGAAAGACAAACAGCATGATTTCCATCAGTCCTGGGCATGGGAAGGTGCACTTGGTTTCTCAACATCTGTAAATTAGGCTACTTTGACTGTCACTTTCGTAAACAAAATAAATAGTTCTGGTAAGCAAGCATGTGAATGTTGTTTAAATTTCTCTGAGCTTTCAGTACCAGTAAAATTCAATTTATTTTAAGTCTCCCCTGCTCATCTGAACTAATATTGTAGTCCAAACTTTTCCCACAGTGCTACTCAGTCCTTGTGCATTAAAGTTAACATAGAAGAGGAGGATAAGATACAAAAATCAAAGGGTAAAGTGACTTATGTTTAAAAACTAAGAATATGGAAAGAGCCAATTTGGTTGTAACAGTTTGACATCAGAAATTGTATTTGCAAAGGGAGGATATTTTTAAGATGAACTACTTTTTTTTTTCTCCCTCTCACAGTATCTTTAAAAATGCATCTGGTAATGGCCTTGAGGATTGTAGCTTTCGGAAACAACTCTCCGACAGGTTATGTATGAAAAACCTTGCTGAAATTTCAAGGTACAAAGGGACGAATAACCAACCAGAGAAATGGAGACAGAAGGGCACAGAGAGGATGTTAGCATTCCCCTGAACTTCTTGTAGCAGTAAGCATTTTAAAGCAATTTTGAATAACCTCATGGAATATGAGGGGAAAAAAGCTTTACTGTACATTGGGCAATAACTGAGTAGGCTTGACATATTTTGTGAGGTGACACCCTTGGAGGTAATAAAGTGGATGGATTGAATTTAGTAGCAAAATAAATAACACGCAGGTTATTAAACTCCCTGTGTTATTCATGACCATCTTGCATTTAGCAAAACTTTCCATTTTTAAGTCTGCTGCAAGCTGCTATGGAAAATCTAATCTGTCCCAGGGGACAATGCAGGAGTCCAGGGAATGCCACAGCAGGCACACTACCAGTTTAGAGCATACAGAGCCTTGCTAATGCATTAAGGTGGTGTGCTAAGAGCAGAAAAGCTTCTAACAAACAGCTCATTAGACTTCTCTGGGGAGCTCCTGACTATTGTCCTGGTACTATAGTAGGGGGTGTCCAGCTTGTCTCCTTCGAAGACTTTTCTTCCAATCCAGTGTCCAGCCAAATGAGGAATCTTGAAACAAAAAATTCTACCTGTCTGTGTTTAAAGGTGTGTCAGAAAGGAAAATAAGTTACAATTTTGCCTGAGGGGCTGCCTGGTGCCAAGTGGCCTTCAGGTATTCAGTCACCTGGCAGCGGCACTTCACTGCTTGAAGGAATCTTAGAGGTATGTGTGAGGGATAGATAAGGATGCTTGGGAAGAAATGTCATTTATTCTGAATAAAGATGGATTTGCAGCCTCCCTACTGGAATATAATCCTTGCAGTTCTGGGGTTATTTCAACCAACCTTAGAATATCTCCTCTTAAATCTGGCTGTCATTCAAGTGGATTTGCCCACTGCAGCAGTACCACGACCACAACCAGCTGTGGAACATGCTGCTGTCCCCACCACAGCACAACGAGGCCTCAGTTTCTGTGTTAAGCTGTACCTACGGAGCCAAAGGGAACAGGAAGGTGAGCCTAATTTGATGGAAGGGAAGGGGAGCAGTCAGGAATCAAATGAAGCATGTTCTTCTGCTAGAAATTATTGGGCCATAAGCAGGTCATGGTTGAGTCCATGCAAGGAAAACTGATTACTGTTGTTACCAAACCTGCCTGTTTTGTAATCTGGTCAAATTCTGTCCCCTTGTAACTGTATTTAAACTTCAAACCTTATAGTTGGTATGTTTGGCCAGATAGACCATTTCGGTTTCCCACTTTTTCCTTTCTAAGCAACTAGTGTTTTAAAAGTTAATCTGAAGTTTCCTGTCCATGTCACACTGGTCAGGTTCACCCACCCAAGGGCAGTTTGTAAGCCCTAACAGCAGGAAGAGGAAGATGGAGGTGCTTTTATTTTCCTGCCTGTAGGGAGCATCCTTTGGTAAAGGCAGCAGCTGAGCTCTTTTGCTGTAGGTGGTTCACAGGTTTGAAAAGGACTTTTCGCTGGTGCAACCAATGTTTCACTTTGTGCCAGGAACTGGCCTGTCCCTTTGGACATTAAATGAGCAGATGCCTAATTAGCCTATTATTTACCATGGTTGAGACAGCTGAATTGTGATGAAAGAGACTCTACTTTAATCATTGATTCATGACAGAGGTGCTCATATCTTGCATTAGGCTGTTTAACCTTCCGCAAATATAGTTGTCCCATGCACCCTTTTATAAATATCCTGGCAACTGCTCTGTCTTCCTGCATTCTCTGTGAGCTTGGGAGCTCCCAAATTGGTCCTTCGTGCTGATAATATGTGTATTGAATGCAAGCAGAGGGCACTGTGTGGCTTAGGCATATACTGCTAGCCTTTAGGGAAGGAAGAGATCCCTATGCTGAGGTGAAGGGGGCTTGCTCTGAATCCTGCCATGCACTGCCCAGGCCTGGAAAGCTTGGCTGGAGCATCCCAGAGAACAGATCTCTCAGGGGATCTCTCGATTTTTGGGGCAGGAGTATAACTGTAAACCCAGGAGGTCAGTTAGATGGAGATGAGGTTGTTCCAGGCTTCCTTTCCGACACTTCCAGCATGGTTGTGTTAGTCCCCATCACCCTCACTTGTTTATTTTCTTCTCTTGACTGAGTATTGGAGAGTCCTGGAGGAGGGGCAGTGCTAGTTTGATCACTGGAACTCCACGTGGCAATAGCTCCTCCCCATATTCTCTTTCTTTTTTTGGTCTCCACTCCTGGACTGACCATACTTTGCTCTAAGAAGGGTTAAGAATAAACTGAGAGATTTCTGTGTCAGAGAGAAATTCAGCTGTGGTGATGAGCAAGGCTCTGTACTGAGGGGCTGGGCTGCTCCATCCAGCTTGCAGCAGCCCATTCCATGATGGTTTCACAGCTGGAGGGATCCTTAAAAACTAGCCAAATCTGGTGTATGCAGATGCCAAACTTCTGTAAAAGTGTAGCAGAATAATTCCCTAATGCTATCTAAAGGCCTGAAACTTTCAAAGCATCTTCTTCCTTGGTAATGACAGGCTTCCCTATATATGATCCTGAATTCAGGAGAGGATTGTCCCAAATATCATTCAGCTGAGCTAGGTGTCAGTAGGAAAGCAAACCATTTTAAAAAGGTCTTTTCAAATGCATTTTTAATCCATCCCTTTACACCCACCTCCCCAAGACACATTGGTTTTCATATGCCCCCTGCTTCATTAGATGCCTGCTGTACATCCAGAGGTTGGAAGTGGAGCCCAAAGAGGCAGAGCTGTAGAAAGGAGCTGGATAAACATCGATTGTATTTTAAAATCTGAATAATTGTTGGGTCTGTACTGTTGGGAAGAGAAAAGGAGTTAAAGATTTGCTCTCTGTTTGGTGTGATAAATGGCACGTTCTGTGTAATACCAATGATGGATGCAGCCTGAAAGGTCAGGGGAATTCCCAGCACAGGGTCTGACCTTTATTTTACTCAGTTCTCTGCTCTGAGTTTAGAATAAATTCACCGGTTAGAAGGAATCTACCACTGGAGGTTTTATCTTTGTGTTTTATTTTTGAATGAGCTCTTTTACTTTAAATTCCTCTCAGGGATTTTTTTTTCTTCTTTGTGTGTGTGTGTGTGTGTGTGGATTTTTTGTTGTTGTTTGCGGTTTGTGGTTTCTGTGGGTTTTTCTAGTAGCAGGAGGAGGTGAAGAGAAGAGAACATTTTTTAAAAAATATTTGGAAGATTTCAGAGGCCAAACAAAGAAGAGACACTTTCTTTTTTGGCGCTTTGAGATTAGTCATGCTGCTGTCTGTTTTGGAAAAGTGTTGATATAATAGAGAGCCCAATCTTGTGTTAATATGTATGGACTGATATAGCTTTCTCTATGCTGCACAAATCCTTCCAACTGTAATAAATTGGAAATGCTTTATTCTGAGAAGAGCAATTATCAGAATCCAGCATATTTCTCCCCCTCCCTGTCACCTAACTCTGTGCTCTCTTCTAGATCTTTTTTGACTTGCATAAGCCCCAAAGAGAAAAGGATTTATTTAGTGTTGACCAAAGGTTTAGCAGTATAACTTTACAGAAATAAGTTAAGGGGAAAACTTTCCTTAGTATGGGATTTTTTTTTAGACTGCCTGAGTAATCTTCCAATTAAAACAGAAAAGGGAATTAATTTTCTAAGTGATTGAAAACTGGCACAGTGAAATTCTTTGGATATTTGCTCTGTCGTGGCCCACTATTTAGTAGTTCTGTGGAAATCATTACAAGGGTACTTGTAGTACATGATCCTAAATGAGATGCTCTGCAGTGGTGGAGGATATGTTATTGGAGCAACTCAGATACTTCTGGAGGCACTGGTGGGCCCGTGCCTCCAGTGGAATCCACTGTGAGCTGGATGTCAGTGTTTGTAATTCAGCTTCCTAATTAAAGAGAGACTTGGAAACTGCACTGGGTTCTCTGGAAGTTGATACACAGCAGCAGCTGAAGTCACCAAGAGAGGACAGAAAGGTAGCACGAGGCTGAAAATGTTGCTTATCCAGGAAAATTACTGTAATTGTGTGAATTAAATTAAGAGCAACCCTTTCTCAGGCCAATAAGTGATGCAGTAGGGCACAGAAACCAACTATCTCATGCCCTGCACACTGTTGCACAGCGATGACTGTGCTCAGCACCTGCAGGTCCTGTGAAATTGCCTTAAAAAATGTAGAAATGATTTTCTGGATTATGCAGTGAAGGCTTCTGGGAAATGTTAAGGTCTTTTTGTGGGATGAGGTATAGTGTTACTGTGGCTGCCATGGTTTCAGAATAGAAAAAAACCCCAAGATTTTAGGAGAAGAGGTAATAATTTTCCTTAGCCCAGCTGGTATTGTTGGAGGAGGAAGACAAGTTTGTCATTGTTTTGTGACGCAGACACTCTGCTGGCAAGTTGCATCTTATGAATCACATCTGGTCTCCAGAGGGCAAGGCTGGATTTTCATGTGGGAAATACAGACTCCCAAAATTCTATTTAAATTATGTGTGTGCTGGTTTTATAACCAGGTGTTCATAATAATTTGTTCAACAGTTTTGGGGCCTACTGAGTATAACTGATATCTTTCCCACATGGTTTGGTGTTTGCAAAATAGATGGAGGGACCATTTTTCTTTTCCAAAGAAGTCCCATAGGTGGGAAAGATATGTTATGGGAAGAACCCATAACATCTGCTGGACTTTGTTGGCTATTGCCCTTGGACAGGTCCTTGAATCACCTGAGAGAACTGTGGTTTTCCTGCTCCAGTCTCACCCCAAGGAGTTTCTAACGATTCAAGCCTCTGAACATACTAAACATACCCAGAAGAGGAACCCAGCCCTAGAGATAAACCTGCCTTTACCACTTTGGAAGCAGTCATAATGAAGAACTTCCTTTTTTTGATTTAAATTTTGGGATTCTGTAACTGGATGTTAAATAGTTGCATACTCAGGAGAGTGAGTCTTTCAGGAGAAACCCCCACCATAATCCCACTGGGAAGCAAGTATCTAAAAACCAGTAAGAATTGCAAAACATCTCCTTTCTTTTGAATAATTTTCCACTTACGTTTCAAATTACTTAAAAAATACCTGCATTTCAAAGCTGAAATTTAGGAAAACGCTTGCAATAGAGAAGCTTTTGTGTTTCCTGAATTTGAGCCTAAATTTGAGACTTTCATAAATGGGAGGGCATTTTTTAAATGTTCTTTTAACTTGTTCAGCAGCTGAAGTAGATTTGCATCTGAGCACTGCTGAAGATACCATCTTCAGACAACATTCACAGAAAAACACCTGGTAGGCCTATTTCCAAGAAAACTTTTGAAAACGTGATAAAAGAAATATTTAAAAAAAAAATTCCTACCTTTTGAATATGGCAATTCCTGAAAAGAATTAACTTTGACCAGTTAATCAGTACTAACATTTATTACTCAAAATGTTATCCCTTTTGATCTGACAGGCTTGTTTTGGATAATTTGTCAAAGATGACAAAAAGGCTCATATGCCTCTCGTTCATTTTGACCTTTCTTACTATTAGAAAATTAATTTCAGAACTGAAACAAATGTATTAGTGTTGTCATTTAAAAAAAAAAAAAGATGAATACCTTGCCTTCAAGCTGTTTCTTCATATTAATCCATCACACTGTAACATGATCGCTTTTTGACACATAACATCTTACCAAGATACTTTCGACATTCTCACCAGCTCTTATTAAACACTGCACATAAATTCCAAGTGCTGGAAGTTATTGATAGAAAAGGGTGAATAATACAAAGTGTACATACGGGAAACACAGGGAGGAGAGGAGGCTTTTCTTTAGTTAAAAGGCTTATCTGAACATGTGGTTTTATGATTGTCAAGGGTAAAAACAAGCAAATGCTCAGTTTTCCTTTGATAATGTTTTATTTTGTAACTCACAAAGAAGGAATCAATAAATACTTGCAGTGCTCCAGTAGTTTTTTTTACTGAGAATTTTTAGGTTTGCTTTTAGTTTTGCTTGGTGGAAACAAGTTTTGATCCAGTCGGGTTTCAAAGCTTGGAACTGCATTTTCCTTGTTGTCGTTGCTGTGGTTGCAATGTTTCCCTCTATTTCATTTTAATATTTGCTGCTGTTTACCCATAATTCCCACCACATCCTCCCCCTAAATTGCCTGTAGCTCTTGGAAACGTGTTGGTTGGTACCTTGCTGAATAACAGTCACGAACGATTCCTTTCATCCTTTCAGTTATATATCAAAGCAAGCATTTGAGCTATATGGACAAATTAAATGATGCACTACTCCAAGACATAAAGAACTACAGAATTCCTAAGCACTGGTGGCTGTCAAGCACAGTCTCTGGGTCATACTGAATTGGAGTCATGGTTGTTAATGAAGGCTTAAGCCTGGCAGGGGTTGAAGTTCAGGTGGAATCTGAATAAACTCTCGAACATTTGGATGCATGTTCAGAAGAAATTTTATTTAGTCATACTCTTTGTATTGATATGTCTGTAAATCTGGGCTTCACACCTTTGGAAAACTTCAGTAAGGGTCATGACACATGAAAGAATGAGGATCACACTAAGATACTGTTGTGATGCCCTGTTATCCAACGCACTTAGCACGCAATGGGCTCTGGCTGTACAGAGTTACACTCATCATGTAACCATATTGTTGAACCTTAGCAGCCTCTCTGAATTGGGAATTCCAGCTTTCCAAGAGATCCACATAAAACGTGGATTTTAAGTCTATGGTTCGTGGGTAGACTGGAGCAGGAGGGTCACATCAGCTGCCTTTTAAATACCATGTGGATAAATCCATCAAGTATTATCACATCAGAACAGCAACATCTATTATTTGCAGAGATAAGTACAGCAGAGTGCTGGTTCTGCACTGTGGACAGTTATGTTTATACAGCTATCACAGCTGCTGCTTCCCATTTCCATAGCTTTTAAATGAAAGGCAGACTTCTAAAACTAAAGGACACGTTTTATTACTGTTGGTGTTGCTGTTTTCTTGTACCGTGAGGTCAGGGTAAGGAGAATGTTGTGAATGATTTTTAGTGAAGGGTGATACACAACCTTGATAAAGGGAAGGGAGTTGCACAGGAGTGGAGCATCCCATGGACACCACCATATCCCTGTCATGTATGTGTCCCCCACCAATCCTGTTACCTCATAATTGGTGTTGGTCTTGAATCATGATACTGTCTGTGGTCGTGCAGATGACCTCGAATTCCACATCCAGTCCCCTAGAAAGGGCATAAAGAGATGTATATGGGTAAAGGAAAACATTTTAATTGAGTGACTCACTGTTTTCTGGCTGCTTGAAAACACGTCAAATAAAAGCAGTTTTGCTAAGGTTAAGGGGAAAAATGGACCTTGTTCCACCCTTTCCATTCCTGTTTCAGATAGTGAATGACATATAATGATTTTCCTTGAATGTCATTTGAGGAGCAAAGGTAACTTTTCAGAAAGGAGAAAGAACTTCGAAAAGAAGAAATCAGAGAGTCTAAATTGATATTTGGAAGCCTTTGTGCAGGGGAAAGGGATGATGTCTACTAGGAAGGAAGGAAAGACCATGTGCCATAAAGAACTGATCAGTTATCTGTCCATGTGAAACAGTCAAAGGCATATCTTGGATATACATAGGCCATTGCAGCAAGGAATCCTCTCCTGGATGAGCCCCTCTGTTTCCTGAGGATATATTGTTGAAGAATTTGCTGGTGGTTTCCTATGTATCTGTAAGACCAAATGCATTGTGCCCCGTGTATTTTCTGGAAGATAAAGTCAATGTGAGTTGTGGGTACACATTGCTCTCTGAAACTTGACCCCATCTGATCTTCAATCACATCATCACAATCAGGGGGCACAATTTGGAAATACAGATAATTGTGAGTCACCTGCACTGGGTAGATTTGTCGATTTGTCATTTCTGTAGCAACTTGGAAGACAGAGACAGGAACAGTCTGTTAGATTAGCCAGTCCACCCCCACAGCCAGACAAGTTGTTTCTTACCCTGCTGTGTTTTTAAAAAAACCCACTTTGCTCTGTTCTAACAGTTATTTTCTGTACTCTTACGAAGAAACCCACTGTCACATTGAAGTTGCATTTACTCAAATATTCAATGGTCACAAAGGGACAATTCTGTGCAGCATATATAATTTTTGTACCACAACTACATACATAAAAATAGGCATGTTAAAACAATATTAGGGGGGATCTGGTCCAAGAGTTTTTCTTCTTTGTAAAGCTTGTGACACACATGCTTTAGTTTTTATTAAAATAAATTCTCTGTGTGATATTTACCTTAAGTGCAGTTTAAGGATTTATTTTGGTGCAGTATAAGAGCAGAAATTTTTTTTTTTTGCATAAAGTATTCCCTTCTAGGCAGAAAGATTTTCTTTTTTTTTTTTCTTTTTCCCCCCTCCCCCTGAAAAACTATGTGCTTTGTCATAGTCCTTTCTTATCTGGAAAGGTTCAGGCCTTTCCACAGTAACACTTCACCCAGCTCTCCTTTAGGAGAATATGGGCTGCTTGCACCTACTGCCTCTGTTGGAGGCAGAATTCCAGTTGGTTCCAGTCAAACTGAGATGAACATCTTGTTTTCTGTTTGGCTTCCTGTCTGGGTTGGCCGAGGCACTCACATTCTGTTGACCACACCACAGAAATGTCAGCCGGGCCTGACTCCCCATCCAGGGAACTGGTGAGCCACCAGTTCAGTGAGTCAGAATAATGAACCCATTGAGAAAAATCAATGATTTTGCAATGTGATCAGGGCACTGCTGAGTTCCATGAAAGGCATGTGATCATTACAGCCAGTGGCTTGGTTTTATGGATCCCTCTATGCTATTTCTTGGCATCTCAGTTTTCTGCCTCCATCACTGAGATACTGAGGGATAGTCCATAGTTTCTTTTCTGGAATGTAAGACCATTCAAGCCCAGCAAGCTGTCCCTTTCTCACAGATCCATTGCAGCAGAAAATAAGTGGGGGTTCAACTTGAAATTAACCTCTTTTTCATCACGTCTTCACAGGACATTCACAATTTTTGGAGGATCTTTGATTAAAGGAATGGAAAAGGATGACAGCTCTCAGGTTTCAGGAAAGAGTTTGTTGCTAGGGAAAGGTAAAATTGGTAGAAGAGATTTGGAAATCAAACAAACTATTTGAATCCAGTTTAGCTAATGGCCTGCAGGTGGATTTGTTCAGTAGGATCCTTCCACCTTCTCTGCCCTCATCCTCTAGGGCATAGGCAACATCCCAGGAGACTAATCCCACCTCTTGGACCTGTGCTTACAGTTGGAGTTTGCTGCTTCCACAGAGATGGAAGTGGGAGTAGTATAAGGACCTCTGATATTCAAGGTAAGGAAGAAGAGGCGGCCCAACCCCAGACATGCCTCTGGCTGGGGAACCTTTCCCTCCTTACCTTGAATATCAGAGGTCCTTGTGCTGCTGGTGGCACTGCAGGCGTGTAGTGGGGACAGGGAGCAGCTGCCATGTCGATGAGCCTCTGAAATCTGCTCTCTGCAGCTCTTATGGAGGAACTGCCTGAGTGTTTCATTTATTTTTCTTATCATGGGCTTTTCATCCAGCTGCACTCAAGCAGTGTGTGGGTGTGTGTTACTCCTTGAGGTTTCCTGGACCTTAAGCCACTTCTGACTGTCCTGGAGAGGTAAAGCCAGATTCAACCTCACAAATAATACCCTTACTTCCTGTTCCCCAACAGCTCAAAGCTGGGGAGACTTGAGGTTGGAGTCTAGATCCAAACTCCTTGCTCAGGCCCTCATCTTACCCTGCAGAAATAGGAGGTATTATTTAATTATTTCCCCAGCTATGCACACATCCTTCATGCAGGTGGTTTCTGTACTTGCACTGAGGAGGCAGCTGCAGTGTTCAGCCCCCCAAGCCACAGAAAATGCTAACTGTTCCTTTAAAACATCTGTACAGTGACTTTCCTTTTCCCTTGATCCTGCTTCTCGCTGCCATCTTCCTAACAAGGGAGTTGTTACCCAAAGACTTGTTATCCCTCTCTCTGCTGACGACTCGCCTGACAGCTCTCTCTGTATGTAAATTAACTTTTTTTTTCTTTATTTTTTATCTAGAGGCATCTCGGTTTTGGCAGTCTCATCAAAAAAGCATATTCTTCTTTAAATTACCCCCAGTTCTCCAAAATGCCTCCCACACCGCGCTTAAAAATCATTCTTTCTTCTTCTGATTGGGAATTTCAGCAACACTTCAGTCTTAAAATAAATGGCTTGTTTGTGGTTGAATGCTTCCCTCACGCGACACCTTTTGTTATTAATATCTGCACATCTGTTTGTTTAATTATTTGATCTCCTGCATGAAACTGAAAGTCATAATTTTTTTAGACGTTTGTGTGAGCTGATCAAAGAAAATCTTCTCATTTGGGGTCACAGCAACTTTCATTCCTTCGCCTTTTGGGCAGCAGTCTGTCAGTCACTTATCATAAATAATCAGTTTCATCAGGTTGCTGCAGAGATTCAGCCCATTGCAGACACACAGAGGGTAAATCTGGCCTTAACTCCAGGCTGAAAGTGGCCTTTCAAAACTAATTTGGGGATTTACAAAACGACAGACAGGCTCTCCTCATGCGCCGAGTTGCTGCTCCTTGTTGTTGCTGGTTGGGTGTGTTTTTTTAATTGCCTAGTTAATATAATCTGACATACTTCTAATGGCCCGCTGGTGAGTTCAATAGGGTAGTGGTTTTCATCAGGTGCTGGTAATAGGGTAAAGGAGCTTGGTTTAAAACCTGTTAAAGACGCAGCAATCTTTTTTAAAAGCTCACTGTTAGCAGCTCTTCTGGAGCCTGTGCCAAAGGATATTAATGTCAGGAGCTGCTTTGCTACCAGAGGCTCAAGCTGAGTCCTGCCTGCTCTTATGTACACTTGGTAAGTAGGAAACAGCCAGCCTTGAGAAAAATTCTAGAGTGGGTCTTTGGGATGCAGAATTCCCAGCTGAGTCTGGGGCAGAATAAACTGGGCTTCAGGAGAAAAACCCTGCAGTGTGTTGTAGAAGCACCAGAGGGCTTAGTGTGTGAAGACCAGATCCCAGGCTGGGAGCAGGGACGGATCTGCTCCAGGCTATATGTCCTTGGGAAGAGGCTGTTGAGGGAAGAAAGTCTCCAGTTGTAGAGAGCATGCAAGACGTGAGAGAACCTATTAGAAACCCACGGGTTGTATGTTTGGAAGGCCAGGTAGGAATTAATCAAGTGTAATATGTCCTTCTGAGCCTGAGTTGAATATGATGACCATGATTACTTAATGTATTGAAATGTTTGCTGCTTCTCCTGATAGAGTATGATCTATTTAAACACTGCTGCAAAGAAATGACCACTTTTAAATTCCCCAAATGCCCCAGCAACCACTCTTGGCTCTATTTCTCATCAAGGAGGAGCTTGTAATGATGGGGTGAAAAATATAAAGACCCAGCGCACAGCCAGGTTTTCTTAGGCTACTGTTTCTTGCAGAAATATGTTGCTTCTTCCAAAATATTAGTCAGACTGCTAGACCTGAATGGTCTCCCATTTGTGCACACTTTTAATTCCTCAATTCATGAGGTGGTTTTGCTTAAGGAATTTCAGAATTTGTTGAAATTTCTTCTGCTTGACAGTCCTGTTTTAGAGCGAGAACCTGCAATAATTCTGCCTTTCCCTATGCTGTGAACTTGCCTTCTCACATACCTGAAGGAAGGCAAATATCGGTAGCTGTCAGCCCTTCTTTGCCTTTACAAATAGGGATGGATCAAAGCTGTGGGTTAATTTAGTTTCAAAATATATACAGTTTGGATGCAGACTGGTTCTCCAACTTTGAAGCACAAGCTCACTTCTAATTGCTCTCCAGCTTTATTGAGGTGGTCAGCGTTATTTCATCAGAGCCTTTTGATTTTCATGGTTTCTTGGCACACATATTAATAACTAATGAACTACCACAAGTGCTCTGACCCCTGCTGTGCCTTTGTTCCACGGTCTCTCCTTTTTCTGCCTGAGGGTCTTTGATTGACATCATGAGCTAAGGGACCCATGGCATGAGGTGTGATGTGGAGTTTAGCTCTCTGTATTTTCACTGCAGGTTGACAACACATACTGCAAGTGAAGTTTTATCCATGTTAACAACCTTGGGGGCAAAAAAAGCCAAAACCAACCAAACAAACAAAGAAACAAAAGAGGCAGATCTCTAGTTCCCAAAGGAACTGGCTGTTTCATAAGTTTTTCTGCATGGGTGTGGGTATCTTCCTGCCATGTCCAGTACCCCCTCTGTCACTGCAACAGGTATGCTGTGAAGGGCACCAGAGGGATTGCAGAATGATGTTTTCATTTTGGGAGGGCTCTGGGCAGTGGGGAACCCCTGAAGATGCTTGTGCACACAGTGAGCTGTAGGACTGTCCCACCTGTTCTGGGAGAGTCGAGGTCCAAGGACAAAGACACCAATTTTCCTTGGTATCGGGAAGGCAGTGCTTTCCTCTCCTGTTTTGTATTGTGGCTGAGCCAGGAAAGCCTTGCTGGTGCCCTCGTATCACATCGCTATCCCTTTTATTTTCTTTGTGATCACCGCTGGAAATTTTGTCCGATTAGAAGAAACTTTTACCTCTATTAAGCCCCCGAATCTCCATCAAGCATCTGATAGACTGGGCCCTAACGGCAGCCGCTTTACTTCTTTTCAGGCACCATCCATCAGGCTGACAGTGACTGCCGATGGGCCAGTCATATTGTCTATATTTCATACACAAACATCAGGCCTGCTGACAGCACTTTGCACACTCGGAAATTGCTTTTGCTGTGAGCTGAATTTCAACTAGAGCTTTTTTGCTGGCTCCATCTCTCAGTGTTTATGACCCTCAGGAGCAGAGGAACTGCTGTGAATAGATAATGCTGAAAGCACTCTTGTAGCACAGAAGGTTTCATGTCTGAAGTATTTAATGTTTACAGCAAATTTGCTGTTTGTTAATTTGCATTTTTATTCTTTCCTTAAAGAACTGTCACCTTTTTCTTCCGCTTGTCCTTTGTACAGATGTGTGGCAATTTGTGCTGGGGGAGCAGCGCTGATGGAGTGGGGGGAAAGAGGAGAGGAGGTGTTAAGGGGTGGGAAGAAGGCTGGGTAGAGTTACAAAATGCTCCATGGCTTAGGCAGCAATCCTGATTAATGCTGCTTTGGAGGATGGTTAAGGAAGGGCTTCCAAGCAGTGTAAAGCTACCCCTTTGCTCTACATTGAAATAATTTTGACAGACAACCCATCATCGGCTTAAAAATCAAATACATTAGCATATAGGAAAAAGATTGTAACCTGGAATGAATGGTATTGGCTTGTCCTTTCCTCTTAGAGAACAGAGAAATTATTTTCATTACTGAAAAGGACAGATCCCTGCTAATAAAACACCCCTCCCAGCACCTGAATTGTATTTCTTGGGGGTATAGAAATACTTCTGCTGGAGCCTAATCATTATGTTTGCACATATATGTGGTTTTGCACATGGACTGATACAAAAGAGACTCTGGGCAGGCCTGAGTCTTTATCTACACCACTGCAAATGTTCTCATAGGAAGAAATGTGTTTACCTTCACCTCTGTGTTTGTTTCCAGCTATCCTTGAGAAAGTGTGTGCTGAGAGTCACTCAGAAACTGAAGAGAGGATGAGGAGGAAATAAAGATGGCTGTTTAGAAAGTTGTGCAGCAGTTTCAGATGAACTATGGAGGTCACATAGATTAACCTACCCCTACCAAATGTTCCCCAGGCAATCAGTGCTCTGGCTGGCCAGGCGGTTTTATAAGGACTGTAAAGAATGTACAGAGATATATCCCTGTAAAACTATCTCTTACCTAAAAGCTCAATGAGCCATCAAATTCAGGAGAAGAACAGCCATTTCTTGGGAAAATGTAATGTTAAGTGTCTCCAAATTAAACTCTAAACCAGTATATTTTGGTGTGCAGCTAGACCTATGTTCAAGTAACATTAAAGATAAATTGTCGGAGTAAAATACCCATGTTAAAAAGAAAAAAAATGCCAACCCTCAGACTTTCCCTGGTATCAGGAATGAGGTTGAAACAGAAAGATTTTTGAAGCGTTATTTATTCTTTCAGTTGTCCTTATGTTTTGTTGTTTCTTTTTTCTTTGTTTATTTTTTTCAGCCTGGGGAGAGCTGGAGACTTGACTGGTTAGTTTGCATATTTGCGATAGATTTTATTGTCATGCTCTAGCTCAGCGATCTTCTGTTTGGGTTGCAAACTATAAAGGGTAACATTTAATCTCTGTGTTCTTTTTTGCCTGGCCCGACTGACATTTGTGTTAGTGATTTTTTGGTGGGTTTTTTTTTCCCTACCCTTTTACACTTTGATTTTTAAATGGAAACTGAATGTTGTGCCTCTAACTTCCTGACAGGGTTAAAGAATGACACTTCTATTTCAAAAATAATTTGACTATATGGAAACTGATTTTCAAGTGACAGTATTTTATTGATGATATGTTGTATGACCTTTTGCATCATTATTGTTGAGACACAAGAATAGAAGGAGAATTTCCTGCATTGATTGGACCTTAGGTACAAAATATTAAATACAAAGTAAGAGCAGTTTCTTAACTAAACAGCACCTTTTCAAATAACCTGTTATCTGGATGTTCCTGTTACAGTAACTCTTGTACTTCCCTCCTGGAGCACAGCAAAAGGGTTTGTTTAGGTCTGTGTAATGGCTATATATGGTTATTTATGGTACAGCAGTTCCTGGGAGCTCCTGTTCTGATCAGCATCCCATCAAATTTGCGCTACTGTGCACTAGGAAAAAGTGTCTTCCACGAGGAGATGGTGATTTCTGGAGATCAGACAAACTGGCATTCTGGAGCCCCCTTTATAAGAGTGAGAGCTGAGAGAAATGAATGACTTGTTGAAGGTCAAATGCAAAGCCCATGTCAGAACTGAGAAATCAATGCACATGTCACTTCATGCTATGGAGGCTTCCTGCCCCTGCTGTTTCTGCTGCCTTGGGAACAGTGGAGGCAGGGCCTCCTGAAGCCACTGCTGTAGCAGAAGTATTATGAAATGACTATCTTCAACGTGTGATAAATGAGCACAGTGACTTGGGAACCAACCACAGAAATCCAAAAAATATCAGAGCACTGGGAGCTATGTTCCCAGGTAGCTGACACTGCATCCTTATCTCCAGTTGAGTGGAACAGAGCCAAAATTATGTGTTCATATTGGAGTACTTCTTTATATCTCTACCCCAAAATGAAGGAAGCAAGATTCCCAGTGTAAAAGTGCAGAAAATAGCAAGATTGTTGAATAGTTTCCCTGAAAAACAGGTTTTTTCTATTTCCTTTTCCCACATTCATTAGTGGTAGAAGCTGGACTTGACTATGAAGGCTTCCTGTCTCCCCTACATGAAGTACTTATCCAGAAGAAGTAGAAGAGAAGGAGATTAGCAACCTCCCATCTCCATGTCATTTTTGTGGTTACAACCTCCACCTTTGCTCTGCTTGAAAATGGAGCCAAACATGAAAAAGGTTTCAGTTCAGTTCCTGGATCCTCCACCTACCCCCTCGAAACAAGTAAGAGCAGCAGAAAAAGGGACAGAAATTGAAAGCATTGGTTGACTTTTTACTAACATCCTGCATGACCTTGGGCAAGTTGGTTTACCCCGGGCTTTGTTTTGATGGGCTACAATGTGATACCAACCACTAAGTTAATTGGTAAAGTGTTTTAAGACCTGCCAAAGATTAAAAGTTCCACAGGGAGCACGGGCATATTGAACAGCAGCCACAGTTATCTGTGATGCTTATTGAGGCTTGTTCTGTTCAGAGTACGGTGGTGGTGGCTGTAGTGCATGAAACTGTAGATTAATAGATTGGGAACCTATCATGGGACCATCTCTGTGATTTGACTGCAGGAAATTTGACAGTGTTCCTGAGCTTTATCTAGCTGCAGTGTGAAGGAACAGGAAGGATGCACAGCGATTACACCTTGTAAGTTATGATGGGCTTGAGTAAGGAAAAGAAAGATGCAAACACTTTTCTCTTTGATAAATCTGCACACAGCTGTTAGAATATAAACAGTTGTGAAGCGGTGAAGTAAGTGTTCGATTATGGGTTTTATCAGCTTCCAAGCTGCTCACAGAGCAATAGGTGACTTTTGGGGACTTTCAGCTGTGACTATCTACCATTCTAGGCAGCATGTTAGTCAAAGGCAATAGAATATCCTCCAGATGCCCTTTGATGTAGAGGATGTGTGGCAGGTTCCACCTTGGCAGGGAATCTCATTAGCTGTTGCTGGAAGGAAGCAACACAGTCAAGAAGCTACTCAACCTCCCTCTCTTCTCTCTCATCATGTTAGCCATTGGGAAGCAATTTTCTTTTGTTGTTTTATGATCCTTAGAGATGAGCAGATGATCACAGCCTTATTTTCCGAGTAAGGAGAAAAAAAGGTTTTGAGGGGTGTTTTTTTTCTCACTTTCCTGGTGTTTGAAAACTATTTTCCCAGGCCTTGTTTTGATAATACCAATATCTATAATATTTATTTGAAATATGGTGAAGCCCCAAATAAACTGTGCTGTGTTTATGAACACTGAAACTTCATGTCTCCCCTTCCCCCCTAAACATTTATGTGCATGCAGTTTATCTTTAGCATTTAAAATAACATCTTAAATCTCCTGAGAAAACTTCAGTGATCCTTTCAGGTCATTCACTGCAATGCTTCCATTTTAATTCAATAGTTTCTAATCAGCTGAGATAGCTTAGCAAATATGTGTGGCAAACTTTTTCCTCATAAATAAAGAATTTATTTCCATGTCAACGGGTTAAGTAAATTTTTCCGCATCATTACTAGTCTTTGTATTTTCTTGATGATTCTACGACATATGACAATAAGTTTGCTATGGAAGGGAGATCTAAAAGGTGTGTAGTTCCCATGATTTGTTCCCCTTGAGCATTCCTTATTATTGATACATTCATACAGTTGAGATTTACATCATTGATTAGTGTGATTTAGAGTGTCATGGCTTTGCATTCTTTCAGCCGTTCTAGCAAAGCAAGCAATTTAAAGTCATTGCATGTGATACAAGATTTCAAAGCAATAATTCAACTGCAGCATTGTTTGATCCAGTGTTTACTGCCTACCTGCCATAACAATTGGCAGTTTATAAACTGAGATATTAAAATGATAAGAGATTTAGAAATTCACGTAACCCTAATGAAGAAGTAGTGTGCGAACACTTGTGATTGTTTTGTGCCATTTTTCCCAGCATGCTCAGGTTTTTGGGGGTGTGCACCGATGTGCACCCAGTCCATGAAGTGCAGATCAGGTATCATAATCAAGCCAGAGAGAGTTCAGAGTTGGAGGGTTTGTTCGAGCCTGTCTCTCAGATAATTTTATGCAATCTGAGTATCTGTCTATCTGCAGTACATCTCTGCTCAAAGTGTGAAAGTGAACTGCAGTTTTTATTTCCTCCAAGCCTGATAGTTATTTAGATTATCACTGGATGTCGTATCATGTAGGGCTTAACAGTGCCACAAAACATCACCATCAGAAACATGACACGGACTCCAGGTCAGACTGTGTCAAGCAGTCTTTACATTCCTCACCATGTCCATGCTGTTCAGGAACTGGACTGGACCTTTCTGATTCTGCCACTGGACTCTGATTTTTCATAGCCCTGAATTTTCATAGTAGAAGTTGTTTAAAGTTTGTCTCAGCTGGAGCTATTCCGTGGCTTATCAGATATTACATTACTGCTGTTCTCAGAGAACTAAAATTTCCCCAGGTCCTTCCATGCAGCCTATCCGTAACATACCTGTTGACATGAAAACAGAAGTTTAAAAAAATGTAATTCATAAGAAAAGTCTAATTATTTGTGACATTTCATCCATCATGTCCTAAGCTTCTCTAGAGGAAAGTAGTAACATTTCGTCTCCTTGACAGCAAACAACACAGTGACGAACTGAAAAATGTTCTGCTATATTTCAAACTGCAGTAAACTGAGTAAAGAACAAGTGCAAAATAAATAGCAAGAGTAAAGAGCAGGAACCCACATAAGTAGGGGGCAGAAGCTTGGAGAGCTTTCTACGATATTTCTCTTGGGTTAAAATACAAAAGAATCCTTCAAAAATAACCAGAACATTTCAGGGTAAGCTATAGCAATGGCACTCAGCCCAATTTGCATTGACTTTCCCAACCACTTGGGAGGAGATGCCTTGGGCAGACATGGCAGCATAGCTCAGTTCATGGAGAGCTGCAGGACCTGACTGAAGACAGGATGAAAAAGGCTTTTACAATCTCCCCCAACTGCCCACCCTCAATACTTCAGGACTGCAAAAAGAGGGCTTACATTACTTAAAGGGAAGAGAAACACAGCAAGTCTATGAAGCCTGCCCTCCTAATTTTTTCATTTTGAAGATGATGCCTAAGCTTCTGAAGCGCTGCTGTTAGGTCATACCCAAACTGCCTTTGCAGGCTTTCTTTGGGATGTGCCAAGTTCCCCATACTGGAATTCTCTCTCTCTCTCTCTCTCTCCCATGTCAGACTTTGATTGAGTTTTGGTGACCATCTTTTTGTTCGTGGTTCTTGTAGTCTTGCTTATGTAGCTATATGCCTCTGCTCCAGAACCTGCAGGACTCTCCTGCTTCAGCAAAAATAGAATCTCTGTCAGTAACCTGGATTCCTACGCATTTGAATATTTAACTCCCACTGTTTTCCTGAGTACTCGGAGATCTCATGTCTGTGAAACATGCAGCTCCCATCCATTGGTGGAGTGGGAAGGTCATCTGTCTTGACATCCACAGACAGCTCTTCAGCTGGTTTTCAGACCCTTATGGGTATCCTGTTGGCAGATCTCATGCTCTCCAAACTTCATCATTTAAACAAAGAAACATGCAACACCCCAAAGTAGGATATCAATCAAATCTTCCATCTGGGAAGTCCAATGAAGAATAATAATGAGTTGGCGAATTTTGAAGTAGTTTGGATGTTCTTTCTTTTCTGATCTCTGATTTTAGAGGAAATCCTTACATGCAGAAGCTACAGTAGAGTACTCTTTTTAACTCTGAAAGGCTGTGATTGTTCTTTAAGGAAAATACAAGTTTCTGCAGCCACTCCTAGTCTTTTACAGCATGGAGGCTCTTTCATTCCCATTCTTTTTCTTCTTTTTCCTTTTCTGTTATGCACACACACAAAAACTCAGGAGTACATCATGAGCCGAGCTGTATTTTCTGTTTATTGCCACCAGGTTAATAACAGTAATGGTGCGAGGAGAAAATGAAGTGTTATGTAAAATCCTGCATTGCAGATTTTGGTGCTGATGCAAAGAGCTCAATAAAGTGTAACACTTTAATCATGGAGATAAAAATCACACAGCAGCTTCACAGTCTTCCAAGATGCAGAGCCTTAAGACAAAATAGAAGCGGGAGAGGGAGAGAAAGAGAACCTGACAATATTATTGAGTCCCAAAAAACTTGGGGAAGAAAACAACCCACTTTCTTTTCTTGTGATGCTTTGATTCTGTCTTTGTATTCACAAGATAAACAAATGAAAAATGTGTGCCTATTAATTTCCTGGTATTAGAGAGCAAAATGTCACAGCTTTATACACAACTTGGTGTCATTTACAGGAACCTGGAAACCATTTAAAAACAAAGCCAAACAACTCCCTCCCCACAAAAATACCAAGCTCCCCCCCCCGAAAAACCTCAAACAAAAACCTAACCCTAGAACATGGTAGGATGATATGTAGTTTTTGTCAAGTAGACAAGCAGCCCAGTACAGTTTTAGCTATGGTGGTTTGAGTACAAATTTAGCATTCTAGCACAGAAGAGGACTCCGTTTTTGATGGTACTTTGCATCTCTTCATTGTTACTGACCTTGGTGTCTCTGCTTCTCAGCTGCTGAAGATTAAGATTATAGTGTTGTCAAATGATTGGACATAAAGTTGTAGGTTGTTGGCTTGTGGAGTTATTTTGGAATTGGGGGAGGAAAAGGAAGAGTTATGAGAAGAAGATCTCTCCTGTACAGGGAAATTTGTGGATGTAATGACATGGAACACTGTGCTAAAAAATTGGAACAGTGCTAAGGTGTGTATATTTTTAGATTGGACAAGTTCTTGTGAGGGACCTGACTGCAGTTGTGTGCCAAGCATATTCTTCTTTGAATAATATTTCCAAGAAAGTAATTTTCCCTTCAATTTGGTTATCGAAAAGAATACAAGAATATTAATTGTTGGAACAAACACAAAAAAATTGGAAATACCTAGTTTATGGCCCAGAAAAATACCTCAGGTAACTCAGAAAAGTCTCATGCAGCTTTGCTCCTAGCATCTGAAAAGAAAGTAGTTTAAAATATAAAAGGGAATCTCTATACCAGAGCTCAGTGGCCACCCAGCCACCCCAGAAGGAGCTTCTTCACAGCACAGAGGCCAGAGCAGAGAAGTTACATATTCAGCATGAAATGGAATTCAGTTTTAGTTGGTGCCTGGCCCTTTGGAGACCAGTTGCACAGCTTTGAGGAGCACAGCAACCTGCTGAGCCAACCTGTCTAGTCCTCAGCAGGATGAGCAGGAGGAAGGGATCAGTGCTTTAGCTTTATTGTAGGGTTTCCATTGGCCCTGTTCTGTCCCAAATCTTGCATGTCTGCAGCCAGTTAGCACTGCCTGTTTCAATCTATCGCATAGCTGTGCCCTCGGGTGAGACTCAAGGTTAATTCAAGGGCATGCTAAAACTTGCTGGGGCTTGAAGGTAACCCAGAAGGTTTTATGTTTCCACCAGCTGCGATAACCATGAGCTGAAGTTTGGGTCTGCTGATTGAAAAGCTCCTACAGAGACAGAATCAGGCACATGTATTAATGGCCTTTGGTATCTGATAAACTCTGTCATCACTGCTTACCTATGATATGCCCATCATAAAGAGTGCCTGATTACATGGCTGGCTCAATCCATATAGCATGAAAGCTGACATTTTATATTACTTTATATCCTCTCGTCCAGCTGAGTTCACTTGTGTGGAATTAACAGATGTCAGATTTGGACGTTGTGGGCATGGATGCCACAAGAAATGTGTAAATAAACCAACCCTTGTGTAGTATTGTTAGAACAGGTCACGGTAAGAAATGGCAAAGAAAGGGAATGTTTCATGGAACCCTGTAATATTTTCAAGGGAACTCAGGGGTGAATTAAGCTGATATCACTTGGAAGCTAAAATCTTATCCTAAGGGTTACCTGAAGTAAAAGCCTCCTACTTTTTTCTGAGATAAGTCTGTGTCCATGAACATCATCTGTTTCCCCATGGTGTATTAAAACATTCACTACAGCAACTGTAGTAGTGGCATAGTGATCTCAACACCAGCTTAGTAGGGTAATTCCTATTTAGGGTAAAGGACCAGGTAGGCTTTAATTACCAACATGTCTTGGAACACAGCATGTCTCACAGCCTTGAGCTGATCCATAAAATTGAAGGGACAGCGATTCCAGGAAACCTGCTACATCATATTGACAGTTCTTGTTCGCTTTTGAAGTTTGAAGGCAATTAGATGGATTTGAAGATCTGCCTTTTTAAGGGTGGGAACAAATTAAGGGGCAGAGAGTGTTAAGAAGCAAAACCTCTCTGCGGGCTGTGCTTTGCAGGGCAGACCTGTGCCCCGATGGGGGGTTCATTTGGAAGCTGGGGAGCATGGGAGGAAACCACCCACCATCTTGGCTTCACATGCTGGATTTGTGACTGAAGAGTGTTACAGAGCAGAGCTGGCTCACAGGGATGGACACAACTGTAGAGATATGAGTTTGGGAAAGGGGGCATTGATCATCTCTTTATTGCACAGACTCCTCAGACCCATTCTGGATACTACCAGATGGATACTAGGCAAGTCACTGCTCCAGATACAACCAGATGCTCTTTGTTGTTTGAGGAGAAAACTGAGGCACAGGTTCTTCATATGTTGTGATATCTGTCCTGCTGGCTCAACTAAAATGCTTTTAACCTCAGGGATAAGGCTTAAATCCAGAATCAATTGCTTTAAGATATTCCATTCTCTTGTATTTTTTCTTTCCTTCACCCCCATCCCTGTGCATGTTCTATATGAATCATGCAGGGGACACACACACACAATATACAAACAGCTCTAGCAGCTGATTGGGCTGGAAAAAGACAAACCTCCAAATATTTAGACTTTTTTTGCCTACATGTATTAGCTTCCTAGGTCATGACGTGGATTTCCAAACTGCCAGCTGATGGTGTTGCACAGTCCTGGTGCAACACCAGTGGTGACCCACCTGTGGGCATGTGGGGAGGATGGAGTTTTTGAGGCTGTCCTTGTTGCCGGAAACATGAATGTGAAAATAAAGGGTCAGTCTACCATGGGGCTGTGACACCTTCTGAGTGGAAGGGCTGGAAGTGGGGATGAATGCATTGGAATTAATTAATGCAGGTAATGCTTATAATTCGGGAAGTACTAGAAAATCCAGTGGCATTTGTTGCCAAAACAGTGGGTTCTTTTGCAGGGTAACAGAAAGTAAAACTCTGGGAAGGGACCAATGACATGATGGGTAAACACTGGAATACATTCTGATAGCAATGTGGTGATTTGGGTAGCTTCTGGTCCTGACAGACTAGAAAGTCTGTTTGCAACTTTAAAAAGAGCAAGTCAGTGATTTCCTAGTGCTGGGTACAGAGCGATAGTGCTTTTCCCTCCCAGGCATTTAGATTTTGTGTCTGTGCCTTTTCCAAACAAGTTAATACTATTTCCTCTGCTTTTAAGATGCAGTCAGACTATTTTTACTGGGGTGGGTGTGTGTGTGTGGAGGTTGGTTTGGGTTTTGTTTGTGGGGCTTTTTTGTTTGTTTTGTTGGTGGGTTTTTTGTGTATGTGTTTCGCTCAATATAAGACATGAGAAGCCATTAAAGGCAATCAAAATAAAACCCTACAAAGTGCTGGTTGGATCTGTGATTAACCCTTGTTTTAAAAAACATGAGCTTAGTTTTTGCCTGTGTGTCCTTTTAACACTATGAATCAGCTCTGTCAGAAAGACCCACAGAGAGAGAAAATCCAGCCCAGAATTGAATGAGTTGCTGTGGTACATCATCTGTTACACCTGGTGTGCTCCAGTGAGACAAAGTGGTTAAAAATATTGCTACTACACCTTTCCATGGGTTAAGATGGCATTCTCTGAGCACGTTGCAAGTGTACTTGTTTGATAGACTCCCTGGTTAGAATCAGTACTTATTTTCCTTGTCAGGAAGAAAACAAGAAAAAAAAATGAAAGGAAGGTAATTGACAGCAATCTTTAAGGGTCATCACAGTATTTGCCTCCACTTTGATTTTTTTACAATGGCTTTAATGCTGTGAAATTATGGACTTCTTTTAAGTCTTCTCATTTTCTCTTACAAGCAGACCACCTCACATTATAAACATCTGCAGTAGTTCTAGCAATGAAACCAGGGCTATTGTAGCACTGAAATCTCTAAAATTGCAGTGATTCTCAGTTGGATAGTGATCCACTGTACATCTGGAAATGTAGGTGTTGCCCTTAGGGAGCTATATTTGGCATAATTTCCTCCTTGGGAACAGGGCACAATGGGATCACAGCTTCTCCTGGTCTCAGCTGTTGAGCAAATCTGTGTCAGGCCTAATAGCCAGTGCTCTTTCCCCCTTGATCAGCTGGGCTTTGGTCTTTGCTGAGTTGAACATTGTTCACTAAATGAATAGCTCTCAGAATGCAAACTTCGCCTGTTATCCTTCCATTTAGGAAAATTGAGAGTTTTTAATCTTTTGTACTCTGCATTCAAGAGATGAGAGGAAAAAAAAACCCCACCTAAATGCCTCCATTTAAATGTAAATTTTGACTTTTCAAGTCTGACAAAGTAGGGTGTTTGTTTTTATAAACAATATATATATATAAATAAAAGCCATGGAATTGAAAGAACAAAACCCTGCTCTCGCTGATATTTTTTCCACATACTAATCTTTGCTCTCATCATGTTACATATTTTTTTTGTTTCTTTTTACTTTAAAACTAATTTTGCTGTGAGAACAAGAGCAGAAGATCGTTAGAAGGAAATACTCTGGCACGGGCTTGTGCAGAGAAAACATGCCATCTGCCTAATGTGCTTCATCTGATGTCAGTCCAAGATGTGTTGTTTGGGTTTAACACGCCAGTCACTAGCCTAGAAAGAGTGCAGGCAGCAGCTCTGCCACCGGCTGCCCCAGCTAGGGCTCCAAATCCTTCCTGCTTTTCAGAGACTACGCTCACTCTTACACAGGCCACAAAATTTTGGGCAGGAGATACATCACCTACAGTGTCCTCGCATTACAGCACAAGAGGCATTTATGCAAGGGACAGAAGTGGTTTGGGATATATTTCTACCCTTCACCATATCATAGTTAAGAAGCAAAAGGAAAGATCCAGCCTCAAAGTGGTTTTTTTCAGAGTTTTGACTGGTGAATTGAAGGGCTGGTGGTGAGGATGTGATGGTGTCTCCAAGCTTCAACCTTCTCTGCTTCATTAGGAAAGAGCTGGCAAAGCCACTTGGCACAGCATCACACAGAGACGTGCACTTGAGCCTCAAAAGCAGAAGAGCCATGCAGTGAAGCCCTCCTTGCTCAGGACTGACAGGTCTCTTCTGTCTGTCTGTCTGGAGGTGGGTCACAATGAGCTCAGTGTCTGTCCCTGCTCTCTGTGTAGTGTGGACTCAGCTTCCTGTGGGGGACAGGGTATGTTTTGGGGCTCAGAGCTGTGGTCAGAACCCATCAGTGGCCAGGTTTCAGAAATAGGGCCACCTTCTTTAGCAGAAGTTTCCTCTTTCAGTCGCAGAAATCCTGCCTGATAAATGGATGGTGCACATCTCAGCTGGGTGAGTGTAGCTGGTCACATTTTGTTACACAGTGTGTAATAAAGACTTTAGCTTATTTTTTTATTAAGAAAAGACGTTGGTAGACAGCTTTAAATGTCTGCCTGAGGACAAAACGAACTGAATTTTGTAGATAGCTGGGATTTTTTTTCTTAATAAATAAATAAATGGAAAGATTTTTATGTTGATAATAAAAATAACTAATGCAGAGCTCCTTCCACTAGTGCCTGGAGACATGGACAGATGTGGGATTTTGAAGGGATAAAGAATTGAAATCTTTTGGCAGGTAGTTGCTATAAAAATGACTATCCTTCCTGCTTCTTATTACAGACCAATATTCAACAAATGAAGAGTCCCTGAGAAAGCTAATGATGACAGGATCAGGTTCCAACCATCAGAGATAGCAGAAACCTCCTCCCTTCAGAGAAATCCGAAGTTAAAGTATACCTTGGGACTTTCTCAGACTTACAATGTGGTGTGTAGGAGTCTAAAGAGGAGGAAACTGCCAGAGAAACTATGAAAAAGCAGAGTGAGTGGACCAAAAGTTTGGTTTGCTCATGAGTTTTCTGCCGAAGTTTTGTGCAATCACTTTCTGCCTGCGGAGAACTTTGAGTGTGCTGATGTGTATGGTTGGTTCCTGCCTTGCTGTTGTTGGAATAAGAGGCTAAGCCTTGTTTTCTCACTTTTACCCTTCTGATTCTTTCCTCCATTCTGCTGCAGAGGGGAGAGAGCAAGTGTCTGTCTGGGGCTTATCTGCCTACCAGGCTTAAATCACACGATATTGCTTCACAATGCAATGCTGTTGTAGGGCCAGTCTCCTGCAGTCTCCTGGAGAAGTCAGTAACATGTATCATAGAACTGGCCAGTCCCTCCAGTGTTCAACCTGAAAACCATCAGTGATGATGCAACATTTAGGAGAGCAAAGATGAAATGTTGATCTGATGTATTTACAATTCAGAGCAAATTGCTTTGTTGTCCATTACAAACAGCTGTAACAGATACAGAGGAGAAGAAGGATGAAAACGAGTTTAAAATATTTCTTTGTATTTAAAGATGCATTTTTACACACACACATACTTAGAAAGCTGTTATATACACACATGGAAGAAAAAGCATGGAGAAACTGCCTAAATCTCTAAGGCAACCACTGGTCATGTGGGACAGCTACTGCTGTCTAGGGTGGGAAATATCCTTCTGAGTCCTACTATACCTTTGTTTAGTTATGCCCTGCTGGGTCCTCTTGAGACTGTCATTCTGATTATTTCTTACAGCACTGTGCTGAATCTCAAGTCCCTGATCTTGTGCAAGAACTGAATATTCTTTCTGTAGGAAATGGTAAAAAACAACATAAAAATCCCCAATATGTGCTTGCAGGGGAGACATTGTCTTTGAGATGTTGTGACTCTACTTATAGGCAAGTTAGCTGACCTGCTGTTTGGCCTGACAGGGAGAACACAAGGTGATATCACCTGCAGCAATATCATAGAACCACAGAATGGTTTGGGTTGGAAGGCACCTTACAGATCATTTAGTTCCAGCACCCTGCCATGGGCAGGGACACCTTCCACTAAGCCAGGTTGCTCAAAGCCCCATCCCACGTGGCTTTGAGCAACTCCAGAGATGGGGCATTCACAACTTCTCTGGACAACCTGTGCCACCTCCTCACCACCCACACAGTGAAGAATTTCTTCCTAATATCTAAACTTGCCCTCTGTCAGTCTGATGCCATTCCCCCTTGTCCTACCACTACATGATCTTGTCAAAAGTCCCTCTCCATCTCTCTTGTCACCCCCTTTGGGTACTGGAAGTACTATAAAGCTTCCCTGGAACCTTCTCTTTTCCAGGCTGAAAAATCCCATCTCTCTCAGCCTGTCTCCATAGGAGAGGTGCTCCAGTCCTTGGAGCATCTTCACAGTCTCCTCTGGATTTGCTCCTGCAGGTCCACAGCCTTCTTATGGTGGGGGCCCCAGAACTGGATGCAATACTCTAGGCAGGATCTCACAGGAGCAGAGGGGGAGAATCACCTTACATAACCTGCTGGCCACACAGCTTTTGATGCAGCCCAGGGCACCATTGACCAGTGTGAGTGGTGGAATATTGCAGGAAGAAAGTTTCAGATACAACTGGTGCTGATAAACGCCTTTCAAAAGGCATGATATGTTGTGCTTTCAGTTGTGAAAGGAGATCCTTCCAAAATGTCCATTACATTTTAGCTTTTATAGCACTGTGCAGATAATAAATACTGCTAGATGTAAAGCTCAAAGTAAACATCTCAGTTTGGTGCTAAATGCGATGCTGAGCTCTCTCTGAGTAGGACAAACTAAAGAAACCCTGTTCTTCCTATTGTGAATGAATCCTGGGACAGCAAGAGAGTATCAGGGATGATTCTATTTTGTATTTGCATGCTGTCCCTCCCCTCAGCATGTATGTCTGATGTATGGTTCCTAATCTCTTTCAGTGTCCTTGTGTTCCTGTTTATCAGCTTTCACTTTTATCTCTTACTTGGATGTGCTTGTTGCTTGCCCTGAGTACAAGAAAGGAAAAGAAAGACACAACTTGGAAAGGAACAGAGTAAGACTAATGACCATGGATAGCTTCTGCCTGTGGCAAGGCTGTGCCAGGAAGACAAAGAGAGTGAGTTAGTTTAGTGAGTTAGTTTGGTTTTCAGCTGTCAGTCACTGGTAAGGCATTTGCACAATGTCCATCCAAGCCTTCCTGTCTTCTCAAGGAAGTAGGATGGCCACATAACCCTTGAATGACACATTTAGCGCTGTCTCCTTCCACCTGACTGGGCAAGTTTGCAGTTTGCATCCAGGTATGGGTTTTTTTTTGTTTCTTACTCCTTGCAGATCTGTGTAAAATGAGAGCAACCCTTACAGGTCCTCTAATAGGTCCAACTAATCCAATTTTCTGGGTGTTTTCTTAGTAGGTGGCAAAAGCCACTGAAGGGCCCGTTTAAAAAATTTTGTATGTGTAAAATGGGCCTTTACCTTTGATGTCTAGCTTGTAGTTATCAGTGGTTTGGGGGTTTGTTGAGCTGAAAGCTTTATATAGAGCAGGGCCTACCTTACAGTACTTTGTTTAATCTCTTTTCAGAGTAGACAGTTTACACTGCAGAAATATACATACTTTTCACCATAAATCAACGCCTTAACTTTTAGGAAGTCTCATTCTGCAGCATAAATTAAGGTCTAATTGGAAAATAAAACCAGTGATGCTACATCAAACCCAAGGTCTATTTGGCTCAGTATCCGATGACTTATTGCAGATGCTAAGGGGTAGACTAGAGAAAGGCTTCTGACAATGTGTAATTTGGGGATTTTCTGATAGAGAAATTATGTTCACTGCTTTGAGTGGAATAACGTAATGGAATCTTTTTCTTTGAATTTATCTAATTGATCTTTGAGTTTACCTGTGTTTTGGCCAAAATCTGGTGGCAGTGAGTTCTGCAGTATAAGTTAATTTAAAAAACACTTAATTATATTTGCCTTAGGTCTACTGCCTCATGACTTTATATTCTGCCAGCTGTTACTTATTTAGTCAGAAATAGTGAATAATGATATATATAATTTGAGAGACTAGAGAAACTGGTTGTTATAGAGTTTGATTTGCATACACATAATTTGTCCAACTGCAAGAGTTCCTAGGAAATTAGGGGACAGGGAGCCATAACTCCTAGCCATTGTTTTTATTCTACCACTCTTTGCCTTTGTAATTAGAGGAGAGGCAAGCAATGTCTTTGGGCCTTATTTATGCAGTTGTAAAGACTGTGTTCCTTGGTCAGAAGATTCTGCAGAGGTATAATTAAAAGTTAGTGGTAAAACACAAAGCTATTAATACTGCTATGAAGTGGATAGTTGAACAGGAATTCTTGACCTTAATATAGTTGCAGGTGTATAAGCAGCAATTAATGATGCCTGAAGACTTTAAATGACTTGTGTATTGTCACACAGCAAGCAAGTGGCTGTCTAAGGAGCAGCACCAAGGAGTGCTAAAACCTTCAATACAGCTCCTGGGAGCATTTCAGCTGAGAGAACCTTCAGAACTAGACCAGAGACAAATTTTATTATCTGGTGAAAACATGGTCATTTAGATATTTCTGTTTCATAACCTAATTTTCTTGCTTTAATTATGAGTGTAAATAACAGTTACTGCCTCAGCTTCTCTCTTCCTTGCTCTCCTTAACTGTCCCTTTCCCTCTTGCTCTCTCTTACGTTCATTCTTTGCTTATAGCAGGGTTTCTTCCACCTTCCAAAAAGCTGTTGACTCTTTTGTCACAAATCTCCTCTCTCTTTTCTGAAGAGCCCTCTTTCTGTGGAGCCAATGCTGTTCAGTACCAGAGAAGTGAGCAAGGTAGGATTTATAGAGCTTGTTCTGGGGGGCACGTGGGGGGGACACACAAGTGATGTTTGAGACGGGCAGAGCCACATGAGATCATCAAAGCCTGGGGTGAGCTAATGCCCCAAGACCCAGTTCAGTTCCACTGCTTTATTCTAGTATTTTGGGCAACTAGAAGACTTCAGAACTTGTGAAGGTCAAAAACCATGGTGCTGAGTGTTTGTGCATGTTTGCTTCTATATGAGGGACAGAGAAAGGATGAAGCAGAGCAAGGACTGTCCTTCTTCAGGCTCACCCTTCCAGTTTTGGCTTGGGGTCAGACCCAAAATCCAGAAGAGTGTATTTTCTGGTTCATAATCATTTAGCGTAAAAATTATACAAGAATTGTCCATGCAGCTGAGCCAAAAGTCTTGTCTAAACTTGATCTGGGTCTTAACATTGTCTCTTTGGCACCTCTCTAATTTAATATGCATTTGAACAGAAGTGGCTTCTTGATAGAGCCTTTCACCTCCAGGTCACCCTTTCAAATCCAATTCAGGCCTGTCATGACCAAATGTTTCTACCATCTGACGGCTCTTCTGTGTCCTGTGTCAATTGCTGGCTTCAGTCCAGGAGCTGGTGGACAGGTGCCTGAATTGCAAAAACTGCCAGAGCTGACACTAACTGGACATCTCTGCAGAGGGGTCAGAGAGTGAATCAGCCTGGCAGATGAATTAATACTTAACTTGTACGCACTGTGAGGCTTTATATCTTCAAAGTGCTTTACAAACGTCAGCTAATCCTCAGGAGGTGTTGTTATCTGCACTGGCAGGTGAGAGAAGCAAGCAGATAAAGAGCCAGCACCAGAATATGCATGTTGCTGACCTCCCACTCTGAGGCCAAAACTCTGAGTTTAGCTCCTTTCAGGGCGACTGATGGGCACACCAGAGTAAGGTTTAAGCTCCTTGAAGGAAGTTCCATGTTCTTCTGGGGATAAAAGCATCCCTTACTTTTTAAGACAGGCAGGAAAGCAGTATTTATGGCCATGCCATCCTTTTCCTGTATGAAGCGTGGACCAGCAGAAGTCTCTTCTCCATCCACCTTGAGGCACTAGGGAGTCATGTCAGATTATGCCAATCATTAAGAGGTATTTTTATTTAGACTGAGAACCTGCCATGTAACCGGATTGGTAAATGTTTCTGAAGAGCAATTGGGTTGGAGTGGTTCATTCTGAAAGACAACAGCTCATGGAACATCATTGAAATGTTCAGAAAAAAAATGCTTGAAGTGCTATGAAGAATTGCTGGAAGATCATGCAGAGTTAGTGGTACTTCAGTGTTTGCAAGCTGCTTCTGCAGGGACACTTAAAAGACATTGTCAGACTGTGTAAAGGAAAACAGAAAAATTGGCTTTTGTGCCTCATATCACTGAGAATAAGGGTGGTTCTATGCTGGCATTTTCCTTTCTCTGGAAGCAAGATGAGGAAACTTTTTTTTTAAGGTTTTTAACCTTTAGAAGGTTTTTAAAAATAGTAACCCCCTTTCCTACTATTAATTTCTTGTGTAAATAATTGCTGTTGTTGCCATGGTGTTTACAAGGATGAATGGAGCAGGTAGTCTGTGAGATGATGAATGGAAAGAGAAAGATGTTGTCCCTATGGTTACAAAGAGATAGTGGCATGCCTCTGAAATAGTGCCTCTAATAAGGTGTGCATTGTCTGCAAAACTGGAGATGACACTGTAGGACTAACTTGTCAAAGGCAGGAATGGCAGGAGAAAATGTTCTTGGAAGTATTTAATTTTATTTTTTTTTTGGTGAGGATTTATGCTGGCCCTTTCAAATTTGGGGGAAAATATATGGGGAGAAGGTAGATGTAAGAAAAGTGATTTGGGTAAAATTCATCTTACCAGGCATCCAAACCCAGGTATTTCAAGGGAGACTTGACATCCAGACAGTTTGAATTCCACCTCATGTTTGCTTGGATAGTCAGAAGGAGACAAGTGCTTCACATCCCTAAAGAGTGATCCAAGTCACTGGACAGAATTCTCTGGAGCTGAAAGGGAAAGGACTGGTCCTTTCTAGCTGAATATTGACTGTTGACCACGTGATGCTGAATGGCCAGTTTTCCTTTATTTTGCCTAGGGGCACATTGTGCTTGTGTTTTCTGGTGTCCCCACTGTAAATGTTGCCAAAATAACTTAATGGTGAGATAAGGTGTGTGTGTCAAAATGGATGTCTTTGAGACCTCTGAAAAATTTTTGTCTGAGAGATCCTGTACCTGAGGAAGCATCAAAGAGCCAGTCTTTTTGGTATTTCTGGATCTCTTCTGAATGACAAGGGGCAAACTCCTTATGCTGTGCCAGCTGTTTTATGCCCGTTTGCTCCCCGCAGCCATTCAGCAGTAAGAGCACAAAGTCTGCCTGGAGGCTGTTACATTCTCTGCAGCTAATGACAAGCCATGGTTTCAGTAGCTTGTATAAAACATTGCAAGGAGTTCGACCCACCCCCTGTATGAAATATTAGAGTGAAGAAAGCTTTTGGACGCTCTCTCGCTAAACCAATTGCTATGCCCAAGAATTAATAAAATCCATATTGAAGTGACAGCTGGTGGACAGAGCTGGCTTCTTCCTGCATCACTTGGCTCTCTAGTGGCTCATGTTCTGGGTTCAATGCACATTTATCCTTTTATTATGGCATTTATTGATTTTTATTTATTTATGTATTAAATCTCTGTTTCCTAAAGAATCATAATTGCACTGTGCAAAATCTAAGTTTCATCATATCAGCACTAGCTATTAACATACTTCTTTCCTTTTTCTCTTTAATGACTGACCTTCCAAAGGCATTCAGTGAATAAAATAAAAATGCAGACAAGTGAGAATATATTTTCTCATCATGAACCGGTTTCTGTACTGCTTTGACTATTTCTCCTCTTGTCAGTGTATGTGAGTTCTTTTCCTTAATCCATGATTTCTTTCATTTTCCTCACCTCCTAATTTATATGTATATTTCTCAAGCTGACAGAAATTTCAGACTGACTCAGTAGAACAGTGGAAAGTGAGTGTCACAAAGGTAGGGATTCAAATGAACTTTAGAGCAGAAATTCGTTTGCTTACTTATTTATGTTGGTTTTATATGGTAAGTGGCAAGAAGAGATAAAGACCATTCTTTTCAAGGGAGAAAATGTTAACTGTTGTTTTCTAAGGAAGTGGGGTTCAATCATTGTCTCTGTCAGTCTAGTAAATGATTTCTGTTTTGAGACACGGAGAAAAGACAGACCAAGTCTGCCTTTGTTTTCTGGAACTCTGTAACCTGGGTCACCCAGGTAATTATAGCTTTACTTAAGAAACAGAGCGTGTGGGAGAAAAACTCTGCTACTGCTTGTAAGCACAAAGAAAAGACACTTGAGAGAATTAAATTTCATTATGATTTGTATAGGGCATATGAATCATTTTGCATTCCACCTCTAAAGCAGAAAATGATGACTTTAATATCATATTGTAGGACGACACTGGTAAGTCTCTCAAAAGGCAGCTATGGCATCCAGAGATATTGGAGCCTGGTTATTCATTACCTTCTGCTTAAAAGCCGGAGAAAATGCCACTATGAGACTTTGACACCTCCCTATTTATTCCCATTCCTACTTGTAGGTGCTACTGCAATAGAAGCCCTAATAGGGGTGGGTTCTGCTGTGTACACATTGACAGGTACCCCTGGAGTATAACAGCAGATAGCATTGGGTTAAGTGTGTTTGTGTGTGCTCCTGTAAATGCACAGGGACATTTATTTACTTCATTCTCCCATTAAAGTTCTCCCTATCTCAAAGACAAACAACTTCAGAAGGTCATCCCTCTGCTGACTTTT
Source organism: Neopelma chrysocephalum (assembly GCF_003984885.1). NCBI lineage: Eukaryota > Metazoa > Chordata > Aves > Passeriformes > Pipridae > Neopelma > Neopelma chrysocephalum. Next base: position 1,800,718 of record NW_020897721.1, read on the forward strand.
CTGAAATTGCCATCAGTAGGTGACATTATATATTTAATAAAATGTTAATTCTGTGATCCTACCTAAATTGCAGGAGATCAGTAATTATGTCAAAATCTTCCAGAGAACCTCAGCTGAAATATGAAATTTATTTCCCAACTTAAATTTGCAGAATGGCAGTGGGTGAAACAGTTCCTACACATAAAGTGCCTATGAATATGTATGACTGTAAAGAGAGAAAAGAAATACCATTATTGTTCAGGAACATATCATAATTCTTGCGAAGCTTGTGTGCAAACAAATTGTCTGCTACTTGGTCTACTAGTTGAGGCATAAGGTGGCAAACTTCTAATGTGCCAGTGACTGGACTGTTATTGTCCATTTTAAGGCCACAATATCTTTATGTCTGAGAATAAAGGGATTTTTTTTTCCATTAGGAACTCACGTGTTATATTAACAATGCACTGGATTATTTTGTTTTGTAACGGAGAATGCTCAACATGTTTTCCTTTGATAAAGTAATGAATGTGAGGAGAAGAAATGTGAAACACTGAAATACCGTTCTGCTCACACACAGCAGTGTCTGGAAGTGGTACATCTAACTCGAAATTAGTCTATCAATGTTTAAAAACTTTCTGAATAGGATGGACAATTGCAAATTTGGACTATATTTAGTGTGCAGGAAGATGTGAAATAGAGTGGTTTATAGGTTCTGTAGGAGGGTAAGGAACAAAGACCAGAAAAACCAGTTAAATAGTTATTGTGAACCAACTTAAGAAATTACTTTTTAAATACTTTGAAATTAATGACTGGATAAATGTTTTTAAACACCTGTCTGGGTGATGAGCTATCTCTGGAATGTCATGGTTTCCAAATAAGAGATCTGGAAGCTTAATCTTTAGGTGAGGGTGATATGTGTGAAGGACGCTGTTCCCTCACAAACAACCGTTGAACCAGATTATTTGAAAACGGTTTTGATGAACCAAAAAGATCTTCAAAGAAATTTCACCACACCAGGTGACTTTCTGATATTCTCTGTGACGCCTTTATCAACAACTTTTTTTTGAGTGAGAGTCCTGGAAGAGTTTAGAAAATAATACTCCAGTGATACTGTGTTAGACTGGATAACCTGATTGAATACTAAGCTGAGGCTCAGGTCACCCATGTTCTGCAGGTGAATTTCTTGCTGGATAGCCTATGGAAAGTTATTTTAGTTATCTGTGCCTCTGCATCTCTGTTTGCATCTCACATTCTTCTGGAAACAGCTTGAAAACTATGGATGAATTAAGTATAGTATGACACACCAAAAATCATACAGTCCATACCAGCACTTTTATTTGTCCTAAGACACAAACTGTTCTAGTCTATTGTTAAATATCTCACTGTGCTTCTTGATTACTTTATGTTAGTAACTATGTTCCTATAAAGAATTCTGCCTTGTTCTAAAATAAGTATGACTTAGGTCACTGACTTCTGTGTGAAGGACATTCATGCTTTACAAATACCCAGTTTAACTAGATTATCTGCTCACTTCATCAAATCACTGTTTTGAGACTCCACAACATGTTCTGTTTTATGGTGATATGCCAGTGTGCATCTGATCTCATCAAATTCTGTTTGTGATGGGTAAATTATCTCATGAAAATAGTATTACTTAATCTGGTTTTAATTTCTGTATGCTTGGAGAGGAAGAAAATTCTGTGTGGTGTTTCATCCTGTCAATGCTAATCTTTCTCCTCAGTGCTGTATCTCCAAATAGCAGATGTGTGCTTTATTGCAGTGTTGGTCCTCTATAGCACAGCATAAAGTTTTGGCAGGAACAAACAATTTATTGTATTAGAGTCAAACACAATCAAATGTTCCTTTTCCTATGAAGCATGGTCAGATATTGATATTGCATTAGCTAACATTTTAACATAGCAGAGGCTTAATAAGATACATTATTACTCTCTCTAGGCTGTTTAATTAAACTAAACAGTCGCTGTGTATTGTACATTGGTTTTCTGCCAAGGGAAAGTAAATCTGTATTATATTAGTTTCACATACCAAATTATATCCTCCCCCCATCAGAGACTTTTTAGAAGAGCTGACACTGCTGTCACATGAACTGCACAGTACAAACTGCCTTCCCATGTCATGGGACTGTCCTTGTAGCTCAGTATTCTCCAGTAGCCTGAGCAAGTTGTGTGTGCAGGGAAGACTTGTGTCTGCAGAGCTACATGTTGTATTCCATTGGCCAGAGTCCCTGTTGGCTGCCAGAGAGTACAGGGATAAGCATCATAACCCCTGTCCTGCCAACAGAACTCTTCTCCATCCCTCTGTTGAGGCAGAAAGATCTGAACTCTGGTCGCCAGGATGGCTCTTATTGGCCCCGTGGTGGTCAGGTGACAGGAGTGGGTTTGTCACTGTCACATCACATTATTTCTTCCGGTCCAGAAGTTTTAAGAGTTTGGGGAAACTGGGTAATCCAGTGGCGTCTGCTCTGGTATTGCTCTTTAGTGCTGGGCATTGCTATCTCTGCTGCCAATGGCACTGTACACAGTGATCAAGGTGAACATTCACTGCTTCCCACTGAGGAGATGGGAAGGATATGGGCAAAGCAGGCCAGGGGGTCCTACTGTTTTCTTTTAAAGCAAGAGCTGATGCAGAATCACGGAGAGAGCTGCAAGCAGAGAGGCATTCAAGGCACTTGCTTTTGGGAGTTGTTCTGTTGAATTACTACTACAAAGCAGAGGAAGACAAAACATTTGTGGTATTTCTCCTTATAAGCAAAAATAAATTGCACAGGAAATACTGAAGTCTTTTTTACACAATTTTGAGCCTGTTTTACCTGGCAGAAGTGTACATCTGCGTATTGCGATGCGGAGCTGTGCAGAGAGGGCAAAGCTATGCCCAAATAATCGTGCTGTAGAACTGGAAGGTGCATATTTTTATCAGTGGCAGTAAGCCCTGTATCACAGTGAAGGATGATGCTTTGGCTCTATTTTGCACAGTGTCATGTGCAACATTTTCAAGAACAGCAAAGAAATGTCTGTCATGGTCCTGTGTTGTGTTTCACATGCCCCCACAGAGAGGCGTGAATGGTTGGATGCATCACAGCAGTGTCTTTAGCATGGCTCTGGCACCATGGTTAGATTCAAGAATGGCTGTATTGGATTTATGGGAGGCTTCATAACACAGTTATGATTTATCTCATGCTGAATGTTTTGTTGTTGTTTTGTTTCCCTCAACAGAAGATTAACCTGGAGTTCTATATTGACATCCATGCCCACTCCACCATGATGAATGGCTTCATGTATGGGAACATCTTTGAAGATGAGGAAAGATTTCAGCGACAGGCTGTTTTTCCCAAGCTACTCTGTCAGAATGCTGAAGACTTCTCTTATGTAAGCAATATTTTTCTTAACTATATTTTCTTAGGGTTTTTTTTTCATGATAAATCTCTGGCTTTACTGGATTGAGTAAATTTTATTTCAGTATTAACAGAAGGCTACTTAAAAATGTTGTTATTATTAGCTCCCACTTTTCCTCTCATGCTTACCTTATCCAGAAGTGGTAAGTTGTGATCTTATGTATGTCATTAGACACATGAACAAAAGCAGGTTCTTCATCATTCATATTATAACCTTAGGTTCTGAATTATTGGAGCACTTTGTTTTTGTCAGATCTTTTGTCTTTTGATCAACTGGATCGGCTTTATTGTTCCATTGTTTTTTATTATTTTGTCAGTTACTTTACTTTTACACTCTAAATAATAACATAATAACAAATAGAAAGAAAAATAACTAGCTCGAAAGAAAAGGTTAGGTAATCTTCTGTTAAAAGTTGTGGCAAAGGCAATGTGTGCTTTTGAAATTCTTTGATATTACCATGGAAAACTGTTCTGGAAATAAATGGTGAGCTCTTCTAATGAGTTGAAAAGGGGCACGTGTTTTTTGAACAAGTTTCAAATAGAGTAGAAGAGCTCCTTAGCACACAGTCATTGCAGTCGCTTTGCAGAAATCAGTAGATTTAAGAGTGGTCCAGTGTGTCCAAGTATGACATCCTGGCCCTTTCCAGGGGCTCTTTTGTGCACCAGTTTTCCCTGAAAGCTGTGCAAGTAGAGCACACAACTCCCAAGACTTCTGCAACAGCTTGATTGCTTCTCCTGGCACATCTGTGGAGCTCCCAGCGAAGCTGCTTCTACACAGCTCTCCCTTGCTCAGTCTCTGACATCCCCTTTTTGCTTATACTTCATCCTCCTGGTACTGAGAAATGAATCTGTGTCTCCTGTCAGGGTCTAGAACAGCTGGGTCGTGGTGCCTGCCTCTGCTGCAGTGCCACTCCAGCCAGCTTGTGGCAGAGGTGGTGGCAGAGGGAGGATAGGGACCCTGCACCATTCCATGTGTTTAGCTCTAGAGAAACAAAATTTAAAACAGATACAAAAGCAGACAAGTCCACAAGCAAAACAAAATGTAATTGAAAGAAAAGGCCGTTTTCATCATGGCAAGAATGCTGGCCTAAAGCTTTCTTATCAATATGCAGGAGATAATTTTTTTGTCTTCTGTTTGTGTATCTTGCACTGTGGAGTTTGGATGGGAATTGAATGTAGAAATAGAGCTCTGCCATTGTTTTCTTGACATATGTGATCCAGCAGAAGGAAGGAAGGACCTTAAACCTCCCAATTCCCAATCATTTCTCTATTCTATGGTAGTTTGTTTTACGCAAGAGTGGGAAAAAGATTGGATCAGTCTCTGACTTTTCCAAGGCTAGGCAGAAGATATCCTTTCCTCTGTCTTTTCTGCTCTGAGGAAGAGGGGCCTCTAGTAGACCAAATATTTCCCTTTTCTCCTTGGCATCACCAATGGCAGCTGTCTGGTAATGCATGGGAGGGTGTGTGGCTTCTGTTGCTTCCTCTATTGTCTCAAAGTGTTGTTTAACCATTGTCAGATTTGCTTAACAATTGTCTGTATGTTTTGGGAGTTCAGGGGACTGCTGCAGTGTGAAGCTTTCTGCAGTCAACCATTGCAAGGGCTTCTCAGAGAACTGTCCAGAGTGCAGAAGACCAAATCTAAATGAGGAGGGACAGCAGCTGTATCTGTTCCCAGCTGTTTGGAATCTGGGGAAGAGGGAGTGGGGTACAAGAATCAGCCTCTTCTTATCCGAGGAGACCTCAGTGATCAAGTTTCTTATCTGCATCTGATTGTTTCAAAAACACATAACATATAAGGGGCATTCACAGATCATAGCAATGAAAACCTGCAATTGATAGGAGTTGAGAATTTTTGTGCTCAAGTGTGGGAATTTCTCTCTGCTACAGTGGGAGATTAAGTGTTCCTCTTAGCACAAGCCTTGCTTGGCAAAGGGAAAATCTTTGAGAAAATGGTATAGGAAATGGAAACCAATAGCTAAATAAACAGCACAGTCTCTCCCCTTTGACTCTCGATCTCCTTCCTGTAGGAACTGGCAGTCAGATATATATGTTGGCATCCAATGCACCAGAGTGCAACCACGGTGCTACTGGCACTCACTACCATTGTCTTCCAGCTAACATCCTACTGGTCTCTTGAGGCTGGAAGCTTTTCCCCACCATCCATCCAGGCCAATCTTCCCAGGGCAGCTGAGTGGACATAAATGTTGGAAAAGGAGACAGCCACCAGCTGTCTGATGTGTGTGAAGTGACTACTCCTGCTGTCTCCAAGTAGGAAAGTCTGTTTTCTTCTTTTCAGCTCTAACCATGTGGGCTATGCGACCAGTTGGAAATATCAGGTGAAGAGAGGAAAGGAATCCAGAACTTCCTGCATTTAAATTGAAGGGAGGGGGGAAATGTGCTGAAGACTTAAAATAGTGTATGTAAATATGCCCTACTGCCTGCTCAAAGGGAAGGGGGGGAAGTGCATCGTTAACGTTACCAGGCTGGTGTTTGAAAGTGTGGGAATGGACCACTGTTGTTACTAATTAATTTTCCAAAGCTTCAGGAGGTCTCATTTACATTGTATGCTGCTGCGGCCATTTGTTGGGATTATAATACTTCAACAGCAGCACTTCAAGTGAAAACTGGCGGCTGCATGAAGTGTTGTCCATAATTGACTAGCTCCATGTCTTCACACAGCACAGAGACAATGTTCCATTATGCTATCCATTGACAGTATCATTGAAAAGATTACTCTCCTTAAAGCATCTGTCAACCTTGATTGATTTACAAGGGACAAAGAACTGAAAAGGTTTGAAGTGCGGGTACAATTTTTGCCACCGTTTAGCATACATAATGGTTCTCCTTTGATGTCAAAAGCTCATCTTCTATTAATAATGCAGAGAGCTTTTGAATGCAGGCTACTTGTATGGAGTTCCACACTAATAACCTACTTGCTGTGAAATGGGATTCACTTTGGAGAAGCAGTCATTTGGGTTTTACATGTTCGGAATGAATCCCAACTCAAAGGGATTTATTTCAGTGCTCTGCATGATTGCAGCTGAGCCCGGCACGGGTTAGGGAAAGCAGGCAAATCCTAGCCTGCTCCTCCAGCCGAGAATCTGGCAGAAATCACGCAGCCAGATGCAAAGGAGCATGAACAACAAGCCTAAGACGATGTGATCAAATGCCTTGTGCCGTTTTGTCTGGCAACCTTCTATTAATATACTTTAGAGTGCATTTCATGCCTGGGCTGCTTCCTTCACCTGTCATTTCCAATAGGCCTTTTTATTTAAATGACAGCATCTAAGGGAGATTGGGGATTAGAGTAGGGGATGGATAGGGGATTTGTACCCACATGGCTGTTGTAGGACCAAATGAGAGTCACCCAATGTCTCTGGGCTCTACCTGTTGGGCAAAACACTTGACCTTGCAGCACTCTGGAAGGCTGACTGTGGCTTGTAGGCATAAGCTGTGAAAGGGACCAGAAATTCCTCATTTGTACATGACTTCAGACACAGAGGCCTGCCTTTGGTTTAGATATCAGCATGTGAAGAGGAAAGTGAGAGAAAGGCTGGGAAGTTTTGCTCCCAGATAAATAAATGAGACATTCTTAGGCAGCTGCCTGGGCAAAGGGGACAAAATCTGTAAGGAAAACATTTTATATTTTCAATGTTTAAGAAGGATATTTTTAAACACTGAGGAGTAAATATAATCTGTATGAAAGCTCTAACAGTGAGAGCTGACAAGCTCTTTTGAAAGGCTGACTCATTGGGTTTTAGGAGCAGCTGTTGACACCATGTCTGAGTGCCTTAAACATCAGCCATGGCTAGGAGTAGTTGCAGTATTTGGAGGGGTGTTCTTCATTTGACCTTTCTTGTTCTGGAGAGTGGATTAGTCATAACGACCAGACACAAGCACTTGAGCATTTCAAGAACCTGCTAGTCTTAGGGGTGGCTAATTTTGACCTCTGTGACAGTATGAGAGGAGACCATCTGTTCTCTCTGGTTCATTTAAAAGAAACAACCGCAGACATTCTTGAATGGCTTTATCACTTCATACAGATTGCTTTTCTATGCAGTTAAAGGAAAAAGGCTTGGCCTGATCTTATTAGGTTTTTTTTCCCTTTGGACTCTGAACTGGTGGCACTTGGGATACCTTCGAGTTCTCATTTAATTTTCTTGGATTCGATCTCCCAGGAGAGCACCTTCCTTAGAAATACTCTTCGTCCTTTGTGTGCCATGGTTAGCCAAAGATCCTGATAAAAACTTGGGGTCTCATTATGTTGGGCATTGGGTAACGACTGAGGAAGTCCACAATCCCAAGAACTTCCAGCCGTGCTGGGAAAGAGATAGAGAGTTGCTGGGAAGTTATTTGCTCGGAGAAACTGGAGAATAAAATTTGAATCTCCCAAGTGGCAGTCTGGTTTCTTTGTCAGCACTTCCCTATATTTTATACCGTGCTCACGCTCAACAGTGAAGTCTCTGGACAACAACCCACCCAGTTTCCTTTAGGGAAACCTGTTGTTAACCCCAGTGCCATAATGCATGTAACTAAAACATATTTTGGAGAGTATCATTTTCTCAGCAATATGAGAAAATTCAGATGTGGAATTATTTGCACTAGTACTTTTTGTTGTGTTTTTTTGTTGGGTTGGTTTGTTTTGGCTTTTTTGGTCTGGATATCAAACACAGAGCAACAAAGAAAAATATTTTAATCTCTCTATTTTTTACCTATTGCCTTTGACCCACACATTCTGGGTCTGTTGTTTTCATTTCAACACCACCCCCTTCATTCAAGCTTTATTAGAGAACACGTGTTCATTCGAGAAAACCTCTTCCCACAGCAGCCTCGCTGGGCTCTTATGATTTATCCTGGTCTCCCTCTTAGTCTTGGGATCCCTATTATTTATCCCAATGTGTTTTGGGCCATGTCTAAAGGGAGTGCTGGCACAAATGCTTGAGAGAGTAATATCAACTCCTGAACACTGAATGACCAAATCCCAATGATCTGTTCCAAAATAATAACGAATAAGTTTGTGTTGCATATGGCGGGGCAGGAAGCAATCAGAAAGTTGCTCAGGCCTAGCATTTATCCTGAATTCCATACTGACTTGCACCATTGTCTCCTAAGTGCCTCTCTTCTGTTTTGGCAAAAAAAGACTCTTGTCCCAAAAAGGCCAAAGCTGTTGCATTCAGGTAGGTTTTGTTAACATCATGCAAGCTTAACAGATCTACTCAGAAATCTCTTAAAACCTGAGCACAACAAATGATCCTACCTCCTTTTTTGTTGCCTTGTACAGAGGCATATCCAGGAAGACAAATACAGCTATTATGTGCTTTAGCACCCCTTTGGGATGTATTTCTGCTCGATGTTTCTTGGCCGTGTTGCTCCATAAGTCCATTTATTTATTTATTTTTCCTGGAGGCTGGGTGAGGTGAGAGAGGAAAAGTGTTTCTGGTGGCACAGGGAACAGATTGTAAAGCCTGTGTTCCTAAGTGTTATAGGCTTTGGTCTCACAAGAATTCTGCCCTCTGGAGAGTCTCAGCAAAGTGAAGCTGCTCCATTAGGTTGTGCTGCACCAGTCCACCCCTCTTTGTATACAGAAGGTTGAATTTGTATTGCAAAGAGAAGGAAAAGTGGCGGGGGGGGGAAGAGAAGTTTTTGAGCAAAACAGGTTTTCTTTAAGTACGTTCTTGCCTTATTGTTTGTGCACGTAGCAGTTGCCAGTCCCTTCTCCATCCTCACAGGGGTAGAAATTTAGAAAATCCACAGAAGAAACAAGTTTTCATAGCAATTTTATGGTGTATTTTCAAAGACTGTCATTACTCTAACCTAATGTCAACATGCTGGGAGCAGGTGACAGCCTCCCAGAGCATCAGAAATGAAAGGAGCTCCTGTAGATTTCCCATGCAAGCTGCTTCTCCTGCAGAGCACTGTGAATTCCCTCAGCTGGGACAAACTGTGCTGTGAAGGAGGGGTAGGAAGCTGGTTAAGAACTGGGCACCCGTTCCCCTCCCAGGAAATCTTTTTGGGTATTACCTCTTTAACTCTGTGATATTTTAACATATGTAGAATACAACTCTGGCTCAGAGAACTGTTCTGGAGCAGTGAGAGATCCTAGAAGGAGTTTGAGCAACGGGCTGTATTGGGTTGTCCTGGGAGAAGTGTACAATATGCTGTCCCTCCTCAGGAAGGTTGTAACCTCCTGATTTAGGCCTACAAGTGAGCAGAACATCTATTTTCCACAGAGCAAACCACTTTTTCAGACTATTGAAAGCAACTGTGTGCATGACGGGTGTATTTTCCTTTCTGCTTCACATTGTCCTAAGTTTTTGTCATTTGTATAAATGATTATGAAAGCACTCCCAGGAGACCACACACACACACTCATAAAACTACTGTAAAGAGAAGCATTGCAGGCTATTGCTAGAGGCTATTTTATTGTATATTTTGAGGAAACGTCTCATTTTCTCCTGACAAATGGAGAAAGTGAGAACTCCAGAGACTCGAATTATTTTCTAAACAGTGTGATTATTCTGCAGAGCTTAGACTAGGAAATGCCATCATCGGCATCTTTGGGGAAGGATGTGCTCTGAGAAGCAGAGGCTGCTATTAGTAAAAAAAACAGGGGGAAAAGCACATATTTTCTTAGAATAAAATCATAGAATCAACCAGGTTGAAAAACACCTCCAAGATCATCAAATCCAACCCTTGATCCAACCCCGCTGTAGTTCCCAGACCATGGCACTGATGCCACATCCAGTCTCACCTTAAACACCTCCAGGGACAGTGAATCCACCACCTCCCTGGGCAGCCCATTCCAATGTCTGATTACTCTCTCTGTAAAAAATTTCTTCCTAACATCCAACCTAAACCTCCCCTGGCAGAGCTTAAGAATTGAAGCATTTTGAGATCCCCTATTTGTGTCTATTACTGGTTACAGCTTGGGTTGTCTTTTTAAAGGGAAAAAAGTTCCAGGCTAACTCTGGTTAATGGGTGACAGGTTGGGCATAGGTTAATGTTTGAGTAGGTGACATTGTCACATGTGGTTAAGTTAACTTCTGGTGACAGGGAGCTGCAGACTCACTGAGGGAGGAGCTGAGAAGACCTGAGGAGGACCTGAGGACTCTGTGTGTGCATGTTTGGGATGGCAAAATCTAGTAGCAAGAGGAATTCTGAGTTTTGCTTATAAGACAGAGTGAAATCTGCCTCCTCCTCTTTTTTTTTTTTCTCAAGTGGGCTGTGATGGGCTGCTCAGCTCTGTAGGGAAACCTTTGTCTGACTCTGTGAAGGTGCTGCAGGCGTTGTTTAAGAAGCTTTCTCAAAAGAGCTGCTGTTTTGATTTGGATTCCACCTGCTGTGGCAAAGCCAGTGGACTCAATAAGCGTCTTCAGTGCTGCAGCACTGGGGGAGGTTGGAGCTGTGAGTACAAGCAGCTTCAGTGCGTGTGAGGATGGACCCTAGTGAATGTGGATTGCAGGCCAAGCCCCTGCACTGGTGCTGCCAGTGTGACTGGTACAAGGTGCAGAGACAGGCAGCAGGCTGTGGAGACCTGCTTCAGTCCTGGAGCTGTACAGCAGAGCACGGATATTAATGAGCAGTAAAATGAACAGCTACTGTAGTTCTTGCAGGTGAACAGCTGAAACCCTGAAGCGTGAAGGCCAGTTACTTTTCTGACTACAGAGCTTCCAAAAAAAAGAGAACTCATTTGGTAGTTTTGGTCTTGAGGCATAAACTGAGAGCTTATAAAGCTCCCTCCTTCCAACCTCTCTGCTAATGACCATGCAAATATGTGTTTTTATCAGCAAACTTAAGCAGGCATGACTGAAAGACACTTGGGAGGGATGGGGAGTGGGAAAGTTCTGGTATTCCTTAACTGCACATTACAGGGATAATGAAGCCCCTAAGGGAGCAGATGTGTGTGTGGTGACAATGTACCTTTAAATTGTTATTTCTCTGAGGAGAATTGCTCTTTAAAGCCTGAGAATGTGGTGCTAGGCAGGTTGTGTTCATGGTACTCCTACAGTGCTGCCTTTAAGAAAGGGTCATTGCTCTGCTTTCCTCTGAGCAGGAGGAAGAAGGCAAAAAGAGACAGCTAGTGGAATGGTGAAAATCTCCTAGGATTTGAGGCTATTTAGCCTTCAAATTTCAGTTTTAGGCATTCTCACATTCTTGGGACAGGTCAAACTGTTTCAGATCTCCTCTGCATGCCTTTTCTCAGATTTCTGCAAATCAAATTCTAGATCAGAGAATATTCCCCAGTTAAACCCAAACTTTGCTGCCCACCTCAGTGTTTCCTACCAGGCACAGAAGTTACGAAACAAAATGCTGTCAACTGCAGAGCCATCTGTGAGAGTGACTGAGCCCTATTCACAGGAATACTAGTCCAATCTGGCTGTTCCTAAGGGAACTGGAAAAACTTCAAGAAATGGGATTCCTCTTTGAAATGACCCTCAACTTTTCAAAACCTCCTCTTCCCAAATTTCAGTAGTCACAATTGATTTTGAGATGAAATAAGTTTTCCTCCTGTGCACCAGAAACATGGCAAAGTTGCAAGAGGACATGAATTGTGGAGTAATTCTGACTTTGTTCCCATTTCATCACATCTCTGCTTCCAGAATCCTTATCTTTGCCTGCTACCTCCTTCAGATCAGCTGTCTGCTTTGGGGATTTTTTTTCTTTTTTTTTTCTTTTCTATCTTTTTTTGTTGTTGTTGTTAAATAATTCCATCTACATTTTAGATGCTGACTTAGTAGCTTGTTTGTCAAATAAACTGGAAGAAGGCCACCTGATAGCAGCCTCACAAATGCCATGATTTCCAAGTCTCTAGACCCAGTTGGCATGGAGTTGATAGTCTATCACCAAAAAAACCCCAAAACACAAATACATATGTTTTCCAGTCTATTAAAAGAGTTAATGGAGCTGGTGAGAGATGGGTGTGATGAGAGAGTTAAGTTGGCTTTTGAAGTGAGAAGTTCCCTCTGTGCTTTCAGAGAAGTAAGGAGATAAGTTTTGCTTGTAAGATAGCTCAGTGGGCTACCAGCAGCAAGAATGGCAGGGTGAAAGCAGTGAATGCTGGACATGTCCTGGCAGGAATTGGCTCTATCCATATGAAGAAAGTGAGATGTCAGTGGCACCCCTCTTATGGCTCCCTGAGGAGGGGCAAACACAAAGGTCACAGTTTGTAACATTGCTATTTGCAAACTTCTCTGGCAAAGATTCCAAAGCCAGTGCCTTTCCGTGCTCTCTTTCTGACTTTTGCAGACTTCAATAAAGCATTCTAGAAAATGAGAGTGAGTGAGTTATAGCTGATACTGTAAAATTCTCCACTGAGATGGATTTGACATTGTCTGGGCTCCACTCCATTTCCCAATGGCACGTCTATTCTTCCTTGATGACAAGTGTGTCATTCCTTTTTTCTAGAGCACTAACTTTTTATTATCGCTTTTTTTTTTGCTACACTGGGGCAGTGAGTTGAGGGTTCGTAGAGGTCAGACCTGCTTTGGATAAAAAGCTTGTTCTTCATCTATGAGAGCAGCCTCAGTGGATAGCTCTGGTGAGGTTGTAACTGAGTCCTGATTACGCTTGGCCATTGCTGGTATTGATAAATGGAGAACATGATTATTTGTGTGCATAATCCCAGTTTACACCAGTAGGTAAAGTGTTTATTGCTCAACTAGAGAAGGAGCAAAACATGTGACATTTTTCTGGTTTTGGAGAGGGGTTTTTTTCAGGAGTACTTAGGCTGAGTTGGGAAGTACAGTTATGGAAATGGCATAGGGTGACCCAGCATATTTTTATGTGTTGTAATATGAAACCATTCTCTAATTATGAATCCTCTTGGTGTTTTTTGTCTCTGCTCTTCTCCTGGAAAGATTTCTAACATGATTCTCTGATTTTTGAGCGTGTACTTGAACACACTACATCCTATTGTAAAGCACTTCCTGGACCTACATCATCTAGATATGACAGCAACTGGGAAGATCTCTTTAGTCTTAGTTTCATGCAGATACTCTGTTTGTGAGGAGAAATGATCTGGAAAACATTCATGTGGACACTAGAGCTCAGATTTTTTAAGATATCTGCAGTTCGCTACTTCCTTCCATGGGCACATCCACAATCAGTTGTGTGACATTAGATGTGAACAGCTGGTAAAATCTGATGGGTTTCAGGAACCCCCTGGACCTTGATACAGCAGAAATTCATCTTCTACAATCTATCAAAGCCTGTGATCAGATTTCTGTCTGGTTGGCGATTTTCTCAGTCGTTCATATCTTGTTGTTTTGTTTCTTTCTGGGTTGGAGAAACACCTTAGGGCTGATCATAAATGATGTGCAGTCCATACCCCAGTTCCCATGACAGGAGCCTGGCAAGGTCTGACTTGCATTGTGGTCATACTTTGTTCCTCTTTTACTTAATGTGTTGACCAATTTCAGAAGATGACAAAGATTAATTCTCCAACAAGTTCTGTAGGAGAACTTTGTCCTACCATCAGTAAAAGGTAAGCTCCCATCCATCACCAGCTGGACATAGCCTGCTTGACATTTCAGCCTTTTTTGGCATCTCTTTTTCCACTGAAAAGTGGATCCAGACTTACTGGGTTTTGCCTCCAATTTTTCCTTTTGTGCAGCCCAAGGTTTTCTGATGCTTAAGCGACACAAGTCCCCTCTGAAGTCATCCCCCTCCACATACACTGGGGACGAGGTCCCACCAGTTGAAGCACCCACCACACTGAACCACTCAGACTCCAAGTTCACCAGGACTACAAAGGGTGGACTTGGACAAAATTCAGTCTCAGATGTGTTGGAAAAGTGCTGTTCTCCCTCTTTGCTTTTTGGAAGTGCTCTTGTGACCAATTGATACAGGCATGCAGAGGCAACCAGCAACCTGCCTGCCCTCGGTCTGTGAACATGGACTGCTCGGGGCATTCATCCCAGTGATAGTTAGCGGGAAGATGGAGCAGTGCTGAGAAACCAAGAGTATCCCTCAGCCCTATGGGAGCTGCCCAAGCTGTTGAGCTTGTAAACTGGCTACCAGGGGGCTGAATTCACTGAGGAGAGACATTGTGTGGTAGAGTGTCCTTACCAGCCAAGAGACAACGCTGCCCTGGAGACAGGGGTTCTGGCACATTGAGAGGTCTGACCAAGGACCAAGATTTTTTTTCTGCTTTGAAACCACTCCAGAAAGAATTTACATGCCTTTTTTTTTTTTTCCCTCATTTCCCTCCAAGCATCTTAGTCTGCTGCAATGTCTGAATACGGTCCAATTGGTTCACAAATGTCTTTGTACTGCTTGGCTGCTCATTCCCTGTCATTCCCAGTGGGGAAACTGGCCACTCAGAAGCTATTCAGCACAGAATGGGAAGGAGGAATGAAATCTGGTAGGAAGTCCTGGGGAAGCTGCCACTAATGCCTGAGATGTACAGAGAGGGTCAACACACCTTCTGGCTCCCAAGTGTGTTTGAAATCCAAGGGTGGTTTTCTGGTGGGTTTCTTGCCACCAGAAGGTAAGGGAATCCTTCACCCTTTCTTCTCTGCTCCTTTAAAACTGGATTGCTTGGCAGCTTCTAATCCTGTAGATAGCTATTTGTTCACTGAGTTTTCTCACACCAGCCGGGAAGCAAAGTCCTTCTGTGAGCTTTAATGTATCTGTGTGTTTTAATAATGCATTGTTGTTGATTTTATACAAATATCACTATTTAGGAACTTCAAAGTCTTTGGTTTTCCCCCACCCTCCAGACTTTACTTCTTGCTGCTGCTGTTGTTGACACTTCCATGTGTTTCAGCCTTGGAGAAATAAATATTTGTTTAGCTGTTCTCCTGCTGTGCCAGCTCAGTGCATTTGTTTAATGATGAGTTCAGTTCAGCTTTGCAAGGGGTTTAGGGAAATATATTATCCCAGAAAAGCGAGAGACTCATTTGCAGACAAGTTGACCTGTGTTCTTGCCCCCCTCTTGCCACCCCATCCCTCTTTTCCCCAGATTTGAGTTTGATTAAATAAATGTGCATACAAAACTCCAAGTCAGTTGTGGGGAGGAGTCAAAGTTTTGCCTGTTTATTTCTCCACTCCATTTATCCTGACCTGAAATAGTGAGTAGAAGGTTGGACTCTAGCAAGTAGCTGCTGCCCTTTCTTGTCATTACCTAAATTTTCTTTAATCTGTAATTTTCTTCTTATCATCTAAAATATCAAATCACATTTTGTCTTATAATATTTGCTTTAGAGCCAAGCCCAAGCCTCTGCTTCAAAACATGTATGTTTTATGTTCTCTCTACCCCAACCTTCTTGAGTCAAATGAGAGATTATACTTTTCACTCAAGACATCAAATTGGTCTATGCCATCAGATTTTTTTTAAAAATGAGGACAATGTTAACCTCCAAAATCTACATTTGTGCACCTAGATGAAGGTTCAGCTTCTTTTTATTCCTGGAAATGCAGCACTACTTGGCAAAGAAAGGAACATGGGATTTTATTAATGCCATTGCCATTTCAAGTAATTTTGCACAGCCGAAACTGGAAGTTTTCTATTAAACAAACAAAACACCAACCAAAAAAAAAAGAAAAAAAAAAAAGAGAGAGAGAAAAATCCACAAAACAAAACAAAAAACCCCAAACCACACAAAATAGCATTATAAAAATTCAAATTCTGGAAAGATCCAAATTTTCTTTTTCTGGCCATTTACAAAACCTTCTTCAAGTTATTGAAGCTACTTATGCTTCACTTTTGAAATACGGTAAGTATAATTTTGCCAATAACTGCATTCAACTTCTGCCAGAAAGCAAAAATCACTTCAGTGAAGTAACACATCAGACTCTCTCTTTATCTGTTTCCAGCTGATGAGGTTTCAGCCTATAGCACAGACTGTTTGTTATTATGTGTCAGTGCATGACCTGGCACTTGTGCGGCCGAGTTTCATCTGACTACAATCACTCTGGCCCTCAAAGTCATCCCACTGTTTTTTCATTTGTATGATATTCAGAACCTCCTCCATAATGATGATTCATTCCACAATGTGTCATCAGCAAATTTTGTTGACATGGTTGTCCTTAACCGTGCCAAGAACTGTGATGAAAATATTATGTAAGATTTATCCCAAGAACCATCTATGAGGAATTCCACTCATAACCTTCTGGCCTGATTAAAATTATAGAAAATAGGTAAAGGACCTTATGTGCTAACTGTATCCCAAAGACATGAACTGTACTCAGCAGATACTTGTACAATTTGTTTTTAAACCTAGTTGATGAGATTCCATAATCTTCATAGATACTCCGTATCAGTAACTGAGTCTCCTACTCACTGAAGTACTTCTATCCCTAATGTCTTCACTGAGTCACTTCTCCCACATTTTCTTTGTTTTCCCTGTGCCAAACACAGACAGAGAATTAGCTCGTTCCCTTGTGAGTGATGCTTCTGCACACAAACTCCAATATCATGTCCTGACACATTAGTTGTCTCCTTACTTTGAGCTGACTCCATCCAGCTGATGCTGTCATGCATTAAAAGTCCCACCTCAGGCATTTGTTTGAACACAAAGCACTATCCTCTGAAGGCAATGTTCACTTGACTTAGGAAGCAATCCCCAGAGCATGATCATCTTCCTTTATGTTTCTGAAATTTAACTGAAGACAAAGCTTCCCTCAGTTTCAGGGTCTCAGCAGATTTTTGAAGGCTTCTTTTGCAGGAAGGCAGAGAACATTCCTTCTTGTAGACCTCTTCAAGTATTTTATTCCATGTATCAGATTAACAGTTAAGTTCCCCAACATTCCTTATGAGTGACTTACCTCCCTGTCCCATAAGTATTCAGAATATCCTGAAGGCTTCTGTCATGTAATTTGGTGGAAATTACATTATATGTACATAGCAGAATGAATTCTGTGTACCAATTACCACAAAGCTAAATATTATGTTACCACAAAGACAAGTTGCATTTGGAAACAACTATATATAATGCTAATAAGAAACCCAATTCCATCTTATTCTAATTAACCTGGAAAACCTTCCTTTTTCCAAATGAGAGAGACTTCAAGACATTCAGAATGTTAATAAACCCACAGGTATTTCCACTCTTTATATCTCCTGGCATACACTATTTATCAAGAATGGTTGCTCATTTCAGTCTGAGTCTGATTTTTCTCAGTCTAGAGAAGTTTAATATTTTGAACCATTGCATCCAATTTTTTAAATGAAAAGGAAATCTTATTTTCCCTGGTTTTGGTAAGGGGTGGAATTCCTAAATATTGACAATGTGTTAGCAAGAAAAGACACCAGCCTTAAGGCTCCTTAGGAGGACACGGCACAGCTCAGAGAATTCACCATGGGCACAATGAACACTAAGCTATGTTAAGGGTCCTTTGTGTTCACTGGTAACATAAAATTCTTACAGCAGGAGATATTATGACCTTTTATACAACAGATCCAAGTTGGATCATTTTTTTTTGTGGTTGTCACTAGTTTGTGCTGAGCCCAGATTGGCTCAGTCTAATGGTTATAAGGTTTGTGAATAGAGTCTGAAAATCAAAATGAAATCAGAATCCATTTTTCTGTCTAGCTGGTAGGAACAAGCTCTGAGACTTCAAACAACCTGAAGATGAGCTGCCCTTTAGTGTCCAGATGTCATGCCTTCAAAGGAGAGCTAAAACTCATTTATGGAAATACTTGGAGTCCTCCCCTCCACCCCTCAAATGAATAGTCATAAAGCTGTAGGGTTCTTAAAGCCAGATCTTCAGTAATAGCACAAAATACTGCCTTTTATACTGTGCTGATAATGCTGTAGAATAGTGCAGTATATTTTTCCACCCAGAGAGCAACACCCAGTTAACATTTAAGTTAGTGAAGTGGAAATTTCTGTGACCTAATTTAAGAACCAGTCAAATGTCTTAGGTGAGAAAGTTTCACCAAAACGTAAATGCCACTGTATTTCTGCTTTGATTAAGAGAGTCCAGGTTAAGGGGTGGGGGAAAATGGTTATGATACAGGGGAATGCAGTAGGGAAGAAGGAATCCAATATCCAAGTAAGAGTACAGCTTAACTTCTGACCATGGGGGATCTGGAAGGCTCGCTTTCAATTCATGCATATGAATTCAGGCTTGCTTTGTGTTATCCAAAAGGGGGAGGAGAAGACCTGATATAACTAGGGAACTGAGATCAATTTTGTGAAAGTCTGTGAGGCATTATTTATAGTCTGTGTGCCAGAACCGTGCTTCCTCTCCAGGCCATAATCAGAAAACAGTTCAGTCTCCTATAGCGTAAATGAGATTGGGCAATGTGAATGAAGCTGCTTTCTCTTTTAACAGCCTCCTTCTGTTGTTCCACTCCTGAACTCTCTTCGTGTCCCTGTGTTTTTCCTCCTGCAGTCCAGTACATCGTTCAACAGAGACGCTGTGAAAGCAGGGACGGGCCGGCGTTTCCTTGGTGGGCTGTTAAATGATACATCCTACTGCTACACTCTGGAGGTCTCATTCTACAGCTACATATTGGGTGGCCCTGCTTCTCCTGTCCCCTACACAGAAGAAGCCTGTATCCTTTTGAAATCCATCCTCCCCTTGCGGCACATACGAACTGGGCACTTAAGGTAAATACTTCTATCTCACCAAAGAGTTTGCTGAGATAGGAACACACAAGTGGAAATGTGAGTCTGCTCCTGATGCTTTAATTTCCCTCATATTGATTCTCCATACTGTGGAAATTCAAGAAGAGAAAGACATTAGATCAAATAAGCCATTTCCCTCTTGTAGGAGATTGTCTCACGCACTTATTATAGAAACTAGTCCTGAGAGCCTGTGATCCATTCCCTTCCACAGCCTTCCATTTCTTTCTTCATTTCTCTCCTTATTCTCTCATTATCCCTGTGTTTGTATTATTGTTTTAATAGCAAGTTGAAAGTGCATCCTTGGTACTGAGTTAAAACATCTTCTCTGCCTTTGAACTGCAGCCAAAAGGCTCTAAAGGATCCATTAGGTTCTGCAGCTGCCTCGGGGACAGATCTTTAATGCCGGTTGACAAAGAAATGGAAAGCGAATTCTGAAAACAAAACCGACAAAGTTGTTGGCATTTTTGAGTGCTCAAATAGAAGCAGTGTTTCATTCCTCAAAAAACGCATATCCATCTGGCTATCTCAATGTATCAGCCATTTGTAGAATTGTTCTGACTGGTCTCATGATCTGCTTTTACGTGTTTCTTTTTCTTTTTGTCACCATGCTCAATCAAATAGCCAGTGACCATACTTCAAGCTTGGGTGTTTTATTTCATTTTGTCATTCTGTCTTGGCAGGTTTTGAAATTTCCACAGGTTTAGAAACACTGCAGAGGGAGAAAGATTAGTTGTGATTGCCTATTTACCTCTCCACTGCATTTTGGAAGTCGGGGAAGCTTTAGTGTAGCAAGGGGGAAATTTTCATACAAGGCATAATTCTTCACCATCCATGTATATGGGGACACTGTGAGGCAATAAGAGTGAGAAACAGGGAGCAGGGAAAGTAATTGTTATTTATTTGGGGTTTCTGGTTTGACTTCTCCACTGAAAGAGAAATTTGGGGGAAGGAGGGGGGATAAATATATTAAAGTGACTTATCAGGCTTGAGCATTTGGAATACAAGCTCTTTTTTGCCCTGTAAGGTTAACTGTTTCCAAGGAACAGCTTTGTGCCATAAATGTGTATGTAGTATATCTTGCCACTGAGGAAAAAACTTTCACTGCTGTGAGGTTTAGCTATTTATTTTCTTAAGTTGGTATTTTGGTGTTTCAAGAACCCATGCCTTGGTTTCATCTTTAATTTTTTTCCTCACTTAGTGCTCATTGTACTGACAGCAGCTTATTTATCTTCCTTATTTATCAAGAACAATTTTTACAGTGAGGAAAGAGCCCCTATGCAAATGAGATTACGATTCCCTTGTATATGTTTTTCTTCGTGATTTGTAGTTTGTGCTGGCTTAGTTTCCTTTTCCATAAAGATTCTTGGTTTGTGCTTCACAGGACAGAAGTTTCACGTGTGGGGTCTAATATCTCTATTTGCTTGGCTTGCCTTGCCTTCTGCAGGCAGAGCTGCTCCATTCTCAGCACAGTCATTGTGCCCATCAGCAACTGGAGCACAGAAAACAGGCCCCAAATCAGAGATCCTTCTTGGAGGTGACGTATGGAAAGCTCAAGCACCAGCTTGATTTCTACAGTTATGGTTTCACCTGGCTGGCTGGAACAGGGGAAGTTCTTTTTGACTGGCCTGGAAGACAGCAGGCAGAGGAAGCTCTTTGCCCATGGATTATGCTCCACTGGCATTCTGCACTAGTAGGTTTTATTATTTCCTTTTCAATGGAGGAATTCTGTCAGAGTGCTGCCTATGACAGCTCTTCCTCACATGTGCGGTTTCCTAGTTAGAGAAAGAAATGGGGCTGCTTGAAATAGTCTCTAGACTGGTCTGATCCAACACAGGAGTAGCCACTGCATTTATGTACATCCTATCCTGGCAGGGGAGGAAGTTTCACATCACTGAAGTGCCTATGACCAAAAGTAAAACAATTGCAGAGCATTCCAGTTTAGTCTGAACAGCCCTTCCAAGCTATTTGCAAGTCAGTGATTAATTAATGCTCAAATTTTTTAATGGACCTGAACCAAAGACACAGGCAGTCAGTGCATATTGGCCTCCAAGGACAGGGCTGCTTCTATTAACTATCCAGCTACATGCAGGCAGCAAGTCAAGCAAATAAATGAAGAAAATACAAGCCCAAATAAATGAGCCTAAGAACTGTGAACTGATAGGGCAAATATTATGGAAATCTACCTTCAAAGATATATTTCTTAAGACTTTTTCCATCCCACTGTGATGCTATGGGGTTCTGTGGGTTGGTGTGTTTGTTTGTTTGTTTTCTTTTCTACAGAAACAGAATCAGGGAGGCTAGGATTGTTCAAAGCTTCTAATGTTGGATTAAGAAGTGGAGACTGAGATTCAGTCTCAAATTCAGGGGACCCTTGGCCTTAAAAAGAGACTCCAAAGCAGATCACACTCCCCATTCAGAACTAGCCATACTGGCTCCTTTTAGAGAACAAAGCAAATTAGGATCTTCAGGTCCTATAAAATATTAATTTAGCCTAATGTTGTTCCTGTTGACAGGTGAGAAAACTGAATAAACCCTGAAGAGTCTTGTATTTGCACTGATGGCACGTAATTATACCTGTCAGCTTCTTTTCTTTACAGCATTTGTGGCAAATAAGATCATTACTTCCTTTCACGACATTATACAAATGTGGTTTTATACATTTGTTGGTGGGTTTTATACCTCTTTTCATGTTTTCCAGGTTTTACATGCTAACTCTATGATCCATAAAAACCTCTGTATGAGAATGCAATAGATATATTTCTACAGTGGGTATGATTATGAATTTTGTTCAGACTTGGGTGACTGAAACGTACTTTGCAATTTTTGAGAGAAGTGGATACCTTACATGCATGAAAATGGGAGACAGACTTTAAGTTTGATAACTGTTTGAATTCTGACGTTGTTAGTGTGGGCAGTAACTTTTTTTTTAATAAGAAAAATAAGAAAATTTTTAAAAAGGATGGAATGGTATCATTAGAAGTGAAAATCAGTTTTAAATTACTGCAGTTAGTATGACGGAATGTATTCTAAATGAATTGGTTCAGAATTTAGAGGATGACACCTGGCATGTTCTATAAAAACAAATTTGCCACTGAATCTGCACTATTTAAATGAAATCCAGGAGGGAAGGATCTTCCTTCAGTCTGTGCAGGGGGTGTATGTTTGGGGCATATATGGTGACATAAAAGTGTTGAATTTCTGGCCTCTTCCAACATAGAGAATTAACATGATTGCATGAATGTCTCAGGCCTCGATTAGCCATGATCACTAATGGTTACTGCTGGAGTGTCTCTTGTATTTTCATCCGGCAAGCAAAGCACTGCATCAGGTGTAGCTTCCTAAATGTCCTGTTATACATTCCTTAAGAGGCATGTGTGTGTGCCTGGTGGGTCTGTGTCTAACTGATATGTACCTGGTGTATGAGAAACATTAAGGATGTGTTCTGTAAGCCTGGCTCTGCAGAATACCCTATGATAACATGCACTGCAGATAACAGTGAACGGGCTCTGTTTCGAAGGCATAATAAGAGGATTGTAGGCTTGTCGGTTACTTGCCTGGAAGTGGACACAGAAATGTTTAAAACCCTTCTCACACAGGCACACGTTTGGTGGTAACTGATTAAAAAGGCAGCACAGCAACAGTTAGCTCAGCACCAGGTGAAGAAGCTTTAAAAAGAGCTGATATGCTTCCATTAAATTCCATGTTTTACTAGGCATTTACAGGGCTTATGACACGAGGCTTGTAAACTGCTCTGTAACGCTCACCACCAGCAGCTCAGCTGCTGAGCTGTCTCAGTGCACACCAGCCTCATAGCTGGGCAAGGAACAAAGGATAAAAGTGGGAGATGAAGGATGAATCCCCAGTTGTAGGACTGAGCACTGCCCTGACAGTGCACCCGGAATTGCTTCCCACTACAGCTGTGAGCAGCAGCCGTCACAGCCTGACCTGAGAGCAGCCAGTAAAGGACTCTCACATCGACAGCTTTAAAATCTTCTATTGGATTCCTTTATTAGAGTGTTTGAACTGGATCCTCGCTGCAAAGCAGGCAGCCCATAACAGATAATAAAAGGTTTTACTCTTGTAAAGTCTAGCCATGAGATAGGAAGATGGAAACGATGCAGACCTGGCAAGAACTGGTATGCTTGTAGCCTGATAGTTGTAGGGGAGAATAATCATCAAGGTGGGTGAGTGCCAGTGTTGTCAGCATGTCCATGGCATTTTGTGTATTTTAATCTTAATTTCAAGCTTCTTTCAGATGAGGAAGGCCCCTATCCAAAGGTGGGCCTGCAGTCATCTATGTGTAGGGCTTTACTCATTGAAATCACTTCTGAGTGGAATAGGAGACTGGAACCCTGGACCAAGGGTTTAGTGGAACAGGTTTTCTCTGTACATCTTTTTTAAGCGCATCACCTCTTTGATTTAATGGCCTCAATATAGAAAATGAATTTAATGAAACTTCTTTTGTAAAAAAAAAAACAAAAACAAAAAAAACAAGAAAAAAACCACCCCATTTTTTAAACCATGGGTGAAGAACACAGAAGAGACCTTACTAATATTATCCCAAGGTACATCTTTTCACATTACAAACAGCTGAGAGATTATGTCAATACTTAAAACAGTATCACTGAATCAACTCGCAAGGAAATCACTTGGCATTTTCCATTTCTCTGAATGTATTGAATTGGAAGCTTGCATCCCTTAAACAGGGTGTAGTTGCACTGCTGAACCCTCTCCTCTATTGTGGTCATAAAGATGTATTTACGTGGCTACAGGCAGAGAATGAAAGCTTAGATTGACTGGAGACTCTTCAGATGCCCAACAGGATCTCTCATCTTGGACTCTTGACACAGTTGGGATCACTGGGTTCATTCTTATTCTTAAGTTCCAGCAGAGTATCTGCCTGCTGCTTGACTGGGGACTTGGGTAGTTAAATCCCCTGGAGGAAACAGTCATTTGCTTACATCCAGATTCCTTTTAAAGAGTACTCGGATCTCAGTAAATGCCTATCCTGGGGAAAAGAAATCTGTATGCAAACTACAATTCCAGTAAAAGCATCTATAACTTTTAGAGCTTCATGGACCTGCGAGTCCCCTAGGGCAAATGTACTTGGTTATTTTGGGCTTTTTTAAATTTCTTTTTTTGGCAACTGCCTGTCCTGATCCTCCTAGCTCTGCTAGTGATATCCTTAAGAGAAGATCCTCATGAGCCAGATTATGGCACTTGCAGCTTCATTCCCACCCAGTAAAGGCAACATTACTACCAAAAGCCAATGAGGTATGAAAGGCTGTGCTGATAAAGCTGAGGGAGCTCTGCAGTTGTTATCCAGTGTAGCTTATGTTTGAACTTGAGCTAGAGCTTGTTGCCAAGATGATTTCAAAGTATATCAGGCACATACTTAGGAAAAGACTTCCAGAGGTCTACATCTCCATCCTTCTTCTGCTAAGCTTCTAGAAACAGGGTCCTTTCTGTGTCTTGCAAAAAGTGGTATTAATCCTAATCCTGCAGATTTTCCTAACAGCGACCTCCTTACACATCTTCTCTCCATTATTTGGTTATTTCCTAGTACCATGTCTAAGGCTGTCTTGGAGGAAAGGAAACAAAATCCTCTGTCAGCTCCCCAGTCTGTGTGAAAGTGTCAAGGTTTACAACCACAATTTCAAATGCTCTTAATATTACTGGAAGCATAGAGTTAAATTATAGAGTTGTAAAGTTACTTTATAGTGATAATGCTGTCAAGCATCAATATCTCTGCCCCAGGGCACCATGGAAACTCAGTTAATGATATAAGAAGCTGATATTTTTCAGGGTTGCAGCTGTTGGCTCATACCCAGAAGGAATCTGTGTGTTTGTTCATATTGGGTATATACAGTGGGACCTGCTCAAAGAAAATTAGGAAACTGTGAAAGTCTGTTTAATGAAGTGCAGTGGAATGAAGGTACAAAGCAGAACATGGTGTTGCAGTCTGCACACCTCTCTCCCTCACAGGATTCAATGCAGTGGACAATGCTGTACATAAATACTTCTTTACTGTAAGAGAGGGTGTTTGTGGGGGAGAGTTTATATTTATATGCAGATTTGTTTATCTAGTTGCCTGTAGCTCTGACTGCATCAATCTATGCAAATACTGTCCGTGAGTATCAGTAAAGAAATGGAAATTAAGGCAAGTGACTACAGTCAACTTAGAGAAATGTATAATTTTTGTAATGGATTTCTTAGGGTCTGTATCTCAAAGTGCTTTGATAGCCTCAGATGAAAGATGCTGTAAAAGTGCAAAGTGTTATGAGAAAGGTGGCTTTTTCTTTTAAAGGAAGAAATTTTTTTTTCGCTTAAATGAGGAATATCAGTCTTGGAAAGCATCTTCAAAATGCTTCCTGGGGATTTAACCATATGATTCCAGTTACCTGTTGGCTAGAAGCCAGGTATCAAATACCATGCCTGTAATTGAGGAAATGGTCTTGCATTTAGCTGCTGCAGAAGAGTGGTCTCGAGTAACTGGCTCATTTCTGTGTGTGCTTTGCATGCTGCCTGCATGGCTTTCTGTGGGGAAGGAGGGAGAGCAGGTCAGACCCACAGGCCTGATTTAAGTAGAAGGGAGCTTGTAAGCTGAAGATCTAATCTTGAGGGGAATGAAGCATCAGAAGTACTGAAAGCCTACAGGTCCTATCAGATTTTAAGGCACAAATTAGACTGAGCACCATGGTTTGCTCCAGGGTCGTGTTGTCCTGAGCACTATAAAAGAGGTCCCCATGAGGATCCAGATTAATGTTCTTCCTCTTGTGTACACAGGTTTCTTTCCCAGGGATACTAAGGTACATGGAAGAGAACAGATGTTGGTTGTGGGATCAGAATGTAAGCAGTGTGCATATCCAGACCTATAGAAATGCTCTCAAGTCAGTTTTAGACATAAATGCAGGAGTTTGTCTTCTTTGGAGAGCAAGAAGACTTCAGTAACTGTGAGCCTGGACTAGGGTTTTGGACAGGTTGACTTGAGAGCCATCAATATTTACAACTTTACCTGGGAACAGGGAGCCTGTGGACAGTGGAAGCATAAGCATCTTAGAGACACATGTGCAAATATCATCCCTGCATCCCACTAGCTGTCTTCAACTCACTGCTGGTGGAGGATGTGCTCTTTAGCCTAGGTGGGGCTGTATCCAGTGATCTTATAAACTTGCTTTTCCATAAACTTGTATTTTTCCTTTGTCTTAGAAGCAACTTAGACAAAACTAAGCATATAGAACTGATTGTGAGGCTCTTGGGTGCTCAGAACACCATACAAATGCTATTAGATTCCTAGTTAGAATAATTCTTTGGTAAATGTTAAATTCCTATTAGTAACACTTGCTAAACTTAAGTGCAAAGGAAAGGACAAAGCTAATCTGAAAGGCAACGGAGAGCAGGGTTTAAAAGATATTAACAATTTGTTGGAAATGTCTGAGGGGAGTGGTTATTATAACTAAAGACTAATGTCTGTGGGTTGAAGACTTAGGTTAGGAAAGGGCTTTAGCCAGTGCTGTGCTTAGAAACTTTCCCAAATGTCAATGGGAATGAAGAGAAAAAAAGCCATTTAGAATGAGGCATTTTTCAAAAAGCAATAAACAGCACAATTGCAGTGTCTCTGGGATAGGTCTCTGCTTTTCTGCTGGCCCGTAGCGGTGGTGTTTGTGTGTCTCCAT
>NW_020897721.1:1827759-2164619 GCF_003984885.1 Neopelma chrysocephalum
TCTCCATATTTGTCTCCTTTTTGCCCTTCTCTGTGTCTCTTCACTTCTGGCTCAGTCTTTTCCCCTGTGCCTGCCTTGTCTGTATCCTCACCATCTCGTTGGCAATTTTAGGTTGTTAGCCCTACCCCTGCCTTTCTGTCATCTTACCAAGACTTTTTGCAGGGGTTGTTTGATTAATCAGACACATCCAGTCTCTGCTTTTTTGTTCACTTTTTACTGTCTTTCACCTAAACTAGTTTTTCTTTTTTATTTTGCTACCTAAAGGCTCAGTAAAACTTATTGGTGATTAAAGGAAATTCTAGGGTTGGAGAAGTAGTTATTTTTTAACTACTACTTCTTCAGTCCCAAATACTAATATTATGAAAGGGCACCAGAGATGTTTTTTAAGAAACTTGGCAAAGAAACAAGCTTCTTTCTGTCTGTGTGTCTGTCTTTCTCAGCTGCTTGACCAATTGCAACTGAATTTGACAGTGATAAAGGTCTCAGTGATATTACATTCCTATGAGTTTCATGAAAAATAGCTGGCTGAATGAGCAGAGAAACCAAAATTAATCTCTCCAGTAGGGACAGCTGCATCTCTATTGTTAGAAACCAGCGAAGGACAGTAGGCATGAAAGTCACAGGAGGCAGATCCAACATCTCCTTTTCTTTCTGAGCATGTCCCTGGTGAGCTGAGACTTCACTCTCCTTTTCTCTACACACTTTTACCCCTAACATCTCTGCAAACCTTAAGAAAGGATGTGTCATGGCATTCTGAAAAACAGACTGCATCTTCCCCACCAAACCATTGCTGAGATAAGCCAGAAACCTGTCAGGTGCAGTTCACAGGTGAAGAGAATACCCATTTAAGCCAAGGCCAATACATGCCCACCCCAAGCCAGCTATGTTTCTTGTCACCTAGAGGTGAAACTTTGTCCACAGTTCAGATCCACAAAGCCAGAACATGTCTCAGACAGAAACTAAAGATAACTTGCAGCTTTGATCTAGTGGTCAGAAACCTCTGTGTTTTGATAAGAGCAGGATGGGTCTGATTCTCTCATGTCTCATTTCTTAAGAACAGAACAGCCAAGTCAGTTCAGATCAAAACTAGTCCTCTGTAGTGTCTTGTCTCTGACAGAGGCCAAAATAAGGTGCCTGTGAAGAATTTAATAACAGAATAAGCATATAACTCTTTTCCCTGAATATTCTTTTGTTTCCAGCAATTAGTGGTTTGGGGATCCCAGAGCCAGAGATGTTAAAATCATGAATTCATTTAGGTTGGAAAAGACCTCTAAGATCATCAAGTCCACCACTAAACCATGTCTACATGTCTTTTAAATGCCTCCAGGAATGGTGACTCCACCTCTTCCCTGGGCAGCTTGTTCCAGTGCCTGACAACCCTTTCAGTGAATAAATGTTTTTTAATACCCAATCTAAACCTCTCCTGGTACAAATTGAGGCCATTTTCTCTGGTCCTATCACTTGTTATTGGGAGAAGAGAGCAAGACCCACATGTTGATTCTATCT
Source organism: Neopelma chrysocephalum (assembly GCF_003984885.1). Taxonomy (NCBI): domain Eukaryota; kingdom Metazoa; phylum Chordata; class Aves; order Passeriformes; family Pipridae; genus Neopelma; species Neopelma chrysocephalum. Next base: position 1,829,266 of record NW_020897721.1, read on the forward strand.
GAGCTAGCATTCAATGGATTTGTCTCCCATGAACCTGTGAACATTTTTAACATCCACAACATTCTGTGCAAGGGATTTCCATAGCTTAATAAGATCTTGTTTGTTTTTAGCCTGCCACCTGCAAGCTTTATTTTGTGATTCCTAGCTGTTACACTGGAAACAGCACTGGCCTTCTCAGCTGCCTTTATTTCACATTTGAAGTCTCATAGCCAACGGAGTTATTTATTGTCTGAATACTTACCCTGTACATCATAAGCAGAAAAATATTACCACATCAGGTAACCATGTCTAGAGTTGCTTTGTCGTCTTATATTTTCTCTCTAGTTATACACAACTGTAGGAGTTGCCAAGCAATGGAGAATCAACTCCAGTGACTCAAATGGCAGAATTGGTATTTGCTGTGTGATTTTTATTTGCATTCAGGATAAATCCCACCCTGGTCGCATGAGCAGCAGGTATAAGCATCAAATGAAAGATAAAGCTTTCAGTTTCAGAGTACACACTGTCAAAAATGTGTGTTTGGTTTCTGATGCACTTAACAGTCTGTGCTTGTTCTCCTGTACTTTTCTTTTCCCCATACTTAGGAGGGATTCAGAACTTGTTAAATTAACTGAATTTCTGTTCGAGATAGGAACCAATGCCTGTTAGAAGAATTACCATTTTGAAAACTGCAATATCCCAAATACTTTGCTTTCTGTCATTATGATTGGTGTGCATCACTCTTCCCAGCAAACCAACTCCTGGATAACATGCTCCCACAGTCAGGTTGCATTCAGGATTCTGTCAGGCTGGTTATTTCTTTTTCTAAAACTAAGCAATCCTTATTAAACCAGCATCTGTCATCTGACACCACAAAAGACCAAATGATAGGTGACAATCCATTCTTCTTTTCTCCACTGTCCACTCCCTAAAGAAATTCAGTGTGAATGTTAACTACTGAAGACCTCTCAAGTAGCAAAGAGGGATCTGCAGGACTGTGGAGTGTCATGTGTAGCAAGAGCTCACACTGGGCTGGTTTCTGTAGACATTTGGCTGGAGCAATATTGGGGGACATGTGCAAAGTGAGATCTCCTCCAAACACATCAGTACATGAAAGATCTCAAGCTTCCTTTCAGTAAATCCTTAAGCAGGCTGTTCAAGTGGAATGTAGCTGGTTTAATCAAGATAGGGGATGGAAATGGCTCGGAGGATCCAGTTGTCTTCCTAGTGTCTTTCTAGAGGAGAGAGGCAGCTGGACTGCTAACACTCCTAGGTGAAATCAGGACTGCATTATTCTGCAAGACCGAGGGGAGAGACTTTACAGTACTTCAGTCCCATTATTCCTGTTTTCAAGCCTTTTCATTGCTGAGTTTCTGTGGATTTCTTCAAGGTCTGATAAGTGGCTGGTTCTGTTGGCAGAACACAGCTTCAGGCTCCTTGTTTCTTCCTGTGTAGCAGTAATACCTCCACCTGAGAAGATGCCCATGACTGCCTGTTAGCAGTCTGACAATCTCATATTCTTGCTGTGATACTGTGAAGATTTGAGACTGGGCTATTTCTGGGCCAACAGGGTTTTCATCCTAGTGTTCCTCCCTCCTTACTTAATGATTCCTCTTTGCACTGCATCCCTCACATTTCTGCCAAGTAGAATTTGTTGCATTGACTTTCTTTCCAAAGTCTGCCCAGAAGGACAGCTTTCCTTCAGCCAGGACACAGAAAGGGCCTGTGTCTCTAGAACCATCAATATTTTTCTTGAGATGATAAATGAACTGCCAATAAACTGAGGCAGCTGCCAGATCCATCTGAGAAACAGACCTTCAGACCCAATTTGTCCGTGCTTGGTTTATTTATGTGTCTGGAAACTTTTGGGATGCAAACAGAAGGATAACCACTCTGAGGCAGCCACTTAGATGGTCTAGATGGATGCAGTGGGAGTTTATGGACTGGTTCAGATACATTAGCTATTACTTTGTGCTCGCCTATCTCAAACAAGAAAATGGCTTCAGATTCATCATAGGGAACACCACAGAAAAGAAACAAAGCTTCCAAAGCAAGAGCTAAATTCTCATACCTGCTGTATCATTCAGTTTGTTTTTCTTCATCTCTTCTGATCTTTCTTGCCTATAATTCAGGTTTTTGCATAATCTATGAAATTTGTGTTGTCAGGATTTTTCTAAGGAGATGAGGCATGGCTGATTGCATTGTGCCTGGAGGGGCGGGACCAATTTACGTGCTTCAACGAGTAAGGTTTGTAGAGACACCAGTTTGGATTTGAACCAGATGATAGAGCTGGGAAAAGCAGGAAGCCTCTGTGTTTAGGATCCTTTGCAGGGCAGCAGGCGTGTCTGTGCATTTCATTTACGTTCACCCTAAAATTTCTGAGCCCATTTGTTTTTTGTTTCAACCAGCAAGAGTTCTCAGTGATATTAAGTCTGGGCAAGTTTGAGGAGAACAGGCAGCTGAGCAAAGGAAAGGGACTCAACTAATGTCTCTGCTGGGGGCAAGGCTGGAGCGAGTGTAAATGTTACTGCACACCAGAGGGTCTGTATGGGGGAGTAACTGTAAAATGCTCCAGCACAAAGAGAATTTCAGCTGGCACATGATCGATATTGCTGAAGGAACCTGGGTTCTGGACCTGTGCGATCCAAGAGCACCAGCTCCAGCTCTTTGCTGACAGGGAGACTCAGGCAAGCCCAAGGCAGCAAAACCAGCGAGGATGAGCACTCGGTGTCAGCTCTCGGGAGCAGAGAGGAAGGGCCGGCGTCCTGATGCCTCTTGGCACCTCCCCGTAGCTGTTCCGCAGGGCAAGGCTGGTCCTCCCGGGGCGGTCCCCCCTCCTCGCCCGGGCCGGCAGCGGCAGCGCGGCTCCCTCTCGCTGTAGCTCAAGTGCCCTCTTCTGGCACCGACAGCGCCGTTCCTCCACTGCAGCCGGCTGAGGAGCAGTGGATGTTTTTCTGATGGTTGCTGAAGTCAGGAACAAAGCAGGTTTTTTTCTCCCTTTGCTTTCCCTCTCTGTCCGGACTGCCCAGGCAGCAACAGCGGTTGGAGGATACAGGGCATCCCTGTTTTACCAGCCTGTCCAGGTCTAAGTTTTCCTGTGGCACAGTGCTGTGAGGGGATTGTGTTTGCATCTGAGCTCATTAAATAAAGATCCTTTTATTCTCTTTTGTCTTTTTTCCCCCGCCTTATCTTTATCTGTTGTAAATCTGTAGCTATCTCGATTTACAGATTGGGGTGGCCTTTTCCTTCTCATGTTCTTTGCTCTCTGTTGTATAAATTGTCTCTTGGCTATTCTTGACCTGTTGATGTCAATAGTTTTCACCATGAATCCCAATGGGATCTAGATTTGACCTCTATCGATTACCAAGAACTGGCTGGTGATGAAATGAGGGGAGAGGGGAATGTGCAGCTGCTGTAGGAGAAGTTCCCATCCTGTCTGGAAAAGGAAAGTTTGGATCCACTTGCTAATGTCAGTTCAAGGTTAGCAGTACACAGCACAGCAACTGCATCTGTCTGCAGAGGGATTTAAAATCAGCCTTAAGAAAAAGGAGTTTCCTGCACTGCTTTATCGCATCAGTGACCGTCAGAGGCTTTTGCATGTGCTTTGGATTTTCCTCTGTGTTTAAGGAACATTTCAAGCCATAATTGATTATAGCTGAATTTGTGTTACAAAGTAGGGAACAACAGGTCAGGACATTTACACTACGAGACGAGACTGAGCCTGATTCCCATTTAGATCCCTTACAGCAGAAGGGTAGTGGTTTTTTGCCCTGGTTACAAGCAGTGTCTCAGCTATCAAGTACAATGCTGTATTAATAATTCTGTACTTATTGTAGGCTCTCTGAATGCAAATCCCTAACACACAAGCTGGATTGGCATAAACCACTTTAGGAAGCATACATACAATTTGTACTGCCCTCCACTGCCTTTATGAGGAGTAAGAGGAGCTGGAGTCAAGATTGCCAGGTTTTGCAAAGTGCCGAGCTGAAAGTGAAAATCCAGCTTCTCCCTTCAAGGTGAAAAGGACATCGGAGATTCTGGTGGTTTTGGTCTGCCTGAGGAACTACCTGCAGTGGTCCCTGCTCTGCTTTATGCACTTTTAAACTATCATATGCTGACGTTGTTTTTTCCTGGTCATTTCACTATTAGTTTAATAAGGTCTTGGGACTGAAGTTCAGGGAATGTGACTTCTAATAATGTGATTTGATTTAAACTCTGTGCCTGTGTTTCATCTTGCATTCCTTCTCAGTCCCAGTTAGACGGAATTTAGGCAGAGATGGTCTGTGGCTGTCGGTAAGTACAACACCCTTGCACCAAACCCAGGAGTGCAGGGACAGGTAAGAACACATGCCAAGAAGTGATGATGAGATAAGCTAAGAGTTTCCAGCCAATACAAGCTGAGACATTAAAGTAGTTAATGTGAACAAACATAATTGAAGAACATAGACAATACTCAAAATTTACCTTATGAATTTCAATGTGATTATCCGAAATACGATATAAGGATAAAGAGAACATAGTTGTCCTCTAACATTTCACTTTAAGGCTGCTGCTCTGCATAGGAAAATTTATACATGTGAGTGCGTGCATACATTAGATATGCATATATACCATAGCTTTTTCTTTCTTTTCTTAAGTACGTTTTCAAGATTCATGAAGGAAATGAATTATGACAGCGAGAGAAACTTGCAGGCCTCTCTTCGTGTGGGGGAGCTCCAAGCCACCACTGCAGTGAACAAAGATGCCCCTCTATCAGGCCTCTGCAGACAGACCTGGAATTGGAGCAGCCCAGAGTAGTGGTGCCGAGAAGTTGGTGCGATAACAAGGCAAAGCAAAGTGTAGCCTAACAGGATGACAGCACAAGGCACCAAAAATAGGTGGCTTTTGTATGACTATAATAGCACCACCTGCTTTCAAAACGTTAGTCATCCTGTAAATGTGTCCATTCCAGCGAATATCCTTGTGGGAGCTGACACAGAAATCCATAGAAACGAGGCACTGAATCTGAGCAGAGAAAAGGGGAAGGGAGCGGGGATGCGTGAGGCTGAAAGGAGCTGCTGGTGGGGGAAGAGGAGCAGCCTGGGAATGTGTGTGTGGGTGTACATGGGGTAGCACAGAAGTTCACATGATCTTGAAGGGAAGAATTTGTTTCCTTCTCATCAAACCTCAGCCCCTGCTGCTTTCTTTGATTTTTCTCTAGCGGGGCCAATCTAGGCACTCAGTGATGATAAATAACCCAGTATTACAAGGTGACATGCACAGTGACACGATAATATGGAAAGAAAGAGAAGAACCCAAAGGGACATCGCTTCTGTGCAATTCATTTATTTCCCAAGTGTGCTCTGCAGTGCAGGCAGTTTGGGAATCCTGTCCCACCGGCTCCATCTGCAGCCTGGTGAGGGGCCTGAGGGGAGCTGGACAAACCTCACACCTTGCTGCCACAACCAGTCTCTCAAAAAGCTGGATTTTTCCTGTGAGCTTTGTTTGCGGTGACCTTGGTAGGATGCTTCAGTCCTGTTTTGATTGAGGGCCTTTTGGGACCTTATGTTTGATCTGAGGTTAAGGGGTCGCTCCGCATGTCACGATACCTGCGCTCGGCTGTGAACTCCCGCTGCCGTCTCCCTGCCTGGCCTCGGGTTGGTCGCACCATCTCCCTCCCCATGTTTCCCCATTAGCAGGCTTTCAGCTCTGCCATCATAACAGGTTTTTTAGCATTGCATTTCTGTGCAATTTCCTGGATTTTGTCAAAGCAAACTGTGAGCAAAAGTGGTGTTGTGCTGACACGCTCAGTGCATCAGCAGGGCTGAGCCTTCAGCTTCCCCGAGCAGGGTGCTGTGTTTGGGCTCACAGAATAGCAAGTTGTCGTTCTCTGTTGGACCAACATAAGGGAAGAAAAAAGGAACATTTTGAGCGAGGGTTTTCTGGCCATTTACTGGTGACTAGGGATGTTCGTGGCTCTGTAAAGAGCTTGCAGACTCCGTGCCTGTCCTTTCCTCTCCTAGTTTTTTCTTGGATGAAAATGCAGGACAGGAGAAACGGCGTTGTCTAGACGATGACACAGTGCTAGGACACAGTCTAGTGAGATAAAAGGAAAATGGAACAGGCATACAGAGCAAAGTGATTTGCCTAAATCTGCACAACCAGATCTCCTGACTCCTTCACTCTCCCTCCTGTGGCTTCTCCTTAGGAGATGAAGTTGATTGATTGAAATTGCCCTTTTTACTGATTACCATTTTAATAATCTAACCAGTTATGTCAGAAATCCAGCATGAGGGGTGGTTTTTTTTGGTGCAATCTGTTTGTTACTTGCGTTTCTCACAGGTGGGCACCAAAATCAGACTAGTTGGGTACTCTTTTTATTTACCTTTGGGTTTGTGTCCTTGTCATTCAGGTGTAGCATAGCGTTACTGCTGCATTCTCACACGATAGGGGAATATTCTTATTACAAGGAAGAGAAAATTAAAAACAAAACCAAACCTCTCCCAGGAAAAAAAAAACAAAACAACCAACCAAAACAAAACAAAAACCACCCCCCCCAAAACAACCAAAAACAAACAAACAAAAAAAAACCAGCAAAAAACCAAACCAATCTTCAAAAGCAAATCTTGATCTCATAGGTCTTGTGTAAAATCTCTTTGCGTATCCATGCATGCTTCATCTCCTTGACAATTGTCATCCTGTGTAAAATTCCTGTTTTCTGAGTACAGGATGGGAACTAGTGATGTCTTCTGCTGTGACATTTCTGTTTCCCCACAGCCCCTTTTGCCTGTTCATAGTTGCTTCTCGTGCCACATCTGACTGGTCTTCAGTTCTGATAGGGAGTCTTTGCCTTGGAGTTTTACATGACTTACACTTAACTGACCGCCCCATTCCTTCAAGGTTTTAAATAGGTGAATAATAACCCAGCTTCATGCCCCAGGGTTCTGGTTCTTGATGGGTTTTCCCACATGCTGTCAGCCTGAAAATAAATAGTACCTTGAAGAAAAAGGGACTAAAATCATGCTAAATCTGCTCTTTTTGCTGAGAGCCAAACAGACTAGTGGCTGGAATGCAAGAAGAAAGGATATTCCTATTCCCTGCTCATTTGGCTGACAACGTAATCACTCAGAGTAATAAATCTTCATTGGAAACTTAGATGAAAATGGAAAAGGAACGAGAGTGCTTTCAGAGAAGAAGATGGGAGGGGGCTTGTGTCTCTGCTGAAGCCCAGCCTCAGAGAGAGAGAGAAAGGGCTAGAGAAGCCCCTGCTGCTGGGTGCAGGATGGCCCTCAGTGCCCAGGACTGTGCTTGATGGCTTGTCCTCCTCAGCCCTGGTCATCCCCCAGCCCTGACCTGTGCCCCTCTGCTCCCCACAGCCCCGGGTTTGAGGAGCAGGGGTTGTGTGTCTGCTGAATACACCTGAGCAGCATGAAGGGGCACAAAGAGGGACCAGGGCTAAATGGTAGAGATCTAGAGCAGCTGGCTACCTGCTGTGCTTGCTCTGTAACCCTTCAGGAGCCAGCACTTTCCTAAAGCCTCATGAGCAAACAAGGGCAGAAAAAGCAGCCACAGAGCTGAAACATTTTATTTCCCCCGCTGGGCCTGCCAATTAACCCTGTCAGGAGCTGGAAACCCACACTGGGCGCATCAAGAGACAACGAGCTGCGGAGGGGGAGTGCTGGAGGAAGGCAGTGCAGGGATCCAATCACCTCCCCGTAGCCCTGGAAGAGCTGAGCTGTGGCTCAGGGACAGTGGGAGCCAGTTTGCAAGCACTTCCATGCTTCAGAAACTGCTGCAGGGCAAACAGAGATGCCGAGCACTAGCTCCTGGTGGGATTCTGTCTCCCAGCTCTCTGTCTGCTGTATGTCTCTCAAAGTGCTACTGTTCTTGCCCATCCTCTAGTTGCTGTGTAATCTGTGTTGGCTTTGCAGTGTGTTTGGAGAGGTTGAAGGGGCTGGAGGGAAGAAGGAGGCAGCAAAGACTCTCCCCTCTCCGAAAGCTCCCTGTCTGCGATTCGTTCTGCTCTCGATCTGCTCTGTTGCTTGGGTCTTTGTGTGCGAGCTGGTTGCCTCTTCCTTTGCTCTAGGGAATGGAAAGTTTGAGTTGGACTTACAGTAAGGGTAACTGGGTGAGTTAGATAAAGCATGGGTCACACAGGGCTTATTTTGGTTGCTGCTCTTTGTCAAGTGTACCATATGATGTGTGGAGAGCTGGGTCAAGGTGAGACAGTGAGCAGAGCAAGGCACTGGGATTGGTGTCACCCAAAGGAAAATCTGCTTTATTCACTGTGAGGATGATGAAGAACTGAAAATACATTGGGGCTGTTTGGCATCTTAGGTGCAAGTTTGTTGAAATTACTTGGCTTATTTCCTCCAGCATCACCTGTTGTGTTTCTATTGAAATCACTCAGGTGACACCAAAGATGAAATCTGTCCCACAGTCACCTCTGTAGCTTTTAGATCAGCAAAACACACTGAGCCAAATCAGAGAGGCAGTCACGGTGTCTAATTAGCATTGCTTTTATTCTTTTCTGTAGAAAGCAATCCTTCTTTCCACTTGTTACTTTCTTTGGGAATAAAAATCAGGTGTGGTCCCATCTGCTGTGGGACCTCATGACTGGCACAATGGTCCCACATGTGGTGATGGGTGAGCCCAGCCCTGCAAGCCCTCTTGCCTCCCTGGCCTCACCATATTACCCACCCTTCACAGCTCCCTAATCTTCTCACTGCTAATTGCCTTTCTAGTGCCTCTTGGACGCTGGTGAGCTGTGAGGGGGTGACATGCAGCTCTCCCAGCCTCAGCAGAGAAAGGTGGCATGGCTTTGGCAGGGACGGATAGCACAAATGGAAAATGAGGGGCTGTTTCAGAGTTGAGTAATGCAGAGTTAATATTCTGACTCTCAGGCCATGAAATCGATCTTCCAGGTGAATTTGTGGTCTCTCAAATTCATTTTGGGCACGACACGCACCTCAAATGGAACGGGCTGCAGCTCTTGACGTCAGTAAAATGCTTTCTGCCCTGCAAAAGAACACAGCTTGGATTTCATCTTGTTTTTACACCTTCACTTCTCCTTGTAAGGCTCATTGTCACCAACGGGTCTGGTGTCATCCAACTGCGGCAGTGAGACCAACACTCTGTGCTGCAGAAATTCCCAGAGCACAACACTCGGCAGCTGCCAAAGCTTTCTGCTGGCACCTGCTCAAGGCAAGAGAGAGAGAGAGAAATATCACTTTGTCTGCCTCCCTTCATTGCTGCCCACCAGGAACCAGCAGGGACAGCACTTTGCTCCTCTGCTTGAGAGACACACAGGTTAGATGAGTGAGGCAGACACCTTGAGCCTTTTGGGCCCTTTGAACAACCCATGTCCTCTTTTTCCTATCCTGCTTTTTTCCCAGTCAAATTGTAGCTGCCCCATATCAGTGCTCCCTAGAAGGCTGGCATGGAATGGCATTTTGCTGTGCTTTTCTTCTGTTGTTTCCCACCTGCCAAAGTCCTTCCTTTAAATGTCACGAGTTTAATTATTTTGGGTACGAGACTTGGCAATGACTGCATTTGGGCAAGCAACAAAAGGATACTTTCAGCAAGGCAGTTCTGTGGAAGATCAGATGTTTCTGAGGGTTGTGCGGACAACTCTTCTCTCACCAACTTTCTCCACCCACCTTCATTCCCTTCTAACTCATGAGTGGCTGCTGTCTCCTTGTCTTACCGTGGTAAAAAATGTACAAAACCCCTTCTTTATGAAAGAAATTCTGCAAGTTGAGAATGTCAGCTCTTGTGACTCTCACTTTTCCAGCTAGCTCAGCTCTGAGCAGTGGAGCAGGCAGTTTGAATGACAAGAGGAGGCATCCTAAGTCCAGATATTACACAAAGTGCATGTGGGAGAAAAAGTGAATTTAGTGCTTGTCACAGCTCTGCAATGAACAGTACAAACTGCCTGCAGGTACAGAAACAGTGGAGTGAGCATGTTGTGCTGGTCCTTGCCTACCTCGAGCTAAATAGGCCCTTTCTCTGAAACTGAGAACAAGAGGTGGGCGTTTGTATCTGCCTGGTGCTCATTTGGTGGGTGTTGTGCTGGCTTGGGGACCTGCCATGGGCACACAGTGTGTGCAAAACAAGGTCATCCTTTCCCCAGTCCTCCAACAAGTAGCAAAAGCAGTAGCAGAATTGTACCCAGCCTGCAAAGCTGGCCCTGATGCCTTCTCCTTCCTCTTGCAGCAGCAAATTGCCAGGGTGACCTGAGAAAGTCACCAAGGCCCACATGCTCTCAGTGAGCCGCGCAGCTTCTTGCCCACTGTCTTCCCTTAAACCTGCCAGGTCTCTCTTCTCAATCCCCCCCACTGCTCACTCCACGTTCTCCCCTGGTCTACAGGGTTAAAGCATGTTTCTGTGCTCTGCTTCTGCCATGTCATCTCTTCTGAATGTTGTCAAGCTCTTAATGTCCTTGATTTTTGGCAGCCAGGTGTTCTGAAGGTCACCAGTGTAATATGGGGAAACAATCCTGAGCAAGCCCTCCATGCAAGGTTTAGTCCTACCTGGTCTGAGCTCTCTATAGTAAGGCTATATACTTTGGCAAAGCTTCAGTTCTACTGAGCAGATATAAAACTGAATTAATCCAGGAGCTGTATAACTACATTATCCCAAAATGGCTTTAAAATGCCTAGATATAGTATGAAGAAATATTTTGTTATATTTATTTTAATTGTGTTAGGGAAAAGATCTTTCCCTCCTAGGAAAGTGGTAGAGACAGTATAGAAATGGGAAATAAATGTTCTTTTCCAGTGCAGAGAATGTAGCCACACCAGACAGCTGGTGTGCAGCAGAAAATTCAGGCAATGAAACTACCCAAACTTGTTTCTGTGTCCCACTAGGATGAAATGCACAAAAACGTAATAAAAGGAGTCATGATTTAACAGTTATGAGTGAATCAGATAAAAACCCTCTTTCTTCCTAGTGCTATTTGCAGCACAGGGCAGAATACATGGAGGTTAATTATATTTCAAAGCCGGTGCTCTTTAGGGAAGGGCCAGTTTATTAGTAGAGGCTGGAATTGTTAAAGACAGATTTTCTATGCATCAAAACAGTTCATATGAGGCTCAAGGCTTCACTGGTCTGACCTCAGGCAACACTATGCACTTTGATAAAGATTTTAGTGGCAATAAAGTTTTACTGAATAGTACTAAAGATGAATCAAACGGAGAGATATAAGGCAGAGGAAATTCTGAAGTATTCACCCAGTTTTTGCAGTCAGGACATCAAGAACTTTCTGATCCAGAGGATGTATCAGGCTACCTTTAATAGCCACTGATCTGTTTGTGATTCCCAATGTAGTATCTAAATATTAGCTACAATGGTGACTCAAAGATTAGGCATCTCTAAAGAATATAAAAATGTAAGAATAGCTTAAAAGGAAATAAAAGACAACAATACTTTTTCACTAGCTCATTCTGTAAGAGAGGGGCAAGAAATTAATTTATACACTTTTATAAATAAAAGGAACAATATTTCTTGACCAGTCTTGTCTTGACCTCATATGGAAGGCTCTCTGGGTAAGATGAACACCCACGACTTGGAGGGCAGATCTGCTGGGTTTCCTCCAGTCCTTCACTGGTATTGCAGCATTGCTGCTCCTCTTTTGGTTCAGAACACCACTGGATGGGTGCAGCCGATACCGATACTGTGATCACTGCCCAAGCACACATGTCCTGGCACAGGGCAAATGCCCCCCAGTCTTGGACTGCATCTTTGTGGGGGCATCTTCTAGGTTCTATGTGTCCTGCAGTAGAGGAATGTGCATCCCCTGGTGACTAAGTGTGTGACACTGGGTCAAGAAAAAGTTGAATAATTTGCAAAATGCAAAGCATCTTCTTTTTCAAGTTTACATTTGGAAATGACTGGGATCTACTCTAGACAGATATTGTGTAGAAGTGGGGACTCTATGATAAACTCTGTTATTTATGTTACCCTAAGAATGGTAAATTAGGATGTTAAAATATGTTGGTTAATTAATGATAAAGTACAATGCCTGACATTCATTATTTTCCTTTTTTTTTTCTGCTGTGGTCTTGCTTTGAGACTGAATTGTTTCAGGGAGAAGATGTGTCCATGCCTCTTTGGATGTCTACCTGGCTGTGAGACATGCTTCCATGCAAATTATCTTAACTGCTTTCTGAACTTTGGAGAGCAGAAACCTCTGACAGTGGAAGGGGGAGACTGGTACCATTTTGAAGGTTCTGTGGCCCAGAGGTATTTTAGTTAAGAGTAAGAAACACAATTCCTTGTTGGCTATTGTGCTAAAGGAGATGACATTCATAAAAAGGTTCAAAATGGAGTTCAACTACACCATCATAACACCTTGACAATGTCGCAAGCATTTAACTTAATTGGTACAGTTAGTACAGATTAATAACGTAGCTAACACCATACTCTGACACGTAGTTGGTGATTGAAAAACTACCCAAAAAGGGGCTGATAAAGTGTTCTCACTACGTAGATAGTGTTCTGTGTGTTCTTGGGCTGATGCAGTGTTCATCGAAGTGAGGAGCAAAATTACTATGAACTGAACATTGAAAGATCAAACCTTTGTGAAGCTTAGATCCCAAATCTATACTGACTAAACCTTGCTTTTTATTGTCTCTGAAAGTTGTATAAGCTCAGGGAAGAAGATAGGAGTGGCTCTGAATTCCTATTTTTGTCCATTTTATGATTGCTTGCTCTGAACTGAGAGAAAAAATGAAACATGTTTCCTTGACTACAGCACTTGTGATGTCATCTGTGTTGTATTTTTTATTCCCTCCCTTTTAGATTCCTTTCTGAACTCATCCTCTTTATAGCCTACAGTAGTCCTATAGGTTTTCCTGCTGCTCATTTCACTATTACAGCATGGATCACTTCTCTGTATCTAGGTCAGTCATGTCTGTGTAGTATATTTGCCAAAGCACTGTGCAGTCTGGTCTTATGTCTGAATTGAACAATAGTATTACAAAAGGTTACTTTCTATTGCTTTTTATGAAGATGGAGGACGGTCTGGGAAGTTTTGTTTTTAAAATGAGTTGATTCTACTTCTTTTTCAATTTTAGGCTTGACACCTGTAGCCTGCCCTATGCTGCAGTGTGATCAGTTGGCTGTGCTCGTGTGGACAGGGTTAGAACTTGTGTGATAATTCCTCCTCAAAATTGTCCTCTCACTGCCTCATCTCCTGACAGCTTTCAAGTCCTGATTGTTTGGAAAATTCATCTTTGCAACACATTTGGTATGAGTGGAATCAATCTTGAGATAATGACAAAAACACCTTCTCTCTAAGGCTTGGGTTTAATTCTGGAGATTGTAATTTTTCTACTCTAGGACTGCTAGTGTAACATAGGACTGAAATTTCTAATTGAACTAGAAAGCAGTTCTTCCCAGAAGTAACTCAGAATTAGCCCAGAATTAACTGTAGCCTCTTTCCATCTGGCTCACACAAAGGGTACAGTGTTGTTCACTTACATCAAGGTCCTGCCTATGCTCAGGCTTTGCAGAATATTAGCTATGCAGGTGTTTTTGCCAGCTAAAGAGTTCAATGTAAAGATTTAATAATAGATGCAGGTCCATTTTACTGCTTTTTGGGGGTTATCTTAAGCAACCTGAATGTTGTTGCTTTTTTTTTCTTTTTGTTTACCTTGATTTCTTTCTTAGCTTAAAGATGAATTACATGGCTGTGCCACCTGGCTTTTGTGCAAAAAAGGCTGCTGACTTCCTGCTGTAGCCATTTTAGCCTCCCCTTGCTGAAGTTCAAGGCAATTCCCATTTTGTCCTGAGATCTTGCAAATAAATTGTATTGCTTTTGCATTTGTCAACATTAAGAGCTATTTGCTGCACCTTGTCCGAATTACCCAGCAAAGCTAAGGACTCTGTAGAATTTCTTTGCTTGCTTTTTTTCTTTCCTCTCTGTGTCCACTTCCCCAATTTTGTGTTGTCAGCAGGCTTAACCAGTTTGTAGTCAGCTTCTCGAAGCCATTTATATAAATTAGGCTTAGCAGGGGTTCCAAGGATCGTGTGGCGATGAACATTACTTTGCATTTGTTGACTTTAATTTTCTTTTGCCGTATGTTGACCCAGTTCTAGAGCAGATCTAAATCGTTGAATATTCCTTGGCGGTGTTTCTCACGTCCATTATATGGCCCCGTTGGCAACTGCAGGAACTCTGAAAACGACCTCACTTGAAGTCATTTACGCAACCTAAAACTGGAGCAGGAAGGGGCATTTTCACTGACCTAATTCAGCGGGTCTCGTCGTTTAGGTCTCTTAATTAACAATGACTCTGTTTTGCTGTTCTGTAGCCTGATCACTATCTGTTCTCATTTGCTACGCCAACCCCTTGCAAAATTTCTGCTGAATTTGCGGCTTTACATGGAGTATTTAGCCAGGCTGCCTAAATCAGCCACAATAAATTGTATGATGGATACCTTGCTCTTTGATTTACTCCCTTCTCCTTCCAAGCCAAGAAATCTTTTAAAAGTTTTTGTCATCACTTCTCAACCTTAAAAAACTTAAAGCACTTGGATGAAGATCAAAAGCCTGTACTTGTCTTCAAGATACTTGGCAGTGACTCTGTAGCAGCAGGAAATACTTTACCCCATGCATGTGCATTTCCACCTCTGTGGTGGCAGCAGCCCATGCCACCCATAGTCACTGGGCCCTCCGGAAGCCTCTCTAGATTGGGAAGAGCTCACAACCCCTCCTTTCACCTCATCTGGTTTGTGAATGGGTTCAAGAAGGTTACAGGGAGCCTGACACAAATCGACCTCTGCCTTTCACATCCCTGCCCAAAAGGAGAAAGATGATCATTAAAACGATTTCTTTTAGGGCTCATTTAGCCCATTGCTTGTAACACGTGCTGTGGTGCTTATGACTGCTCTGAGCTGTATCTAGCAGAGCTCCCAGGAGAGAGAAAATTATGGATGTGCCCCCAGGTCTGCTGTAAATTTGACTGAGTTGATCGTGTCTCTGTTTTTTACAGCTTGTCCAGGACTTTTAATGTTTTAACTTAATAAGAATGGACTGGTCCCATGCTCTCAGCTTCAGGGCCTTTACTCCCTATCAGTTTGGAGCAGCTGCACTTATTTGCTTCTGGGTTTAGGGGAGAGAAAACCCCTCTTGGAGCTCTCCGTGGGATTGAATATTTCCATGTAAATTGTATCTGAGGGCATTTTTTGGCCCAGTAATTTTAAGGACAGTGTGCTGAAATTAGACCGACATGATGTTTTTAGAAGGGCTTTTAGATACTACAGCATCCTTCCATCCTGCTTCCCTGTTCCAGCTGTTGAGCAGGCAGGAGACTGAAGCAAGTGAGATTCCAGCTTGTTAACAGAGACAACATTTTCTAGCCTATAGATGCCACAGCATTTAGCTGTTGTTTGCCAGCCTACCATATCACCAGTACGGATTTGTAATCTGTACACAGCTCAAGCAAAGCAAAGCAAGAGAGCTGCAGAACTTGTTTTGCTGCAGTGTTGGAATAAACACTGTAGAATTATGTCTTTGTCCGTCCAGCATCTGAAAACAAAGATCCCACCCTTATTCTCCCGAGCTAAATAGTTCATGTAGGTTCATTGCCTTCTCCCAGGCACCCCTAGATTGAAAAGGCGGACTGCTTGCCCTCCTCCTATGCCCCCTGAAACTGGGTTTCCAGTGGGACATTCAGCATGTTTCATTTATCCAGGGAAAAGAGAGCCAGGGCTGTAATTCAGGGCATCGGGCACCTCTTGAAAAGGTGAGGCCCCTTCTGTTAGTGCTGTAATGGAAGCGAAGCCTAAAGAGAAGAAATGTGACCATTTCAGGGGCACAAAGTCATCGCATTTCTGCTGCTACATTCTGGGAACAAAAATAGCAGGGACAGGTCCCAGCTGCCGGCCACAGCGTGTTTGAAAAGGTTATCAAGACATTATAGCATGTAAACAGCAGAGCTATTAGCTCTGGGCTGTGAAAAGTTTCTAACCTTCACCGCGAAAACCTTAAATTATTTTTGAAGTGTTAATGAAAGTCAGCTCTCCAAAGATGGATGTGGAGCATGGAATTGCATTAGACAAATGGCAGTAACATTTTAATAGTTATTGCTTTGAAAGCCCCCCTCTGAGAGGATTCAAGGGGGTTGGAGACCAGACACTTTCATGAGCCTTTTTTTCATGGGGGTAAGCAATATATGGTTTATATCGAGCTATTTACAAAAGAACACAGCCATTGTGGGTTTGTTTAGCGTGTGTTTGGGAATTGTTCTTTACATCCTTCAAAATCTTGGAAGTGTCTAGTGACTCAAGGATGTTTAACGTGGCTTTAAAGCTAGTGCTACCCAATTCAGCAAGGGAGCCTGAGTCTGACCCTGCAGGTGAGGATACATAGGTGTGGCCTGCCCTGTTATGAAGCTACCTCTGGGATGGGGTGTCTCTGTGGGCAACAGCCACAGGCAGAGCCTGGATGCCATCTGAGCAGGGTGGCAAACTCCCATTCACTTCAGCAAGGTCAAAGTTTCTCCTGTGTCTTTATTTTATATGTTTGTGCTACTGAATAGATATGAAAGATAAATATATATATATACACACACTAGTGCATGGTACTTATCTGTGTATATGCATATGTGTTTTGTGCAATTGTGTATAATTCAATTACCTAATTGCTAATTAGCTCTAATAGGCACTTGGAGAGAAAAGAAGCACAGAGTGTGCCCTTCATCCTGAAGTGCCTGTGTGAGATGCCCCCTTTCCACTGCACATGCAGCCAGGGTTTAACAGTAGTGCATCACCCCTGGTCTACCTCAAACAGCACAAAATGCTGTCTAAATCACAGGTATTCTGTGGGCAGTGCTTAGGCTGGGAGAGATGAGCCTCTTAAGATCACGGTGTCTTGACCTGTTACAATGGTCCTCATCTACCCTCAGTCACATCTTGACTCTGTGCATAAATTTTTATGATTTAGTTTATATTAGGAAAACTGAGTCTTGCTGAGGCCTTTTGATCCCATGAGGAACTTTTACAAATGCTCATTTGGGCCACAGGGGTACAGTGAGTGCAGAATTCTCTGGAGGATTGGAGCCAGGGGAGCCCTGTGTTGTGTTGGCACAACTGTGCTGTGCCCTGGAGTATCTGCTAATGCTTCATGTTAGAAGATCAAGAAAAGAGGTAAATGTGCAGACTGCATCTGTATTTAAGCACTGGGTTGCCTGTGAGCAGAGCCAGATTTCAGCTGAGTCCTCTACACTGAGCAGCACCAAGCCTTAGTGAGGTTCTTATCATCTGGGCTCCTCTGAGATCCGTTTGGTGCTTTTTGCCTCCCTTACACAATTTTGCAGGTAGAGCCAATTTTATGTGAAATATTTATCTTTCTTTCAGTCACTTTTTATTGTCAGGTCAGATATTTCCCCTCTCCTCCTCTTTTTGCAACAAGGGGGAGAAGCAGCCCTTTCACCAGCTCCATAACCATTTCATGCATAATAACGTTTTAGGCTTTTATTACTCTGCTGAGACAAAGCAGGCTCTGATGAATTTCAATTCAGCACAGAATCGACCATGCTACAGTATCTAGTCATACAGAGAAGAAAACCTCTCTCCAATTCTGGAACAGGTTGAAAGACCAGCAACTGTGATTGTAATACCAAAGTCAATAAAGCTTAAAGCTCTGTCTGGCTTTCCCACTAAGGAAGGTGAAACAAAATCTTCCTGCCCCCTACAAATCAATTTTAAAGCCATTGCACGGTGATGACGTTCATTGGCATTTTCATTGCATACAATGTGGACTCAATTTTGTGCTGAGTGTGTTCAGTCAAAGGGACCCCAGCAGCCCAGGCAGGCTTTGTAAATGAGTTAATTTCTCTCACTGTGTCTCCTTCTAATTCTTACCTCAGTGTTTCTGAACTTTTTAGAATTATGTTTTCTTTTCCCTTTCTTTAATTCCCTCCTCAGTTTCCCTGTGCTTTCAAGAAAAGCTGCAAGTGAAGGGAATGCACCAGTGAAGCTGGAATCCAGCCTTGCCAGGTGTATTTGGGAGTCTTTTAAATTTTTTTAGTCTATTTTTAGGTCTGCATACAGTTGCATTATTAAGCTTTTCTCTCCAACTGTGAAGCCTACAATTGCATTTTTAAATGAATGCTGGGGAAATCTCAAGTAATCATACAGCTCCCAGAGCCTAGACTTTTACAGGAGATACTGTAGACCTAAAAACCCCTGCAATTCTTTGTAAGCCTGGCTGGGTAGCCTGGGAGAAAATGGAGCTGGATGAGGGTGGCAACTCTCTTTTGGATTGTGTGCTCTGGTCGAGAGTGGCCAAAGGGGTGAGGTCCCAGCTACACAGGTCCCCTTGTGGATACTGTCACCATGCAGCTCCCACCTCTGGTTGTCAGGTCACAGAGATGGGGGGTGGGTGGGGACAAGACCCCTTGTCAGGTCTTAGTATTTCAGGTTCAGGAGATGAGGCAGAGGGATGGGAAGGGACACTGATCACTTTAGTTACCTTATTCATATTTTTCATTTACCATTTAAGCAAATAAAAACCAGTGAAGTTGATTCTCAAGGTAACTCCTCTAAGTATGTGCCTGCAGAAGAGACACTTTGCTGATTCACTGTATGGTGCAGTTCCTTACCAAGTGTGAGGATATGGCAACCAGCTGGGTAAAGCTGTCTTGGACTTCAGACTCTCTTTCTGCAGAGGACTTTATCCAGCTCGTCCCTGGATTTGTGCCCCCTTTGCAGTGTTTGGTCCAGTGATGGATGTTTTTGCATCCTTGCTGATCCCTCATGTACTCACATTGTCCCAGTGCATTTTCCTTCTCTGTGGAAAGCACTGCACCTGTTTGCCAATGTAGCCCTGTGAAGTCAGATATTGCACAGGATAGAGAGCCTGCTTTGATCAGCCAGGCATTAAATTTACATCCAGGCTAAGCAAAACCCTCCCTTTGTTATTGTTGGAATTTGAAGTTAAGGTAACATCCTTCAAAATAAAGTGGCATGGAAAACCTTTGTACCAGTGACTCAGGCAGCCAGCAGCAACAGCTTTGAATTTGAATTGCCTGGAAAGGCTCCTACAGCTACTTGGAGTATCACACAAGCTTCCAAGGAGAAAGATTTGGGGAAATTCAATGGAGGCTTCATATTTTTCTTTAGACAGCAGCTGAATAGAAACTGTATGCTTAAGATGCTTCATATACTAACTTTGAGCCTTTTTCCTGTGAAATGTAACCATGGTTAGCATGGGATGAGTTCTCCTCCTTACCAATAGTTATGTAAAGAATTTTCTGCCCCTTGGCCCTCTCATGAGAGTTGACTAATGTATTTCAAGAAATGTCATAGCAAACTTCTGAGGCGAGGGATGATGCTTATTACTGTACTTAAAATAGATGAACTGAGGCAAAAGACAGGTGAAGGTTTTTAGAGGCATTTAAAATACAGAGAAATTTTTCCCAAGATTTTATAAAACACCTAGGGTTTGAACATCTTTAAATTCCAGCAGTGTCCTAGGAATTCCAATTGCATCTTAACTGCTAGCGAAGGTTTTAGCTCTAATGGCACATCTGGCCCAAAGGGATCCGTGAGACAACATTTTAGGTTCAAAAAACCCATGTGGGCAACTCGGACATCTGAGTAATATATCTATTGCCTTTGTGTACTATGTGGACAGTAGTATATTTTCCTTATTTATTCTGTGCCCTGCAAAGGGAGGGCAGCAGAACAAGAGGTTTGCTGTCCCTCCCCATCTTCCTTCCAGTCAAGGCCTTTGGCTCTGGGGCAGCAGGACCATGTGAGGCCCTGAGACCGTGAATGCCCTCTGTTGCAAGGAAAAGTTGCTTTACGCAGGGCAAGTACTTGAATCACCACTTCGTGCAGGCACCTTGTCAGTTCAAATTGAGCTTAGGGCGCCTCAGCTGATGAGAATTTGGCCCCACCATGTCTTCTTCCAGTGCATTATTTCATGGTTACTGTTTGGAGTGGGGAGAGAAAGAGATTTTAAGAAATTAAATTAAAAGAATAATACAATTACATAGAAGTTGCCTGAAGGGTTTAAATATCCTGCTCTTGGCAATATAGCTTCATTTTCTGTATAATCCCTGCTTTAACAGCTTTCACAAGGGGTAAAATCTATCCTTCGGGGTAAATTTTCCACCCCACTTGTATCCAAACCTCTTGACTCTATTGACATTCATGTCTTCAATTCAAGCCGAAATTACAGTGGCATATGCCTCCATTTAGTGATGGTGAAGCTAAAAAGGCTTTGGGATTTGGTTTAGCTTAGTTGAAACATATCAAACCTTGTCCCAAACGATTAGTTCTGGAGCTCCTCAGGAGAACATGGTTTCTTAAGAAATGTTTATGTCACAGTGTTTTTATTAATATCAGAAATGTCTTATATCCCACCTTCTATCTTTTTGTGTTTTCCTGTTTGTGGGTTTTTTGTTGGTTTTTTTTGTATTTTTAAGTTTTGTCATTTATGAGTACCTTTACTTCCTTTGTTTTCTGACATCAGCATGGCTGTGCAAAGTCACTTTTCTAAATAGGAAACATAACTGAATGATTTCAGGCGTGGTAATGCTTGAGAGGAAAAAAAAGGGGAGGGGGAAGAATGAGAATGAAGGAGCTGTTCTGATGATTAAGCCAAAGCAACCCTGCCAAAGGATGCTCCACTCCTGAACATGAAGCACATGGTTTTGGCAGAGCCTGGTCCCCACACCTGGTCCCCAACACTACAATACTCAGGGAGGAGGGAAAATGGTTTGATGATTTGAACTGGTTTAGGGAACCACTTTAGTGAGCTCTCAAAATAGTTGGCTCACTCTTCCCAGCTGTTTGGTTAGAGTCACACGTGTCTGTGCTGACTTGTGTCAGCCTGAGGAAATGATGCTGTTCAAAGGCAGAGTTGGTCTTTCAGCCCAAAGTGTTGCCACAAATCTAGTGTAATTTGTTCTGAAACACTGGAGAACCCAATGAAACAGTGCTGCTTAAACACTCACAGAAATGGAAAGTGGCCTGAGGACAAGTGTGGCTTAGCAGAGCCATGCTGTGATTGTGTCGTGGTGACATCACTACCATTTGGTCTCAGCCTTGACCCAGTGGCTTGCAATTTTGTGCAGTGCTATTCCTATTACCTGCCTACTTTCCCTCCCTATTTCTGCTTCCACCCTGCAGTCTCCAGCTTTTTGGAGGAATAGCCTGTGCTTGGCAGCATTCCACCATATTCCCTGACCACCACGTCCTTCCTTAGGATCACCAGGTAATACCAGTATGTATTAGCATCACTAAGGTATTAATATTTACCAGTATTAGAGCTGGAATCAAAAACACCGCTGGGATGCAGGTTTTTTTATCCATGTGCAATAAATCATCATCATCAACCTCTTTATTTAGTTTGTGTTTCCGTAGAGAGATGGGAGCATCGTGAAAACAAATTCTAAAACTTTCATTTGTTTTCATTTCATATGCTAGGGACTTGCCTGCGAAAGGCAGAGCACTGATGCAGTGGGGGATCCCCAATGCAATCAGAAAGCCTCACTGAATCCAGGAGGGGGTGTGCTTACAAGCCACCATAACCCAGAGGAAGCCTGGAGCGTTCCAGATATAATAGCGGCACTTGATGTGTCTGCGTCTGCTGCTCTCCATGGATAGAAGGTACGGAGGAGCAGAAATTGCCCTGCAAGGTAATTATTAAACGGTTTCCTCTGATCCATCTGAACAGCACTGTTTACTCTAAGGCAGTCGTGGTGGAGAGACTAATTCAGGGACTTCCTCTGCCAGTGGTCAGGTGTCCTGTCAAGCAGATCAGAGAGTCCCTGGGAGCGTTGTGTCCTGCCCGCCCTTCGCGCGGTGCTCACCTCACCCTGCTCAGAACGGTGTTTTCACACTGTCCTTCCAGCACGGCTGTGTGTGTCAGTCCAGGGGGTTTCACCTCTTCATCCCAGGAGAAGAAGTGCTTCTCACGCACAGGGCATATGGGAATTTTAAATCTGGGAGGTATCCTGGAGATTAAAACTGCTGTGTACCTTCCCCTGCCCTTTGTCAATGGCAGCTGTGACTTTGCTCTGATCAGAACAGTTTTTCTAGCTGGCAGTGCGAAAGCGTTGAGCTGTCTGTCTAGCCATCACTCTGAGCCTGGTTAAATTAATATTAGCTCTGAGAAATAGGTAATTATTTTCCTTGTTTATTTGGTTGCACCTATAATTATTGCTTTACCTGGTGGGAGCCATAAGCTGTTGTAATTATGCTTCGTTAAAATGCTGATTAATAACGACTTGCTTCTGAAGGTGTGCTGTGGGACCTACTTTTCCCTGGCTACACTTATTAATTGTAATGTAGATCTATGTACCTATCTATTAACTCTGAGCTAATATACATAGAAATGATGCTAAGATCATATTTCAGCACCTGACTTAGGCTCACTAGCACTAGGAATTCCAGACCTCGAGATATTTTTTTCTGGTCAAACAAAGATTCTTTCTTGCTGTGAATCTATTGGAGATTTCCAACCACTTCTAGAAAGGACAAGGTGAAAAAATGGTGTAAATTATGCCTACATAAAGAGTATTTCAAAGCTCCTATATAATAACCTTTATGTTCATGAATTTCAGGCTGTTTTAGAAAGGAAGGCAAATATTCTTTCTATCTTATACATCGGGAACATGAGGTTTGGAAAACAACCCACTGGACTATAAGATATGTAGATTATATGTGTTTATTTATGAGGACAGGCTCATAAATCATGATTTATCATGGTTTAATTAGCCAAACCCTACTGCTTGAGCTTCAGTAAGGCTGAGAAGCAGGATTTCAGCTGAAATCTTCACCAGCAACCTTCTAACTTTTGTAGTCTTATTTTGGAGATAGCTACTCCTACCTTTGCATTCTCTTTTGTCCATGAGTTCTGTGTTCAAGCTGGAGAGGGACATAAAAAAATGTTGAACCATCTTGATCAAAATACCCCCTTCTCCTTTGAAGCAGAACCAGAAGGTACCTTGAATCGTTTGATGGCAATTGTTCCTTATGCAAGAGAAGAACAAAAGTTGAAGAGCCACATAATTTGAATACTAAGTGCTCAAAAGTTGAGTTGTTTTCCTAAAATTTTTTCAGGGTTTGAATTTTTTCACCTGTATGTGTGAGGTGAGTCTCTTGCCTTAAGTGTCATCTTAGCTGGATGGTGCAGAGATTTAGGATATGTTTTGGAGGGAGAGTAAAGGATTGGCATTCCTGGTGTTACTGAGTCGTTTGGTGGCTCTGTGATTCAGCACTTTTAAAGAAATAGTATAAGTGTTTCTTTGATATCACCCTCTTTCCTAAGGATACCTGCCCTTGGGATTTGAATCCTGCAAGACTGGTAAGCTTTCTGACTGTTGTCAACCACAAATGAATATAGATTCCTTACTTCTCTTTTTTAAAACCTGTTCTATTGTAAAAATAATGCAGGCAGACTTTGGTTTGAGAATTCCTCAGTCCCAAAACAGTGAAGGAATTCATAGATAAGGTTCCCATTTGGACCATTTCTAATAACATGCATTAATCAAATATACTGTTCAGAGATATTTTTTGCTTTGTCTGGGTTTCCTAAAGGTCTTCTTTCTCGTAATTTTTCTTGAGTGAATGGCAACAGCTCAACCCAACCAGTACAGTGTCTAGTCTCAACAAAGCACCCTTTAATAATTATCTATTTTTTAGACTTCATATCAAAACCTGCAGCATATGAGGAGCTCTGTCTGTATAGGACAAAAGGAGCAGTTGATGCCAATGAGTGTGTTAAGGATGATTGAGTGGGCAAGACCAGCCAGAGCTTAATATAAGTGAGACAAAGATTCAGTCTATAAGTCCATGAGATTGAGTCTATACATCTTCATTAGTGCTTTATGCCTTAAAACATGGTAAGGGTTTCAGGAGTGAACACTATATTTGTGCATTAACTTTTTTCACCTCTGAACACCTTTTTTATACCTACTTTGCCTTGACCAGAACTGATATTGGGATCATTTACTGGGCTCATGAAGACAGTGGTCCCAGCTTTTGCATGTTCCCTGTTTTTGACTTCGGTTAGATTTGACCGTGCACTTAAGTCATTACAGAGCCTGTTCTGCTCATGGGTTGTCTCATTCAATGCAATCTTATTAACTGCAGTTGTGTGGCAGGTCTGATACAGGAGCTAGAAATTAGGACTGAGGAGGGCAAAGGTTCCCTCCTGTCATAAATAATCTATTTTCCAACAGCTTGATCGTGTTTTGATTCAAGTCCCTTTGCTTTCAGGATTTCTCTCTTTTCTCAGACCTGAGGAAAGGATGCAATGGGTAGGACCAGCTACGTTGTAGTGAGTGTTTTACCCCCAGCCTCTTCTAAGCATAGACTAAACTTTGTGACTAGACTTCCAGAATGGTGGAGCCCTCAGCTGCCTCAGCAGTAGAAATGGTGATGGTTTGGAAGACATCTGTATACCCAACAGGAAACAGAGCTGAAAGACCCTGTGGGGAGGAGGTATGGGGCAGAGTGTGCATATACTGGAAGGAAAAAGCTTTGTTGTTAGAGTGTTCTTCCAGGAGCAGGATGTAGTGAACCGGTGTGTTCTGTGTGGAGGTTGCTTAAAGTAAATCAATGATTTGCCACCATTATTCTGAAATGTCATCTTTGTCACAGTCCTCTTGACTTGTCATGCTCACAGAATATAATGGTTTGATTCTGGAGCTCAGGCACTACTTTGTGTTGTTTCCTTTTTAAAAATGTGCCAACTTTATAGTATCTCAGTGCATCCTTTTGGAGTGCAGTCTGGGACTACTTAGCACTGCTTTAAAATCAGGGAAACTGAGGCACAAGTGACTTGCAAGGTTACATTATAGGCCAGAACAAGGATTAGGTACAAGGCATCCCAGTCTGTTGGTGCTGGGAAAGGTGCAGTGTAAAATTCAAGCCTTTTAATCTGAAATACAGATAAATTCAGCAGAAGGCCAAAAGACTGCAAGGTTTTTGGGAAGGCACAGGCAGCAGAGTATGAAAGAAGGTAAAAATGTGAAAGTTTTGAGAGAAACTAAGGTGGAGCTGGTCTAGAACTTATAGAGTAACATGGAAAATGTTTGTATCTGAACTTGAACCTTGCTCAATTTCCAATAGACTTGACCTCTAAAATGGAGCTGATGGATGATATGAAAAAATAGAGACATTTGGTTGTTGCAGATACATCTTCAGATCTTAATTTGGTAACTTGAATTCTCTATCCAAGACAAGAACACTGGTTCCAACAGTGCTGCTGAGTACTCCTCCAGTCCCATCCACTGGAAAAACTGGGCTTTCAGAAATGTGAATGATGATGTCAGATGTGTGGTAAACGTTAGGATTGCCAGGTGCTTTGGGGTCAAATCCCTGGATAATGTGCAGTTAACTGTGATGAGGATGTAACGGTGTCTGTCTGGTGAGAGTCTTGCCATTTTTGTGTTTCCTGCATAAAGGGAAGGCTGGTAAGAAAGGGATCTTTTCATTCAAATGTATTTCCTCTCCCCCTTTCTGAAAAAATGTTCATATCAGCCAACACATCTAATTGCAGGCCAGCTGATGTCACTTGTGGGGCTGGCTTTATCTGTCCTGTTAATCTCTTAAAAACTAGCAAAAGCCCTTCAGCCTGCTGGCTCAGTTTGGGGAAGGACGTGGTGTTATTCACAATAATTTCCAGCTATAGTATAAATTATTTGGAAAAATTGATACTGCACATTTTAAGGAGCTAATTTTCTCTATTCCTTCTTGTCCCCCTATTTTTTGGGGGGGTTCTGATTATACAAATGAATCATGCAAGCGAGTGTTCCCTGCAATGCCACTAATTGATGGGATGCTATACAATTGCATTGCAATAACAAAACACTTTCAGCCTCTGAGAGATTAGTTGCATTGGCCTGGGATTAAGAAACCTTTGAAATCCTGAATCTAAATTACCATTCTTTTGACTGCTGTTTGTGACGCTAATTAGCTGTGTTAATTGGATGTTTTGATACTTGAAGAGCAGAGCAATCCAAATCTTTTTCTTTTTTTTTTTTTTTGGAAAGCCAAAATTATTAATGAGTTTGGCAAAGGAGCCAGAGTTTATTTTAATGTTGTACACTTCCATATTGCCTTTTTTGTTTTAGGTTGGTATTTTTGTTGGGTTTTAGTGTTGCTATTATTATTTTTTTAGGCATTCTGAGTGAGTAATCAGCGTAGGAGTGAATAGTAAATGTTTGAATGTGCTTTCCAACAGAGAGCTCTGATGCATCGCTGTCTCCAAATTATTGAACTGCTGGAGAGAAAATATGTCCAAGCCAACATCATTTGTATTGTTGGAGAAGTGGGGAGATAAAGGGGGAGAAGTGTGAAACAGATGAAGAAAATTAACGTGAAGCCATTTAGATAGAGGGGCTTCCTTTATAATCGCATGGTAGGTGATCTAAAAGGAGCTCAAATTTACTTTCTTCTGGATTGTCATATACTACTCATGTGCTGTTTTTGCATCAGGCATCATGCTGGCTCCCCAGGCTTTGGTCTCTTGGAATGGAATTTGTGTAAATAGTTGCAGGGGTGTTCAGGAAGGGTTAGAAATCCTTTACCTTGTAGGATCAAAACTCACTATTTGTTCTCAACTCCTGTTCATATCTGCATGACTTTATGGTCTTGATGTAGTTCTGACAGACAGACCTTGGCGATGGCCTTTTCTTGTTTAAAGCAAAAACAAAAGCCCAACCCAAACCATAACGTTCTATATCAACTAGAGGAACTGCATCACAATTTACTTTGAACCCAGGCCACAGACATATATGGGCCATGCCTTAAACCTCAAGTACAGTTGGTGTTTCCATGCCTGTGCCCTCTGTGTAAATGAAGGAACCTTCTGCCCAGCCCTGCTTCAGGCACCACAGGGCAGGAAGATTTTAGCACTCACTTTTGACTGCTCTTTCCTTCTGGCTCCCTCTGTGGAGCCTCTGCTGTGCACGCCCCTTCTAGGGCACCAGCCTCCCTCTGTGTGCTCTGCAAGGAGTGGAGGGGTCAGATCCTGACCTTTGGTTGCCACCTGGGCACCAACCACCTAGAGTCATGTCTGAGTGTCTCTTATGGATACTGGAGGCATTTAGGGGATTGGGCTCTTCTCTCCCACCCTCTCACAGCTTTGTTTCTTTCACAGGCACAGAATTCACTCAGTTACAATTTCTGTTGTTGTTCTTGGGTTTTTAGTTCAAGTTTGAAAAGTGTTGTCTGAAGATTCGTATCCGGTTGGAGCACCATCTGGATGGGACAGGACGGAGAAACTCAGCTGCCTCTGAAAAAAAACAGAAAAATATTCCAAATCTTAATGTGTAATTACAGTGTGAAACAACAAAACCAGGGCTCCGCCAGCTTCTTGGCAGCTTTGTGCTTTGGCCCTAAGGAGATTCCTCTTCTAGGGGAATTTAGGAAGTGAGTTCCTGGGTGAGCTGGGTGAGCAAGAGGAGTGAGACATGGTGGGAAGCTGATGGAATCCATCTCCAGGGCAGGACTGTTTTTTTCATGGCATTCAGTCTCCATCTGTCAGTGGATTCGTGTGCTGACATTGACAACTGCTTTAGAGGAAGCAGCACCTCCTGGCTTGGTGGCAGCCTGCTAGTGGGAGGGCAGAGGGCTGCATGTGTGTGAGTATGTCTCCAGGGGAGGCTGGAAGCCATACAGAAGTGAAATGGAGCCAGGTTCAGATGTCTGCAGCCGAAACACTTCCAAAGCAGTATAAACAATACAACATTTCAGTCTGTCACCATGAAGAATAATCAGCATTTTGTTTTCAAACAGTCTTCTAAAAACAACACCAATGTAGGAAGGGCATCAAAACTGTTCTACAAATGTTGATCTTACATGAGAAATCCTTTTGCAAAATTATTTTTAACGATGACTTCTCCCACCTCTCTGATGGCAGCTCTGGCAGCCGAGGCAGTGGTGTGCTCCGTGAGGGACTAACGCTCCTGAAGGTCAGCTGGAGGTGTATGTGCCAGGAGTGAGGGGCCATATTTGCTTGAGGAACTCTTGAACTGTCTGGCCTTCCTAGCCCCTTGTGGTTCCAAAGTAAGTTCCCATAATAACATCACTGTGGCTTAAGAGGGTGTAATTGCTCACACCTTACACAGACCGTCCAACTCGCTTATTCCCAGCATCAGTGCAGACCAGGTTTGTCCACACATGCTAAGGCTGCATAGGAACCCAGACTTGACCAGTGTTCTAGCTCAACTTGAGTTGCTCAAATGGCAGCTCAGGGGTCTGTGGTGTTTCAGAGGGTTCAGCCCTTGCAGACATTGTGGCCCCTGCTTCTGACACTTGGTATTTTGGATAAATGCATCGCCTACAATTCATAGAGTAAGAAGCGACAGCATCTGAAACCCTGTTCTCCTTTGCTTGTCTGGAGGAATATTCTGTGCAGAACTTTGAAAACGATGCCCTACAGTGCATTCATTTTCAATCAGACCTTGCTTTTCAAATGGTGCTACATCTGAAATCCATGGAATGTGCTCGATGCAAACATTTGCAAGCCTACCTTTCTCCTGAGAAGAATATGCCTTCCTCCTAATTAAAGCTGGTTGTCTACCCAGCTATTCCCACTGCTGGCTGCCAGCAATAATGCCCATTGTAGTGTGGGTGGAAAATATGCAGTTTTCAAATCTCATTTATTCCTATATAGTATTACATTCTCTCATGAACAGGCTGCTCATTCTCTGTGAAAAAAACAAGCCAAAATGCTCTGGGAACAGCGTGGTCTCTGCCCACACTTATGGATAAGATGAGGGGACATTTACCTCAGCATCCCTTTTCCTCGTCAAGCTCCACTGCTTCTGACTCCCACAGTTCTGCGCCTTTTTTCCTAATAGTTTCCCTATCCCCAGTCATCCCACCACATCTGATTTGGTGGATTATTTGACTGTGCGGGTTATCTGAGGATTTATTTTCCCAGGCTGGTACTCTTAAATGGGTGTGAATTATCTGATATGGGGATTATACACATGAACATAAAGTAAAGGCTGACATGGGGCGTCCCAGCCCACTCCGAAATGCTGTCTGTACATATGATGATTATTAGCAACTCATTTCACAGTAGCCCCTTCAAGCCATCATCATTGATTCAAACTAATGATCTAAGAAGGAGTGTCACTGGAATTTCCTGGGGCCAGTCAGTTCCAGCAATGGCTGAGGTTTTCATGTAAAACCCCTGAACATCAGTTAGTCTTTTCCTGTCCCTCGGTGAGATTGGGATCATTTGGTGAGCAAGAAAGATCAGAACACCCAATTTGAAATTTCAAGTGTTTGATCATTTCTCTTAAATGCCTGGCTAGATCTTACACCTAACTGGTATTTTGAAATGCTGCCTAATTTTTCCTCCAAACCATAATGTGCTAGAAGGAGTTGGCAGAGATTCCTGCTCAGACAGACCCAGAGGTTGGACTGCAATTGCAGTTGATTTGACTGATATGCAGGGTATCAACCTTGCTAAAATATGGGATTCTAATAAGAGAAGATCCTCTACTAAGAACCTATTCTTTCTGGTGCTTTATATCACTGCATTGGTTGTGGATATTGTTGGGATATTGCTGTTTCCCGGGAAAGCAGATGACAAAAGCCATGTTGTAACCTTAGGTCTGATTAGAAATGGACACACACTTTCAGGAACAGCGACAGAAGCTGTACACTGGGAATAATCAATAATTGCTCTTTTGGCAAATAGATGACCCTGTGGACTCACAGCAAAGATTTATGGAAGGCAATGTGTTTTTCTTATGAAAAAGAACAATAGGGGATAAAATGTCTGTTCCAGAACTATCCTCAGTATATAACAGTGGCTGATTTAAACTGAAATTCTGTTCCTTCCTTGCGGTCTGTTTGCACTAAAGGTGATGAAAACAATGGGTTTGTGTGTCTCATTGCACAGGATGTGTAGGCACAGCAACTGGTTGGTGAGGGAAGATTAGCTCAGAGGGCATAAATGGAGGAACAGATATTAGGGATAAAGTAGCAAAAGAGCCATCGTGATGGATGACTGGAGTTTTAGACCTTTCTTCAGCCCTGATCAAGATGAGCATAGAAGGCCAAAAAAAAAGGCAACATCACTCTGAAAACACTAAGCAGTTCCCTTTGCTAAAACTAGTGTGGTCTGAGGAGAAAAGAAGTTTCTGATTTTTGTTTGGTATTGAATTCCAAAGTTGACTGTCTTAACAGATACAGCTGAGCAGGGGGATTCATCTGGTGTTATTCTCCAACTGAAAATGTTAGACAACCTATTTGCAGTGAACACTGAAATGCTGTGACTTTTGAACCATGAAATGTGGATCCCTTGAACACACACTAAAGTACTGGAGGTGGTTGAAAATGTCCAAAGCAAAGGCTTGTAAAATTTGAACAAATATTCATGGCCATTTGTTTGCATTACCCTCCGATCTCTGTAAAAAAGCCCTTTAAATTTCATTTTGAGATCCCCTGGCAGTATGAATACCTGTGCTTTAATTTAGTTTGCCTTAGCTGCCAGGAAGCTCTATTTCCAATAGTGATTTGAACTCCAAATCCTGGCCCGATTGATCTTGTCTCACCTGACAAGTGACAGTTGCTATTGTTTTAGTGTCTGGCTTGGTGCCCAAAAATGTATGTATTTGTACAGGGGTATGACTTGCCATTCTACTAAATGAAGCAATACAAATAATAATAATAATGATTTTCACTCTGAAAGAGCTTTATAGCTATCTCTGATTTCAGCCTCACGCTGGCTCTGTACAGTGTGAGGCCAGGATTTATTCCTCTTTGGTTTCATGTCGAAAGACCCAGATTTTTCTGTGTAAATTGGAGCCCATTTGTGCTGGGGACATTACTGGTGCTCAGGGATGGAGTCTGAGATGCAGCACAAACAAAGGGAGGACAAACAAGGGTTTAATGCTTTGATTTACAAGGTTAGGGAATAGAACACAGACAAAAAGGTATTTGTTGATGGCGTCATGTGCCCTTTCACTAGATGAGCCCCATACGTCAAACTGCAGTGGGAGCTCCTTTCAGGGACGTGGCAAAGCCTGAAGTGGCAGAGGGCAGGACAAGCTCTCCTGTTCCATGACCCCACATACTTCCTGGCAAGAGAGATCACAATGAGACTTTGCAAATACACCACCTGTGAGCCAAACTGACCCTCACTGAGACTAGTTTTACAGAAAGCAATTGATTATATCTTATCTCTGTTTCTTTCACCGCTGCCACGCACACATACATAATGAAATTTAATGTATTTTAGAGGTGATTGATTGGTTAGCTGAGTGTGCTGTGAGCTGAGATGAGCTGACCAGCTGACAGCAAGAACCTGGGATTTACTGCATCTCCACCATGTGCACAACCTCTTTGGATGTCAGGCTCTGTGTGACGTGCCCAAGGTCACCTGGGAAGTGTGTGACAATGGCAGGAACCAAACCTGATTTACCCAAGTGTCCCAGGTTACTGACCTGCCCCAGCACTAGTTTCTGTTCTAAGAACGACTTCATGACCAGAGATGGAAAAGAAATGTGGTCTCAGCTATTTCTTTATACCAATGTAGTCCAAAACATATTTAGCATGTGTATACCTTGAAATAGTAATGTTATTCCACACAGGAGTGTATTGATTTGCAGAGAAGGAATGGTACTGTCAGAATATGGAGCTTTTATCCCATGGACTTATTTTCTGCAAGGTGTCAGGCTGTGTAATCCTGCAAAGCTATGAGCCTGGCTGCCATTGGAGAAGGCTGACAGTTTTTCAGTGTATTTTTAAGATCTACCATCCCCATGAGCATTTGTTCTCTCTGTGTGTAGGTGGATTGATTGCTAGGTAGCTCAGTAAATAGGTTGGGAAAATAATACTTAATTGACTTGATATTACAGGTGACTTGAAGGAGTTGGGAAAACAGTGTCAATTAAACAGTGCAAACATATATATGTATGTCTGTGGATAATGTTTTTAAGTGCTTTTGAAAGCAGAAACTCCTATAATTTGAAATACTATTCGGCTTGGTAATGTATTTAATTGTTTGTGTATGTGTGTGTAAGTGGTAAACGGAGCTAAAGCTGTAGTTTAATCAATAGGTTTTTCGTAAATCTCATCTGAAACAGAACCCATCTCAGCAGATGCTGGTGGCTGAATTTCTAAGATAGAAAGACCCCTGTCAGATATTACCTGTGATTCTGGATCTCCTGTGTGCTCAGATTTCTGTATGCAACAGCTCACAAATGAATACAGCAAAGTAGGCTCCCTAATACCAGCAGTGCTTCAGATCACTTCAGCTGATTGAATATTGCATGAGGCAGCTCCTGAAAATACCCTGGGCATCTTTATAGTATGTCCTTAGAACTGCCTGGGCTGTGGTAGAACTCTGCAATCCAAATAATATGGCAGCCTGGCTGTCCACAAAACATCTATCATTTGCTCCTTACTAAATATGTATTTGTGTTAATTTAGCATTCATGGCATCTCATAACGGGCCAGGATCCCGCTGTGCTAACTGTTGTATGAACACGGAGCAAAGTCTGTGCCCTGCAGAGTCTGCAGTCCAAGCCTCCATTAGCACTACTGAAGATGCCTCTGCTGGTGACAGCAAACTAAGTATGCCCATTTCTTTTTAGTATAGTTTGTGCTGCAACGTTGGCTCCTAGTTTTTGTTAGTAAATCACTCGTAAATGCATACTCACTTATTATTTATCAGTATTTGCTGAGTGCTCTGGACAAAAAAACTACCAACATCCAGCTTGTTAGAGAGCTGCTCACAGTTGACTCTTTGTTGTGTAATGGAGCAAAATAGTCATATGAGGTATCTGTTCTCCCATCTGCACAGTGTTAGTTCCATTACAGACTTATTTTAGGCAGAATAATCAGGCTCTTTGCTCATCTTAATTGCT
This sequence comes from Neopelma chrysocephalum, assembly GCF_003984885.1. Taxonomy (NCBI): domain Eukaryota; kingdom Metazoa; phylum Chordata; class Aves; order Passeriformes; family Pipridae; genus Neopelma; species Neopelma chrysocephalum. Next base: position 1,862,078 of record NW_020897721.1, read on the forward strand.
TGAGTTACAATACTGCTCAGGACTCAAGAGGAAACAGGAGCCCTATTGAGCGATGCCAGATACAAACACTAAGAGAAAGACCATCCTTGCTGAGAAGGCTGTTCAATTTAGATGCACAAATGTATTATGGGAGAAGAAAAAGGCAGGTGCAAAGTGAGATAGGAAATAAATTGCAGAGTTAAGAACAGAACTATGTTTCACTCCTGCCAAGTCAGTGCCATTTCCTCCCAGCCATTGCCTGGAATTTGAAATCTCTGCTACATCACTGAAGAATGGACTGACCCTGTACATTACAATAATAAAAAAATAAGTAAATAGAGACAAAATCCTAGTAAGCTAGCAAAAACAACTTAAAACTTGCAGTTGAGAACATAATGGCCACTCAGATTTGTTAGCATGCATTTCAGCTGGCTCTGCTTGGTAATTCAATTAGTGATGGAAGAACTGAAAAATAAGAACTTCTTTGGTAGTTCTAGTACCAACTACAGCCCAAAACTCAAGGAGAACCAGAACCCTTGTGTGATTTTAAAAGATTTCTTGACCTCTGGCCCTGCCGTTGCCCATTCTTTTATAAGGTTTTCAGAAGGAGGTAAAAGGCCTGGCATGAGAAAATCTGCATCTCTAGGCCCATCAGATTCATGTGTAACTGTATGCATATTTAGATTAAATACATATATTTTGGGGGTGCTTACCTGATGAATCAGTGTTTTAGATATTACCTGAGTTTCTGTCACCTGCGGGAGCACAACACATTCTTTACAAAAGCATCAGCTCTTTTGTGGAAATCAAAACAGCAAGTAGTATTTTCACAGCATACCATACAGTGATGAGTTGCATTTGCCCGTTGCTTATTAAATGGTAAAGCTTCAAGCTGGCCTCAAGTTATCCCACCTGCTCCTTGGTATAAATCAACACTGCAATAAGCTACTCTCATACTGATAAAAAAAATGTCCCTGCTTCTGAAGCTTCTCTGAAAGAAAGTATTGGCTCTGGAAATAGCTGGTTACAATCAGATTGAGTGAAAATTGGAGTGTAATAAAATACTGAAATTACATCTTCCTTGCTTCCTTTTATGCATGCCAGTAGCTAGTCAACACACTGTATTTGCTGGGTTCTTTTCCTATCTCTGTCGGTCCAGTGATATGTTAGAGAGATGAGGACAGGGAGATTTTTAGCTTCTCTGCAGTATAAAGCTACTGAAATAGCACAAGAAGTGTTTCCCTGAGTGCCTACACTAAGCTGTAGAAATAAATACCAGTCAAAATTGCTCCAAGGGCCATTGACTTTGTATACCCCCAGGGTAAACCAAATGTTTTCTTGGGTTCAAAACATCTGCAAAACATCTTGTTGTTCTCTTTATTATGTGTTCTGGTAGAAGCCAGAAGTAATAATGACCACAAATAGCTGAGAAAAGCCCACTTGTACCCACCTAGAAGTGGGACATTGAAATGGTTTCTTTTGTAGGAATTTCCATGAATCAAAAACGTTCAGAGAAGCCCATTCTTTCACTTCTCCAGACCCCTCTTTAAACTATTCTGAACACACACAATTAATTCTATGCTTGCTGGAGTCTGTCTGTCTTTCACTGACTCAGAGGATATAGAAATAATTCGCTGCCTTTCTTTTTTTTTAATCCATATACCTTTGGATTATAAAATATCTAATACTAAAGCCTGATATTAACGTTTGATGTTCTAGCAGCTCTCTCTCCTAGCCAAATTGTGATGAAGATGTAATGATCTTTTATCTGTCTGAACTACTCATCAAACTTGTTGCTGGTCATCCTTGTCTCAAAGGGGGAGGTTTTGCTGCTAAGCAATTATTCATATTTTTAATGCAGAGGTAGCCCCTTAGTAATCATGACTAAAAGTCTAGAACATTTTGGATCAATTAAGAAAAGAAATATTAGTGCTTTTTGTAAGATGATTTCAGTTCATGTTTATCTTGGAGGAGAAAGGGGTGTAAAATGTAATGTAGGTATGGAATTTCAGACCATGCTGTGAAATTTGGAGGTATCACCTAATTGAAAGGAAAACATGTTTAAATCCCCTTACCAAATCCCATAGCACACTATTGTCAGGCTATTGAGAGACTTGATAGTGGTATCTAAATGAAGAAGCTTATACATTCCGTGTTTAGAGAGAGCTATCAGTTTAATTATATCAGACAAAATTGTGGGTTTTTTTCTTGCTTATTTTTGGTTTTATACACCTATTTTTCTAAAATCACTAATTAGGTGCTGTTCTACCTTTGGCATTTCTTAAAAGAATTTGGGGTCTCTTTTCCCTCCAAAATATTCTTGTTTACTCTTCTACAAATTTTGACCTAACACTAGCTAAGGGGTTAAACACCAGGACCTGGATGCCAAGAGAAGCAGCCCAGGTCTGTCCACCTACTTCTTAAAATCATTTTTATTTAGCCACTAAAATTCTGGATGCAGTGAGTATCACAGAGATGTGAGCAGTATCAGAAAGTGGATGCTGTCCTTAGGGGGTCTACCAGTCTGTCCCAGTCTGGCAGCAGATGTGTCCCCAGGGTTCTGCTGACTATTTAAAATGTATATTCATTCTGAGGCATTTATTCATGCATTGTGCGGAAACTTAAACAGAGCTTTAATTTTTCTCTATTTCACTCCTGATCTACTACAAGCACAAAATATTGAGCAAGAGGTGCATTTCCTCTCCCTTTTGGATTCACAGTTCTTTGTGCATTATAGTTGCAGACAGGTAGGAGCAGGAGTGGGGAGTTTCTGACCATGTTTTTCCATTGGACATGCTCTACAATTGTGCTGTTCTTCTCTGTGATTAGAATTAATTACTGCTGCTTCCCCTATGCAGTGCGAAAGAGAAGAAAGCTGAGGGTATCTGTCAGTGGTGATTGAAAACAAAATGAGAAAACATGGAAAAGAGGACAGAATTGGTTTTAGAGGCCAGTGGATGTTGAGTGAATAGTTGTGCTACTTGCTAAAGAAGTTTGTGTCAGTTCTGTATGTCCCCCTCCCCCTGAAATCAATAACACATCAGTCAGTCAGTCCCCCGAGCTGCACAGTGTGCATATAGCATGGAGATAAAAGCAGATAGGAAACTACTTTTGCATGGAAAGTAAATGTTTCCGCATAGGAAGTTTTTGATATGTTTGTAAATTCAATCCCATTTGCTTGCTTTATTTATTTATTTATGTACTTACTTTGTATTTTTACTTTTGGTATGTATTAGTTTTTCTTTTTCCCAGATTGCTTCAGCATGCAATACAGCACAGTGCCACTTGCATCCCAGTGAGCTGCTATTTCCATATAAAAAGTAGAGTGTTTTACAGTCAAGCATATATTTTTAACACTGGGGAATTTAAACTGCACCATGTATTTGTAGAGGCTGCTCAGTGCAAGAGCTTCCACTTGAGAAGATCAAACAAATTGGAGAAATGTTCGGAAAAAAAATGAAAGAGAGGGAGGATGCAATTCAGTGAAAGCAAAGCAGGAATTTATACATAAGTAGGAAGAATCTGCTGTACAGATTGAGGCAGGTGGCAAAGTAGTGATGAAAAAGTGTTTGGATCACCAGCATGATATAAATTCTGTTGTGGGGGGAAACCAGCATCCTCCCATGGAAATAGGTGCTGGAATGAGCCCTCTGCTTTCCTCAGCATTAGTGAGGGCACAACCAGGGCACTGTGGCTAGTTCTGGGAGCGGGTTTTTTTCACAAAAATGTGCATCAGGAGGAGAATAGCTGCAGAAACAACTGGAGATCTGGAAAACAGGATTTGAGAGGAAAGGTCAGTAGAACTCAAAGTCATTTAGCATGGGAGCAAATCAAATAGAGGGAGAAGAGAACATGATACAGTCTTTGAATACCTGCATGACTACAGAGGGGAGGGGAATAATCTGTTCTCCATGGCCACATGGTAGTTAAAGGCAGGAATGATGGGCTTAACCTGCAGCAAGGAGTGGATTTGACTGAGACAGGAAGAAAGTACAAGGGGTGTGATAGCAAGGTCTGCCATTGAGCACTAGGATGGGAGGCTTAGGGGTCCCTGTGGCTGCTTTCAGAACAAAGGTGGCACCCATCCATCAGGAGCTGTCGAGCAACCCAAGGCAGGTAGAGAAGCCAGATAACCTCAGATGCTCCTTTCCTAGAAGTCTTTGTGTCTGAGTTTCATTTTAGCAGGTCCCTTCGGTCTCCAGCTCCTCTGCTGGACTGCAGATGTCCGGCAGCCAAGCGATCACTGGTGTGACTCAGAGAGGCTCTGTGACAGGCAATTTACTTCCTTGGATCTCCCACCCACACCCAGCTGGAGGGTTAAATTTGTGAGTGGAATAAACCGTCCCTGTTTGAGGTAGAATCTGATTCTGAAGTGCTTTTACCAGCCCAGAGAACATTATGGTAAGAGAGGGACAGTCTGAGCGTGCAGAAGACTGGAGGGCACCGAGCTGCTCTTTTCCAGGCAGGGCAGCAGAACCAGGATGGGCACAAGCACAGTAATTTCAGCATGTCTAGGGAGGAAGAGAACAGATTAAACCAAAGCCTCAGTCTTTATAGAGGACTGTGGTATAATTCCATAAAAAATTTCATGATGGAAATTGCTGTGTGCTATAGCTGCTGTGAAGTACAAGAAGAAAACAGCACGGAAATACTGGAAACTCCACTTAAGCCAGAGAAAACTTTTTACTGTAAGGGTGACCGAACCCTGAACAGGTTGTTCAGTGACTGGTAAAGTATGGAGCAACTTGCTGCAGTTGAGCCTGCTTTGAACAGGGGTGGCTGGACTAGATACTCAGAGGTCTCTTCCAACCTCAATTATTCTGTAATTCTGTGCTATGATTCAAACATACAGGTGATGTCACATAGAAGGATTTTGGCAAAACTTAGTCTAAATCTGTGAGTAGCCTTGATCTGTGATAATACTGCCTGGAGTACAAGAAAGACATAGACCTGTTGGAGTAGGTCCAGAGGGGGGATGCAGAAATGATCAGAGGCTTGGAACACTTCTCCTGTGGCTAACAAATGGAAAAGACAACTATTGCCAGATTCTGTCTAGGAACAGATTGGTAAAACTGACTCCCCCCTCATTCTCTGTTTCTCTTGTCTAGCCAATTTTTCTTTGCACTTTTATCTTTCACCATTGCCAGCTTTTGAGGTTTGGCCATAAACAGTTAATGTGAAAGATCTAGGAACAGCAAATCCAAAAGGAGGTGGAAAGAATGAAAAACTACTTTTTTCTGTTGTTTTGAAAAAAGATTTTTGTTTTCCCGTGATTGAAGGGAGAAAAAAGTAACCCTGCTAGCTACTTCCAGCTGAAATAAATCCGAAGGAGAAAATACTCATATAGCAACGGTCTCTAGATCCCAAAGTCTGTTTGTAATTATTCAATGCCTTCAATTCACTTTTGTTTCAGAAATACATCCTTAGCACTAGACTACAGAGGAAAAAATATTTTTATTTGCCTCTTTTACAACACACCTGTTAGCCCCACGAAGAGAACTGCTCTAATGGAAAATTCACCCATGGAAAACCTCAAAGTCTTTAAGCTCCAAAATGTGATCTCTAACCTCTTTCTGTTTCTGGAGTGTGAGATACTGAATTATGATTCCTGAAGGCTAGTGCTACTGATGTGCCAAAAGACTCAAATGATGATCCCTTGTAACACAGTTTGTTTAAATTCCATGCTGGTGTGGTAAACAGCAAGCACATTTGGGTCTCTATTGTTTTATCTGCTTTCTGCAGATACACTGACACAGTTTTATCCTTCTCTTCCTCTTTTATATTTGGGGGAATCTTGCTTGGATTAGAAGATCATATGTTCTACAGCTCAGGATGCGACATTTCAGCACCATGATCCTTGCAGAAAGCCCCAGAGGATGATTCAGAACAGGAAAAGAAGGCCTGAAAAAAATATTGTTGTGGAAAATAAGGTCAGGTGCATGTTTAAGTGCCAAGTAGTCTGTGTAATGGGATCAATTTAGGACCAGCAGAGAGGGGAGAGGCCTACTTGTTGAAATTCCAGCACCTTGTACAAGAGCTGATTGGTCCTGGGAGGCTTCCCATGGAGCTCCAAAACAGGCAAGGCTCTGCTTCATGCTTAAGAGTTGATGGATTCACAGCCCCAATTGCTGGCTCTGTTTATCTCTCTGAGTGTGGTACAAATCCTAGTTATTAAAAATCAAGAACAGAAAATCCAATTCTAGATGTAATATCAGTCCAGGTCCAATTTTGAGTAGGTGAAATAAACTAACTTCAGACACCAATGGATAGTTGACTGCTGCACAGTAAAACAACACAATTTAGTACAATTTTCCACAGTTGACATATGTTGATCGATACAGGACTCAGAATTTAACAGGCATAGAATTTCAATTAAACTGAATTACCGAAGAGTATAGTCATCACCGTGCTGGGGAAGAAGTGCTTTAGCAAATGAGACAGACAACTGCACTTTATGCATAGAATAAGAGAACATTTTGGGTTGGAAGAGACCTTGAAGACCATCTTGTTCAAACCCCCTGCCATGGGCAGGGACACCTTTAGTTAGACCAGGTTGCTCAGAGCCCTATACAGCCTGACCTTGCCATGCTGTGTTAAAGCTGTGCTGAATTAAAAAGTGGGCTTTAGCTTTCAAAATTAATTGTTACCAAAAGCATATAATTAATTTTCAAATTTTATTTTTCTTTCTCACCTTTTCCGTTCCTACTGGGGCTTTGAAAAGGGTGAACGCTGATTGCTTCTAAACTGACAGGCACTTTGTTCCACAAGTGGGCATGAAGCAACCACAAGCCCAGGTGGGTAAATTCCCTTTTGATGACCTTGGTCAGCAGCTGTGGTCTGCTCAGCCAAGACAAGGGTGGGCACAGCCATATACACATGCTGTGTGGTGCACATGCATAAAAGACCTTGTGGATGTGCATTACAGGCCTGTTGCTCACTGAAATGCACTTGTGTGAAAGTGCACACTTCAGATCCCTCCTGTTGTTGCTCTTCCTGCAAGCACTGATGGCTTGAGTTCAGAAGACCTGACCTCGTGGTTTTGTCTGTCCCAGGGTCCACTGACTGTGTCATAAAATTGCTGCAAATACTGACAGAGAGAACCCACCTGTTGTCACTTGGAGGTGTTTATATTCTTTACAGAAAATAGCAAGAAGGAATAGACTTGTTTCAGTCAGGTAAATGAGTGGATTTTGACTGAGGTTAAGAGACAGGAGTAGAGCAACACAGCCACAAATGACTAAACTCCCAGTTTAGGAGACTTGAATCATCAACACTGTCTTCCAGCTCTGGCAGAAGTGTTTGCTCAAGTTGAATGAGAAAGTAGTACAGCAAGAGAGACTGCTATTTACCATGCTGCAGCTGGGTGTTTCAGAAGGATTTCTCTTGGATACCAGGAGGCAGGTCTAGGTTTCCCTGAAGAAGCAGGTGCTTTCAGCTGCCTCCAGCTTGTTTTGCTCTGGAGAGCTGCTGAGTGCAGGCTGCCTTTTTCAGAGCACAGAACTCTCAAAGGCAATCAGTGTGAGACAGTTTCTGTGTTTCTGGGCCCTTCCCTGGAACATCCATTACCAGCCAGGTCACCAGGGTGTAGGGAAAGGATAGGAACTGTGCATTCAGAGGTGACCCAGTGTCTCTAGGTCCCCACAGGTCTGACTGTGCTGAATTTGAATGCTCCAGAGAGTGGCTGTGAGATGCTGTGAATGGTGTGACATATACAAGGAATTGCTTTTATATCTTCTGATGATAATGTTGTCCATGTGTGTGAATGTAGTGTTGAATTAACAGCCAAAAGAAATGTATCCATGGGAAAGCTTCCCCATGCCACTGTGCCTCAGCTCTCATCTGGTGGAACCAGATTTAGAGGTGAAAAGTACAGACTTCTCAATAGCCCACTGCATGCCTATTTTCTCTGTGAAAATGTGCAACAAGGGTGCCAACCCTGTCAGCAGGTTTTGTCTTGTGGACACATTTCCACTGGCAAATGGACCTTGGACCACCACATTCCCATCAGCTGCATGATTCACATGGTGGATTTGCTTTTTCAGATCATTATCTGTCTCCTGCAGACTCAGATCCTGACAGTGTCTGTGCTGTCTTTTCTCTCTCACATGCTTTCTCAATGGGCTCCTCCTCTTTGAAAACTTAAAAAGTCCGATTCTTCTAGTTTAGAGGTTAATTCCTATCATGCTGTACTCATAGCTCTTCCTATCAAATATCATTAAATTCACTTCTCTGTGGCTAGGGAAACCTCTTATTTACACAGGAGTCCCAACATCCCTGCGTTTGCAAACACAATAATTACATGTCGTTTTCCTGTCAGGTCTGGCAGGTTCAGAGCCTGACTGCTGGCACAGTGGCTCTGGTGCTCTATGCAGAGTAGCTCACTCGTATCTCACCTGCTCCAGAAGACAAAGCCTACAGAAGCAGCACTAATTTTAAGCTACACTGGGTACTCTCTTGTTTACTCCAGTTTTTCTGTCTTCTATGGCTTTGTGAAGTAGCAGGACCTACTTTGAATCCTTCTCTGGCTTGAAAATCACATTTTTTAAAAGTATCCATGACTACCGTGGGAGTGGTAAACCTTTTTGAACAGGGAACCAGTGATATCATTCTGGATTCCGTAGTGGTCTCTTGGCATCAAACCATGTTTAGGTCACATACAACTCGGGCAAGCTGTGGTTTCTGTCTGTTCAGGAAACTGTGGAGCAGCCCGGGGTGGGCTACAGGTTTAAGACTGGTGCTTCTCAGGTGCCATCTGGTAGGTCTGTGCAGCAGTGGAGTCATGGCAGTGACTGCATCATGGCTCTGATCAAGGTCAGATCCCTTTAGGGGAATTGAAGTTTTGGAATATGCATAGAGATTAAAATGTTTGCTCATTTGGACTCTAGTTAGAGAAATAGAAAAAAAAAATCTATTTACATAATGTATATACTGATCCTCCAAAATTTTGCTGCCTTATGGAGACATTAATTAGTGATACTGTGTGGGATCAGTATGAATCTCCCTTGCTTCAGTGGAAGATGAAGTGCATTTATAGGACATCCCAAAGAGGACAGATCAAATGTTCTCTGCACCAAGTAGGGTCTTGCTCATTTTACAGACTGTGTAGAAAGAGTACTGTTAAATTGTTGTTGGCTTTGTTCGAGTGTTTTTTTTTTAATTATTCTTTCAGGAATTACTATTCCTTCTTTTGCTGTGACTAACACTTCTGTCTGTGTGAAAATAAATGGGAAGGAAGCGCAGTCACTCTGTACAGCATTGCTCTTTTCTTGCTTTCTGGAGTACCTGCTAATTAAATGGCTGATTTGTTACATTTCCCCTGTTGTCTGAAATACATTTGTCCAAAAAAAAAAAGGCCCAGACTGGCTGCAAAGACAAAAGCCCTTGCTGAGAGAGTGAGAGGCATGTGGCCCTTTGGAGGTTACATTTTCTGGGTTTCAAATTTAAGATTTTCCTTTCCCACGGGAGTGCAGAAGGTCATATCCAGTACTTGAGTCAGAGATGGCTGACCCCAAAAATTATGGTGTAAGGCAGGGAGGGAGCTGAGGTGCTGGCAGACCAGAGCAGGGTTAACACTTGTGAATGATTCTCTGCCCTGTGCTAGCTCCAAAGATGATTGCAACAGCTCTTTCTTTTCAAGTAATGATCACCTGGGTAGAAGCTTGATCCAGGGCCTGATGGACATGGAGGAAGATTTCCCACTGGGCTGGGATTTGGATTTCTTCATCCTTTTGCCTGGGAGTGCCTATTAGTGGAGCACTCAGAAAAAGGGAGGTTGCTCTCCAGTTGGCAAATAGAGAAATTGCCAATTGTTGGCCTTCAGGCACCTGAAGATAGAGCTGTGTAGGACCAGTAAAAGTTAACTCTTATTGACAGTCACCGTCTCTGTAAATGGATTTTGGTAACGTTGGGAATAGCCAAGAAAGCTGGGCAGGTCATGGCAGGTCAGCACACTAGGAATGGGTATTGTTGCTTTACTCTGAAGGCTGACAGTAAATAACAAGGAGGTTTGACTCTTAAAGGGAATGTTAAAACAGAATTGGACTTCAGCCCTGTACAAATTTTGTGTTTGCACACATTTGGCAAAGCCAGAGGTTGTTCCCTGAGGTCACTGCACATTGATGAGGGGAGCTTGCCTGGGGAGCGCTTCCTCTTTCTTGCAGTTACAGAAATCCACAGATGAGGTGAAAGGAAAGGATAAAACATGTTTCTGCTTGAATCTGGAGTCCTTGAGTGAAGGTTATATAAACATCTCGTAGCATAAAATTGGAGAGGAACTATATACTTATTGAAATAGATGAAAGAGGAAACAATTTTGTGTAGAGAGGATGAATATTTCAAACAAACCTATATTCTCCCTAACAATATCATCCACCCTCCTCTAAATGCTATTGCTGGGTAAGACTTACTTTGAAATCCTTCAGACGTGCACCCCCAGGAATCGCTCCCTAGAAACCTGTCCTGCATTCCTGGAAGCACCAGCCTGTTCTTTCTGTCTTCTGCAATGGACTAAGAGAAAAGAAGGGTCCAGTATCTGCCTGACACCTTGATCCAGCCTGAGGATACCCTTGGACATAACTGGGTTTTGAAACATTTTGATCATAAAAATTAAATGAAGGTGGGGGCTAAATCTTATTTCCCACTGCTGCTGCTCTCGCTCATCTCTGACACCGGTATTTGATGTATGTAATCAGCTGATCTGTGCTGGAAAGGTTAGAAGTGAAGGATGTTCTTGTCTCTTACAGATTAGCAAAATGTTAGAGTAGCTTTGGCTTTATGAGACTTGAGGTAAATTGGCTAAGCCCACCTAAGTGCAAACTCATAGTTTGCTGGAGAGGTTATAGCCGTAGACGGAGAAGGGGAAGTTTCTTTTGGATCAAGTTTTGCTGTACAGACTTGAAATAAAGCACAGGGTAGATTTTAAACTTCATAGTGCCAAAATATCTTTAGGTTCAGGCAAGTAATCTGGCAAAATCAAGACACTTGTCAGGATTTCTGCTGTCTTGCACTGCAGAAATCTTATACAACTACAAACTCTTTCAAGTTTTTCTCAGTCTAGGATTAAGCTGAAGGCTGATTTCACTGCCAGGATCTTGATGGTCATAGATAGCATGAAAACCAGAGGCATGCTCATACTGCAGATTTGAATCCAGACTTTTTCCTCTCTTCTTCTCAGGAGCCCCATTTCTTTTCCTTGCACAGCTAAACACAGAATCTCAAAGAGAAATGCTTTGTAAGATGCTCATGATCTCCCTTGAATTGTGGACTGTGGCCTTTTTTTTTCAGTTATTACTTGTTTTGTAAGATATAAATGTGATTTTGCCCAGGGGTGTGTTCAGTTGCTTCAGGCAATCTTGATACGTAGGGCTCTGTCTGTCAGGATTTGAGGGTCAAATGCTGTGTGTCATTTCACAGGTGGCTTCTTCTGAGTTTCTTTCAGTCTCCAAACTGATCTTGCTGGGCCTCCAGCTGCAGATGGAGTGACCCAGCACACCCCAGAAACTTGTGCTTTTCCCTCGGCACATTCCTGTGGTAAGAGCCACCACACAGCATGAAGAACAACTTTTACTTTTCAAGAAGCAAAGCCTCAAGGAGGTAATCACAAGAAGGAAGTATTCACCTAACCAGCAGATGCATTCTAGTTTCAGCTGATGACTTTGTTTTAGCAAGTCCATTTGACTCCACCTATGAAACCCATCCTTTATCCCTGCCTCCTAATTTCAGTTTCCATAATCTCTACTACACCCTCTGGAGTTAGATTTCCATATGAGTTAGAGGATGGGAGGAGAAGCAGGGTTTTGCTGGGAACAAATGTGCTAGTAATATCCTTTCAGCCTGAAAGACATAACAGAGCTGCCACCAATTCCTAACAATGAGAGGCAGATTCACATCCAAACTGGCCCTATTACCATGGGGAAACTGAGTCAGAGACATTACAGACGGTATTTTAGCTGAGAAATCTGTGTGACTTTAGGAGCTTTCATTCGGTTTTAGGAGCCAAGGTCAATGCCCATATCTGAATAATTTGATTCCCTTGTCCTCACTTGATACCAAGCTGGACAATCTGGGCAAAAAAGTAGGGTGTTTCCTCTTCCAATCCTGTGCTTTGGCAGTTATAGTGCCTCCCATCTCATGAGATTTTGTGGAAATCACCCTTCTCCACCATACCTCAGTTTCCCTGCATGTAAAATAGGGAGCCTGCACAGTTTGGAAAGAGGGTGAGTAATTTAAGTCTTGAAGCTGAAACTAAAAAACGTGGGTGTGCCCCCCTAGTTACTGGCTGTGCAGCCTGTGTGACCTTTGCTTTTAACAGTGCCACAGGACATGTCCCTTTGCAAAGCTCCAGGGAGTCTCCTGCAAAGCTTTCTATCACCTGGACCCTGCGAGATCCGATCTGTCTCCGTGCGAGATCCTCATCGCTCACCGAGCTTTTAATTCCTCAGAGAGGCAGAGGAGACAATATTCAGCAGCTGGTTATTTCTTCCTTTCCCTCAGTCCCTCACGCAGTGTGTCAGTTTAAAAAAAAAAATGGCAGAGAACTGGCCATTAGCAAGGAAAACAGTTTAGGGAAGAGACGAAATAAAAATGCAATCAATTATCTCTCACCGTGCCCAGGTGTGTGGGTGCAGTCAATTTTCAAAGTCATCGAGAATTTTAGATGAGAAAAGGGAAGCTGTTCATGGCAAATTGCAAGTGCTGGGGGAAGGGGGAGAGAGAAGGAGAGAGAAAGCAGAGAGGGGAGCGAAGGAGAGATTAATTTCCCTCTTGAGTGAGAAGTGTGTTTGAGACAGACAGATGGGCTGTAAATACTCCGAACCAAGGACAGGAGCTGAGACAAGGGAGAGGCTGGTGATTGAAGTGTGACTGTGATGGAGGTAGTACATTTCCTGGCCAAGGTGACTGGTTTTGTTCTGAGAGGGGGAGATTTCTGAGACGTGGCTGCCGCACTTCACCTCAACCTAGACCAGGACAGCGTATTTAGACTTGATAAGTGATATCCAGGTCCCAGTGGGGTTTTCCTTAAGGGTCAGCTTCAACTGCCTGCCTTGTAAGGGAAGTCTGAAGGGGGAGAGGGGAGGGGAAGGAAGAAAGGAAAAAAAGGAGAGGGGGAGGGGAGGGGAGGAAGGTAGAAAGGAAGGAAGGAAGAAAGGGAAAGGCGCTCTTCTTTCCTCGTTAAAATTATTGAGCTGTCTACAAGTGGTGAGCGAGGGGAGCATGTGACCAGCAGTTAATCACATTGCTGTGAAATGTGACTGCTGCTGATAATAGGATCTTTCCTTCACTAGAATTTCTGTTTCAGAAGTAGTGATTTTCACAAAGAAAGGAGGTTGAGGGAGATATCATTTCAGATCTAGCAGAGCCTGTGTACATTTTCTTTAGGGAGGAAAACCTCCTTTTTCCTTTTCCGTTCAGCGTCCCTGTTTGTATTACTACTATCATCATCAAATTTTCATTTTCACAGCCCAAACTCACGGAGGACAAATGTAACCCAGCTCCAGTCTGCCTGCTAGCAGATTAGTTCCCATTTACTCATAAAGTTAACCAACCTCATTCCAATCAATTAATTCCTAGAACCCTTAATTTATTGATGCCCCAGTCCATGCTAGCTGTCGAAAAGATGAAGATCCTGCTTCAAAATGAACTGGTCTCTCTTTCCTCCAAGATGCAGGAATTAGAAGAGGATGGTAGTAAATAAGCATTTAGAAATCCCTTCTGTACAAAGGGAACAGCAGCACAGAGGAGAATAAAGGGGATTTTAGCATCCATGAAAAAACAGTGCGATAAATGAATCAGGCTCTTGGGACAGGAGTAGCAGGGCTCTGGAACCACTGTAGGCTTGGCTGAGTTGTCTCCTTCCATCATAGATTCATCTAATGTACATCAGGTTACTGCAAGAGACACAGGTAAGTGAAAGGGTGTGGATCGAGACACCTTTCCACTTTCAGATTTTGCTTGCCAGAATCTCTTCACCCCTTTTTGGGGAGCATGAATTACTTTCACTCCTGTTCTATAGGTTTTTGACTGGATTTACTGGTTAATCCAACATGAAACTTCTCTAAAGCACACTGAAATAAGTGGAAGTCTCTCTGTTGGTTTCTCTGGCTTGTAGATCAGGTGTTGCTAAAGCAGATGTTTTAGTCAGAACTAATTAGAGTTTATCTGGTTGCATAAAAGAGAAAAAATTGTAGCATTGAAAATACTGAGGTTGTTTCCACTGGAAAGCTCCTTTTTTTAATTTTGTGTCCATATTTTAAATAGTAGTTGATACTAACACGTTCTTTTTTGAAAACACATGATTTGGAAAAAGAAAAGCACTTATAGTTGCTTTAATATCAAAAATGGAACAACCAGAATTGCAGGAAGCTCAAGTGTTTCTTCTGAGCAGTCTGGCATACTCTTCTGCCTGACAAATGATCTGCAAACAGACCCACATTTTCTCAGCTACATCAGCTCAAAATTACTTTGCCAAGCAGTTCTTGGGTGGTTGCTCAATTGCTAGCTGTTCTTCATGGGAGCTTTATCCTTTGACAGGCAATCTGCTTCCAGTGGGCTCTCCTCTCCCATGGGTTTGTTTCCTTGTGCCTGCAATGACTGAACATGGGTGAGGCATCACTTCATGGCTGTGAGAGGTGAGCCAGTGGAACAATAATTTCCCGAAAACTGTGAGGAGGGCAATGTACAGCAAGCACAAATGTAGCTGAAGCAAAGGGATTTTCTCCTAGAAAATCTTTGTGGAAATATTTTTGATGCTAGTCCCTGGTCTCCTCACCAGACCATGTGTCCAGGCTGTCTCCTCTCATGCAAGAATCACCTTGATCAAGGACAGGCATTTTCTCATGGACCAAGTGAGGATGTGGTTCCTTTTCCTATTTGTGCTGCTGCATTTTCTTGTTGGGATTGCAAACATTACATCCCCTTTTGCACTTTGGTTTTAATACATGTAGGATGGAGGAGCCCAGCAGCTTTTGAAAGGTTTTTACTGTTGGCAGGTATTGTTTTATTTGTTGTGATGACCAGCTCTTTATGCCTCATAAGTTCAGCATTAATTTTTGCTTTGGGAACACCACCACTTTAAAGAATGTGCTGCAGCAAATGTTGATTCCTGGCTCAGGACTTCAAGTTGTGCCTGTATGATGTTCTCTTTGATTCTCAGTAGGCTTTCCAGGCCACAGAAAAGGGAAATTGGTTCTGAAAATGGCTGAGCCATGTTTATCCAGCTCTGTGCCCAAGCAAATTGGGGCAATTTAACTGATCTGCTCAGCTCAGAGATGTTTCCTTGCTGCAGGAGCAATACCGCTCCCTGTACCAGGAGAAGGGGCTCTTTGCTCAGTGTGTATCGTATATTCTTCCTTTGAACACTGGCTGGTGACAAAGACAGGCTGTTGGAGTAGGTCAGGCTTGGTCTGACCTGGCTTGGTATTTCTTGTGAGAGAATCCTTTATTCCTGCTCTCTGTGGGGTTTTTCTAGACAGGACAGAAACTCCCTGTCCTTTTTCTGCTTTCTCTGCTCATTGTCTGCTAAAATAGCTCAGGTATATTTCTCTCTTAGCAGCTTCAGCCCCTGCAAAGTCATACACAGAGCAAGGACTGATTTCCTGTACCATCTTACTAAATGAATGGTTAGTCTACCAGAACACAGTCCCAAAAATATCAACTCCCCCAACTGCTGCCAGGCCTTTACAGTGTGATCCAGCTGCTTTTCCTTCAGGTTTCCAGCATGCTCGAGGTAGGCCTGAGGGTCCTATTTGAATGCAGTTCAACACACATAGTTCTGCCTCATTTCCAGCCTCACCACTCCATTCTCTAACCTGTCATCCCTTGTCTCCTGTTCCTGTACCCTCCAGCCTGGAGCCCCACTTGCATATGCTTTTGCTTCCCCTCTTGTTTGCTTTAAAGAGTTCCTCCCTTTGCCCGTACCAGCTTGTTTTCACAGGCAGTGTATTTATTTTTGGCTGGTGCACGCCAGCACTTGGACATACATTCAATTATCTTTGAACAATTTCCACTTGCTCTGGTTTTGCTCTTTTCCTTTTCAGTTTCACTGAACACTGCCTGTATTTTCTCAGAGCTTTTTCAACTGCAGTACTGCCTGCTTCTGTTCTCCCTCCTTTTTCACTTTCTTTTTTTTTTTTTTCTTTCCACATTTTCCATGTTTTCATTAAGCTCCCTCACTAAACTCTGGTGACCGTTCCTCCACTGCTGTCCTTTCTGTACATTGGCACTGAAAAGAGTCCAAGATTAACCTCAGTGTGTTAAATGCTCCCTTCACCTGGAAGGAAATCAATGGTACAGGCAGATTGGGGTTTTACCTGCTCTCCCATACCAAAATGTCTTTTTTTCTGATGTACAGCATTCTTCCCCTCCCTTGTGGTTTTATTCTTACCTGTTTTTCCATTAAAACTTGACTTATGCTTTGCTTCTATGCCAATGGAGTGCACTATGGAGATGATAAGGGTCACAGCTGCTTACTGTTCAGATGAAGGTGTTCCTAGGTACATAATCTTCCCTGAGAACTTGCCTACACTCAGACTTGCTGCTTTCCACTGCTTGTTCTCCCTTCCCTCTGGCTGGTAAAACATGATTGTATTTGGACCAACTTTTCATAAAATCTTGTACATTTTTGTAACAGAGACATTTTGATTCACTATCCACAACAAGACGGGATTCTACAAATAAGGAAAGGTTTTGATTGTCCCTCTCTGGAATCGTCCAGACTGGATAATTCTGTGGAAGAGTTGCTTTGGTCAAAATCTTCAGGAGTGGGGAAGTATCTGAAGCACAGAGGTACTCAGGCCATTTTTAAACAAGCTGGCTTAGGCACAGGAGAAACAGCAGGTGAGCTGCACAGAGACACAGGGTGCAGTAGTTTGAGTTCAAGTAGCCTTGTAATACACCGCAGTTACTTCTGTGACTGCAGCACAGAGATACCAGCCTGCCACACAGCAAAGGGCTCCTCACCTCCAGTGGGGCTCTCTCTACCTGGCATCCCTTGATTTAATCTGGGTGAGAACCTGTGGAGATACCCAAAAGATGGGATTCATGAAATTTATGAAAGAAGATGGCAGACTACAATCTACCACTGCATGAAAATAAGCCACTTGTCAGAGCTGTCTTCTCCACAACTCCATTAGCATTAGGTAGTGGTGTGAGCTATCACAAAGGTATCCCCTTTAAATGTTCTTATTCCACCCACTCACCAACAGTTTGTAGTTCCTGGTGAGTACAGCCATGAGACAGAGACCTTTAGCCTTTCTGCTGTAAGTACCTGGGTATCGCTTACATATTGGGCATGGAGCTAATTGAAGGGTAGTTAATGCCATCAAGCATGGGGATGTATTTATATTTTTAACTACACGTAGGTGATTATCAACATTATAAATAATTACAGTCTGCCTCCCAGCCCCTCTGCTCCATTCCACCCCGCTAATTGCAACGCTTAGATCTCAATGAGCTCATTATGTTTTGTCGATATTCAGCTCTTTGGCTTTGCTCACTTAGTAGGGACCGGGGGGACACAAATGGGAGCTGAAGATTGAAAATGCCAAGCTCCCAGGGATTTGAGTTAGCGATCATCGCCGCTTCATCTCTATGCACAATTTATTCAGCACTCCACCTTCCCTAATAAATTATAGATCCCTCAAAGGGAAGCTTTGCCAAGGGATGGGCGATTGCCTTGCTCGTGGGGGAGCCCATTCTGCACCGTATTGAGCATCTCTGACATCTGGTCTTCGCAGGATTGGATCCCTCCTGCCCTTCCCCTCCGCCCGTCTCTTCCACCCCTTTTGGGAAGCATTAACCTTTTCAATGTGATGTATGCGAAAGGGCGACAGTCAGCAGTGGCAGTTCCTAATGGATTCTGTTTGTCTGGTTGTTTGTTTGTCTGAACTGCCTGCAACGCTGTCCAGACCTCTTGGAAAAGCAAGCCAGAGTGCAACCAATATTTTAATTAGCAGCAAAAGGCAGAGAGGCTTTTATAGAAGAACAGTGTTTGAATTCAGAAGTAAGAGCAGATGAATGTGGGACAGGGGACTTGGGATTCAGTCCAGCTGAAGACAGTAGCACATAGTGCCTTAAAGAGAGGCTGGATTTTCAATTGCAGGCCAGAACGGTGTGTGGTGAGCTGGTTATTGTGGTCTTTTGGGGCTTGTGGACTACAGACGGGTGATTTTGTGCCTCTTACTCTTCTTTCTGGAAGTAAAAAAGGAGCAGAGGCTTGTCATAACTGCCTCACTGAGGACTGAGAAAAACCCAGTGGAGAGTGGAAGATCTGAACCTAAGGAACTGAGTTTCAGGGCAACCCTTTGCTGACCCCTCTGGTCAGGATTGGTTCTCCTTTCCCCTGTAGTCATAGCTGTTTTCCTAATTCTGTCTTAAGATGGGGATGCCACAGCCTCTCCAGGAGATATTTTTCTTGTGCTTCACTAGTCTTATCACTGAAAAGCCTTTCCCTAAATCTAATCTTAATCTGTTTTATTGTAAATTAAGGCCATTGCTTTTTGTTCCATCACCAGCAGATGCTGAAAAGTTTATCCTGTTCCACAACAGTCCTTACTTATTTGTACACTCTCTCCCTTCACTATTCTGTGGCCCAAAGCCCACAAATCTTTTCGTTTTTTCCTCCTTGGGTTTTCTGGACTTCTCATCAGCTTTTCTAAAGCCCCTAAAGTTTCAAGACAATGATGCTGAAATTAAATTCTGCTGCTCCCGAAGGTGGTTTTACTCAGCTTTGTGACTCTACAGCCAAATGCTGCTCCTTGCAAGGGCCTGGGAAGCAGCTGGGAGCTCAGCCATCCAGCTTTGCAGTGACCAGAGATGGCTGCTGCTCACTGAAGTCAGCCCTCTGCATCAGGGCCAACAGCTGCAGCAAACATCCTTTGGCATTCATGGGTGAATATTCCCTGGTGATTCAATGTGAACACCAGAGTCACAAGTGGGTCTGAGAAGGAGGAGCCCTCTCCAGGTCATGTAGAGGTTGGTGCTGAGCTGTGGGTCAGTGAGACTTCTCTGGGATGATACTGGAACCTGTGAATAGAGGCAAATAGTGCTCCTGAAATTATTTCTTGTTATAACATGGAGATAGAGATAGGCAACACAACCACAGAGTGAGACTGTGCCAATAGTAAAATTGGATGTGAGGTAAAAAAAATGAAGGTTTATTAGGAAAAAAGTAATATAAAAGAATTTAACCAGAGGCTGCTGATTAAATTAAGGTCACAAGCACGTTTTTATGAAAGCCCTTCTCACCAAGAATGGCAATGGCTCTAAAGCTGATCCACCTGTTAATGTTCAATCCCCCAGCAAGAACTTGAGGTGCCCTTTTTTATAACTTAAGGGCCTCTCCTACCCTGACTGTACAGTGAGATACTGCCAACCATTCCAGTAAAGTTGGCTGTTGTTACAATGATAGGAGTTGGTGGATCTGAAGTTTGGCAATGGCTTATTCCCATCAGAGAAGTGAGGGTAAGAGAAGGGCAGTGGAGAAGGGGAGAGCCTGGAGACCTTTCCAGCGTCTTTCTCTGGGATACAGCCCCACTGCTGCCAGCAGCCCTTCCCCAGGGGACATGATGTAGGAAAACAAGCCAGCTTGGGTGAGTAGCTTTTTTAGCAAGGGCTTTGTGACAGCAGTCAGAGGAGTGTTATTTGTGGCAGGGACTATATATAACTATATTTGTGTGTGTGTAGATTAAATATATATGTATGTGTAGAGCCTTATCACTGCATTCCAGCTTGAGTATAAAACACAAAGGAAAAATCAAAGGGTTTAGAAAAAGCTAAATTTATCTGGGAATGGGAATTATAATAGCAAAGAGGCAATTAATTTGAGGGTGGTGGAGATGTTAGTAATATTTTACTTCTTCTCTAAAAAGACAAAAAAAGCATTAGTTTCTCTACCTACTAGTAATAGCTCTAATCCTCTTCTTACCTTTCACCATCACCTCTCTGGAGTCACCACGTACCAATAAGGTGTGTCCAGCTGATATGGAGAGGGCTTTGGCCCAGCTCATGTGTCCCTGCTTTGGGGAGGAAAACCCCCAAGAGCAGATATCCTGAGCTGAAGTGTGACACAGACCCCTGAGTCTGAGCAGGCAGTGGAGGCAGAAACGAGGTCTTGGCATTCACGGGCTAATGCCCCTTCCTTCCCATATTACTTCATTTAGCTCTGGTTATCCTCTCATCCTTTAGTGCCACTCAGTCTGAAGAAAAGCACCCACACACATCCTTCATCACTGATCCACCCCTTGCTCTGTCACCCCAGCCCAGCCTGGTCCTTGCAGTGGGGGCAGGTGCCCTGTCTCTGCTTTGTCCAGGCATAGTTCCCATTGCAAAACCAATCCCTGGATCTTCTTTTGTGCTCTGACAGCCCTGGAAACGTGCCACTCCCAGCAGAGCTTTCTGCTGCCTGCAGCCTACCCAACAGTGCCTTATTCTGAATCAATACTTGCAGATACTGGAGATAACTCAGGGAGAGAAATACATTAACGTAGACAAAGAAACAAAGATAATGATATTTTTTCTTCCCTCCTTTTTGTTTTCCTTCTTCCCTCCTTTCTCCTGCAGAATAAAATTTTCTTTTCTTCTCCCCCCATCCTCATCTCTATGATCTGCACTTAGCAGAGCTCCAGACTCTTGAATTGTTTTACAGTTTTCAATAAAGCATTAAATCTTTTTTAAAAACTGCTTGTTTTAATTGAAAAAATTTCAATCAATCACCCCTTCTCTACCCTCTTGCCTTCCTCCCCTCCCCCAAACAGACCCATTTGCAGTAAATAATCTGCAGCCCGACTTTCTGCTCTAAAGAAATAAATAATTCTGAATTTGCTGAATCCCGCCTGATCTCCCAGCTTTAAATCACTGCACTTTGTACTGAGCTCAGCTGAAATGTTGAACACACTGAAGCATGACTATTACTGAAGACTGCAAGTGTTTTTAAAGGTACAGTCTCTGAGGCAGTGGTTCTTTTTCCTCCCAGGACAGTCTGAAAGAGGAGCTAAGCCAATTCCTGAGGATGAGTGGTCCCTTCCCTGCATTTTGTCCACTGCAAATGCAGATGGGGCCTTGTCTTGACTTGTCAAAGACTGACTGAAGGCAGGATAAATCCAGTGTGTCTTTGAGGAGGTTCTGAAGAAGCATCATCTTGACTGAAACCCTCTAACATGCAGTGGACTGAGTCCTTTTTCAGATGGGTGATCTCAGGCAGGTTTCAGGAGGTCATCTGCATCTGCTCAGGCACTGGAGAGCAGCTGCCCATGCTCCCAAGTGTAAATAGTTGCACTTGGACACAGAAGAGCCTGGAGTCTCCCAGGTCCCCCCAAATAATAGTGAGTCCTGCAATCGCTGTCAGAATTCTTCAGTTCTCTTTATCTTTATTCAAAAGCTTATAAACCAGCTTTATGGAGGCTTATGTCACAAAGAAGCACAACCCTTGTATTTCTTAATTCCTCATATTCCTTAGTTAATCTTATTGCTGAATTTCCTCTTTTTAGGATTGCTCTTGTCAAAGCTATTGCCTATGCCCTGTCTGACGATGCAAGCTGCAGCTGAAGAGGGAAAATGCAGCACACAACTGATTACTGATGCCTAGTTGTGATTTATACAACTTGTGAGCTTCCAACAATTGAGAGATGAAAAATGGTTTATCCACACTTTGGTGTGTCGAAACACTCTTTCTACCATTTATCTTGAAACTGATTTTTTTGGGGTAGTGGTGAATGTTATGCCCAAAGCCGTGGGTGGAATGTCTAATGGAAACTTCCAGACATGGAACAATGGGGATGATCATGTTTCTGACCTGAGATGTGAGGGACTAAGAGGATCCCCAAAGAGTTCACCTTATGATTTTCAAGTGTATTTTGGGGGGGTTAATTACAACTGGAAAGTACTGTACTGTTCTTGCATTTCCAATCAAGCTGAAAACAACTGTTAAGACTTTATTTTTCATGCTGTTTTTCCCTTGTGCATTTGAGAACATTCATCAGTGATAGGAGAAGGTTGTGAATGCTGGATTTTCACTTGGAAATTTTTTCCCGTCCTCATCCCTTTTCAGTACATCAGAGAGAATCAGCTCTGTAATTTTCATTGACTGTGTAAAGAGCTGAGGTCAGCTA
Organism: Neopelma chrysocephalum; assembly: GCF_003984885.1. Taxonomy (NCBI): domain Eukaryota; kingdom Metazoa; phylum Chordata; class Aves; order Passeriformes; family Pipridae; genus Neopelma; species Neopelma chrysocephalum. The sequence goes on from NW_020897721.1 coordinate 1,884,160, forward strand.
ATCCACAAGGACTCCTTCCCAGAGCTGGCAAGTGACCAGAATTAAACAATAGCAAAGATCAGAAATGTTAGAATCACAAGAGATTCATCCTAGTATTTTCCTGATACTCTTATTAAAGATCCATCAGACATTAATGCGAGGCCAATAAATTCAGGCCCAAATTAATTTTGGGACAATTTGATGGAAGCTGTTACAGTCATGTTTTAAGTGTATAATTTTAAAAGTATACCCTTTATGGAGCAATGTTGATACGATATTTTCATGAATTCAAATATAGTGGTGCTGAAATTCACTCTGGGTTTTTCTTTTTCAGCTGTGAGCTTAGTTCTGACCTCTGTTCCTTAGAAAACCTCATCAGGAGTTAGCAATGCCAAGATACTAAATAAACCATTTTCTTTGGTCATTTTATAGTTTAGGCCAGATTAACATTTACTTCCATCTCCCGGTGGTGTAACGGGACCATAAGGTGTACAAAATGTAACTTTCATGGAGCAATGTGAAGATGGCGTCAGGATAATGGAGCAGCAGTCAGAGAAGTCCCTGTAAAATCATGCTCAATAGCACTGAGAAATGGTGTGTGGATTCACAGGTAAAATGGGCTGTGGCCCTGTGGTGTTTCCAGTGTTACTTCGGTGTTGCTTGCTCTGGAAACCACGGATTTCCTGTCCCTGTCTGTGTCTCGGATCCTGTGTTGAATCAAACACTCCCTTTTTATGGCCACTCTGCAGCTCAGTATCACATCCAGGTTTTCACCAGTAGTAGAATGCTCTCAGCTGGGTGTCTTCTTCACAGGTGACTCTGGGTTGGAAAGGTACAGTTGGCATCCACTGGTGCTCCACCACATTCCCCTCTGCTCCCTTTCAGTCTCTGCTGCCCCTTGATGGCAGTGCCCTGGCAGGGTCAGGAGCACTTGGCTCTATCCAGGCACTGGCTCCCATGCAGCACCTCCACCTACTTGCCTTTTCCCTCTGTTCCCCACATCCAGGTCTTAGGTGGGATCTTCCTGTTTCATTTTAGTTTCCAAGAAGGACAAAAGCAATAGCTGGTACTGAAATGAGCTTGTGGGTAACACAGCGTGGTCCTTCCAGCACACTCCCTCTGGCAGAGATAAAACAGTGCTCTCCAAGATACCTGTTCTTCAATCTCCTCTTTCAGAGGAGGAGAGAAAATTACAGGCCTCTGATTACTCAGGGAGACGAGCTCACAACTCCCATCTTTGTAATTTCTTCCACCACAATCAAGCATTTCAGGAAAAGGGCCTGAAAGCCTGAAATAGTCAGTCAGGGTTTTCCGCCTGGTGCCTTCCCTGACAACACACAAGAGGAATAAAAATGAAGGCTCGTCATTGCTGTTACGTTTCGTTTCCAAAAGCACCTGTCCCATCTGGGATCGGGAGCTGAGGCTGCTAGGAATGAAAATATTCTCCTAGGGGAAAGTCCCTGTGCTATTCCCAGGCTGGCAGTGCTCAGGGCATTTACAGATTTTAAGGCTGAATGGTCTGATTGCATTTCTCTAGTTTGACCTGCCGAGTACCATGAGACAGTGTCACCAGTAATTCCCACACTGAGCCTGTGTCTCGCACTGGAGCTACGAAAAGCCCTGTTCCTGTTGGCAGCACCAGACTCTCCCCAGAAAGCCACATGCACCTCACGGCCCTGCAAAACCAACAGCCTGAAGCTTCAGTGCTTGCCTGGACAGGTTCTGCTCCCTCTGAAGTCAGTAGAGAGGACAGGGTAAGTCCAATTCCCTCCCCACACTCTCATTTTAGAAGCTTCCTCCTTTGATAACGATTTTGAAATATGTAACCAGATATACCAGACACTGAGAACCTTTTTTCCCTGGAGTGAGTCTTGGAGAAGGATGCATCATCAGCACCATGTTAAATGCTGGTGAAAAGCCATAGAATAGCCCATCTCCCCCTCACCACCCCCCCTTCACCACCAAGTCTCTACATTGCCCCAGTCACACTTTGCTTGGCATTGGCCCCCCAGTGAGATGTGATACGGGCAGCACCTGTTTATTAGAGAGCAGTGTCAGCACTGTGAAACAAAATAAGTAAGTAACTGGTGAAAACAGCTCTGCTAAAATAGAGGACTAGCTCTGATCAGGCTGGGCATGATATAACATGGTGGTTTAAAGCCATGTAATGCCATTTTCCATTAGAGCTCTTGTTCGAGTCAGGAAGGGGTTTGATCCATTGATGGAAGCTGTTATACACAGACGAGAAAACCTCATCCATATTTCTCTTGAGATTGTACAAAGCTGACAGTATGCTCGCTGACCACAGTCATCTGGGACTCTCTCACACAAAATAACCCTCTTTTCATAAATAACAGGATTGTTGTTGTGGTGGACTGAGATTTGCTGTAGAATTCAGTTGTGTCGAACAAAGAGCTTCTTCTGGTTTTTAATTTGAGCTATTAAAAAGATTCATCTTTCTCTTTGTTCTCATTTTCCTTCCCCTCTTTCTCCCTTTCTTTTTTTTTTTCTTCTCTGTCTATCTTTAGGATAACTTAAAGCTGTTTGTCTGAAACAAAAGACTTGCGTGGGTCTGGTCAGTGGTACCTCTGGATTGAATGGTCACGATTTCAAATCCTGCTTAGGACTAAACTTGGATGAATTCCATAAGCTAATAACGCAGCACAGTGTTTCAAATTGATGGAGGTGCCGTCCTCTAGATGAGACATAAAACCAGAGATCCAATCTGCTTGGCAGACACCCCACAGGACTTATCAAAGATGAGTGGGGGCTGCTAACTGTTTTGCCCTTGTCAAATCCTTACCACCATCACGGTTTCTCTTGCTTTTCCAAAGCAATGACACTGGACCTTATGAAAATGAGATGGCGAATTTGAAGGAGCCATCCTTTTCCTAATTATTTAAAGCAGTTTGCAGTGTCTGGCAGAAGGGGGAAAGAGAGATAATCCACTCACTTGAAAGTGGAATGACCCTGAATTTCAAAAAAGCAAAACAAAAGCGAGCGAATGGTGCCACCATGCTCTGCAGCAGTGACATTATTAAAGGATCAGCGAGCTATTAAAGCAGCAACATTTAGTACCTCCCCTAATGACTTGTACTGCTAACTGGTTTCCAAATTGAGATTTTTATTGCCTCCATGCACAGACAGAACAAGGCTGTGTCTGCGCTTCCAGAGGCTCGAGCTTAAGCAGACTGTTCACAATAGGATCAATGAATCGTGTCAGTTGAAAACTAGTAATGGCTTATGAGAGCTTCCACTCCTGTGTCCTCTTTTCTCACCAGGGCTGGAAGCTTTGGGCTGTGGGGCATGGTGTGGATCATAAATACCCGGGATTTTGCAGAGAACCCATCACAATTCTTGAACTTCCTAACATCTGTGAAATTTGGCAGAGTTGTGCATAAACAGAATGTCCTGAAATCTCCCCAGATCTGCTCATGCCATTCAAAGCGTGAATGCTGTGAGAAGGGCGTTTGCAAGAGGGACATTGGGCACTTGGCACATTGGTTTCCACTTCCAGATAAAAATGTGGAGCATGGAGGAATAAGTCTATGGAGGAGGAAGGGAGATGAAAGGGCACTGCTGACACTAGTGAAAGTGAAGATACACCCAGATACACCCATGTTTCCACCGTGACTCTCCCAAGTAGATTTTGACTGTCTCGTATGAGCTGAGCTCCCGTGATGGGAATAGCTGGGAAATATCCTTCTGTCAAGTGCAGTTCAAGCTGGGAAGGGAGTTCCTGTGGGCACACAGCATGTGTGATTGCAGAAAGGAAGTTGGTTAAAAACCAACCAACAAACCAAACCACCTAGCAAAAGTGGGTTCTGGTTGCAGTTGCTGTTATTTACATGCTCAGGATACACTGTAAGCCAAACTGGAGTTTGGGTCTTCCATGCACCTGAGATAAATGCAACTGTTACTGCTTTAATTTGTTTTTCTCCATTGGTCCTGCACACATGTGCTGCAGCTTGCTGAGTGAATCCTGCCAGCCCTCGCCCAGGCTGGACAGTCACAGGGAGAGACTGACACTGCTGCTTTTGGTTTTATGTATCAGATGCTTGATTTCCATGACAGAAACCGCTCATCCTTTGCGGGAGCGACGGGCAGAGCAGAGGGGGTAGGACAGCTGGAGAGACCAGCATTAGAACATGCACATTTTTTATCCCATGCTGGTTTGAGTCTCTTTCCATCAATGGTGACTGCAAGTTATTCCCATTTTGTGACTTTTGGTGGCTGCAGGTGGCACAGGTTTGCATTTCCAGTTTCTTCACACTTTCCATCCATCTGTGTGTCCATGCTCTGCAAAATACCCTTACCTTTTTTGACAAAGCAAACAGGTCTCTGTGTGGCCTGCAAAATATGTTCAGAACTGTAGAAAAATGGGGTGAAGTGGCCTTAGAGGCCCTTCTACACTTCCTTGCCCAAACTCCATGCAGGACCAGTTAGACCTAAACCATTTATGTTTGCTGTGGGTTTAACCTGTTCTTGAAGACCTCTGGTCTGGAGATTTCCAGATGTGCTAAGGCAGGTCATTCCAGTGGTTAGCCATCCTTAGCTTTAGAAAGCTGTTCCCAAGACCTGAGCTCAGCAGTGGAATTGGGTTCCTGCAGGTCAGGGTTAAGGCAGAGTTGTAAGGCAGGAGCTCATGGAGCCACTTCCTCAGCTGCACCCACTCTCATCTAAGGACTTCCTCCCCCAGGACAGCAGGTCAGGTGTTTCCCACTGTGCAAACACAAGCACAGGCAAAGAAAAGGGCAGCAGGGCCATTTCTGGCAGAGGAGCTTTCTGAGACAGGCACTGACAAAATGTCCTAGAGACTTTACTGAGTCCAATTACCACTTTATGTCTTTAAAGTGGTGAGTAAATGAAAGAAACTACAAGATCAAGCCATGTTAGTCTTCTCAATCCCTTGAGTGTCTGACAGCCCTCTCCCCTTCTTTCTCTCTTCCTCAGACTACTCTGAACTCTTAACCTTCGCCACCGCTTTGAGTTCACATCCGCAGAAACCAAGCTACCCACAGCCACCCCCAAATTCCGGTAACAATCACAAAACACTTCCAAAGCAACACTGCCCTCCCTCGAACTGATAAAGTTTAAGCTGTCTCCGACTTGCTGAAGTCTCCTGCACGTACGGTTGGTCTCGCCCGCCGGCGCTGGCTGCAGGGGAGCTCGCTGGGCACGGCCGCAGCCGGGGAACAGCCGGTGCTGATTCACACAACCAGCTCTCCCTGTCCACGCAGGCAACAGCCGGGAACACCAGCTGTTCAGGCTGTGCTGCGCTGTTGGGCTGAAGGATATAGATGCCCGCAGCACATATGGTATTAGGATCGCAGTGAGCGTATCAGGACAGACCCCAGAACAGAAGGGACAGATCTGTGTAACCATCACCAGGCACAGCAGTGGGAACTGGAAAAGCGGGACAAGATCACTGAGGAGAAAAGCAGCGTCAGGGGTCGTCGTTAGCCACTAGAACTGGACCTCATTGCAGCACTAGCAGAGCTGGTGGCTGGCTTTTTTGCAGAAGTAGAGCTAAAGACTGTCATGTCAGTTTGACCTTCCTTATAAATAAATAAATAAGTGGTAAACAGAGATCTCACAGTGATGCCTGAACCTGATGTCTCATGCTCACTTGTTTTGATGTGTCTAATGTAAGTGGGTGGGTAATAAAAGCTTCATTTAGAAGCCAGCGTCTTCACAGGCGCTGCTGGAAGCCCCTGGGACGCTGCACTTCTGGAATTTTCCTCTAATGGAAACATCAGCAGATAACTATTGATAAAGCAGAACATGCACGCGCGCACACAGAACAACCCAGCAGTGGTTTATTTTCTTGAACTGCTGGGTGTGGATTGCAAAGGTCTCTTTAAATTCCCCAGGTCACGGTGACCATTTGGGACAGTGCCCTGAAGAAGTGTGGGGTTATTGTAGCGTGGGTGGGCATCTGTTCCAAACAGGTAAATAAAGGAATCTTCACTCCCCATAATACAGCTGTGGATAATGGCATCCTCTTCATATCTCCCACCCTGTAGATGATAAGGAGATGCTGCTCTGTAACAGGCAGACTTAGTGCTGACATTTCAAACAAGCAGCACATTCACCCTATGTACATGTTGTCTAGGATATTATTTTTCAATGCATTCACAGGTTATTCAGCTTCATTTTAGGCACTTGAGTCTTCAGGAAGGTCTGATTCCTGTGCCTGTGAGGTCTCTGTGGCAGCTCTGATGTGCACCACCTGCCTAATGCTGGGCTCAGGGTAAACTGAAGGACAAATCATGGCTAGTGAGGAGAGAAGACACTGGAGTTACTGCTGAATCCCTTAAGGTAACCTACTGTCCTTCCAGTTCAGTGCTAAAATCACCATTTCAGATCCTGAATACAACACAGGTAAAGAACAGCATATTCTCCCTGGATAGTGTAGGGGTCAGAGCCAAAGGTTTTTGGGGGGGGCTACAGCTTTAATCCCAACCTTCAGCACACTTGGTCCATGGCTGGTTCATACCATGATGTAGCTGACCTCGTTTCCTGGATACAAGCACAGAAATGTTGCCTGTATCCAAGCATTTATAGGTAATTATTTTCCCTGAATGTGGAAATTGGAGGGCCCCTTTTGTCTAGTGTATTATTTCATGAGAATCACAGGGATCTGCAACCAGGCATGGGGGGGAAAGGGAGATTGTTTCCTCCTGTCTGTGGTTTTATGCAGCATCTGCCTGTGAAAACAAGAAGCAAACAAGATGACCCCCACCTTATCTGCTTGCATAAGTCATTTTGCCTGAAGCTTGAGCACTGTGGGATGGTTAATGTAAAACTTGCTCTTGCATTAAATAGCAATAATTTACCTTTAGAGGCTGCTTTTATTATTATTATTATTATTATTATTATTAATGATTAAAAAAATGTTCCTTAATTAAGAACTCCCAGATATGAAGCTTGGAAGAAATGTGGCCAGGACGTTCTTGGATTACTACAGACTGAACTCCTTGGTGGAGAGACCACTAGGAACTACTCCTAAAACTCGGTAGGTCAGAAAGCAATTTCTCTTGCTTTAGCAGGGCTGCTTTTTTAATACCTTTCATGACTAAACTTCAGTTCTACTGCATTACGGCTTTATAATAAGCATGCTAGTCTAACTGTGCCTATTTTATTGAAATTCCATTTGGAAATAAAGCATTTATGTTCAGGAAAGATACCTGGTTTGTGTCTGAAAAAGTATTCAGAGGATTTTGGAGATATCGATATCTTTCCTGAATTCTGTCTGCTGTACACCAATCTCACACCAGTATCTTTAATGGACTTACCCTTCATTTATCTCCTGAGAGTGAATCAGACCCACTTTATTTTGCAAAGTTTTAATTCTGGAAGTGAAAACTTTTTCAGTGCTTTGGGAAATTACTGGCAAGCCTGTGATAAAGTCAGAGTTCTCCATCCCCCCTTGGACCTGCCGCAGGGCTGGCAGCCAGGTAGCAGGTTCCTTCTGCCAGTCCAGCTGGGACATTTTATCTGGGGATCCCCTCTCGCTGTAAGTCCTCGCTCCGGTTTTACAACCAGCTCAGTGGATGTTAATCCGAAGGGAAGTAGGATATGAAATAAGGCACTGGTGAGCAATGCACAAAGGCATGAAATGCCTCAGCTTGACCCCCTGAAGCACTGCTGGCCCGTCTCTGGTGTTGGCCAACTGAGTCCTTTCAGTGTCCCTTAGCTTGTGTGAGGAGCAGGGGAGATACCACTTCACTGTTTGTTGAGAACCATCATTCCTTGAACTGGAAAAGCCATGTAGCAACATGAAGAGAGAAGCAGAGCAGGAACCAGACCTGTTTCATGGGAAACACCATATTCAGAATTTACCTCTGGTCTAAGAAAACAGCTATAATGCCCCCAAACTCAAAATTTTCATTTAAATGCATTTGGGTCAATTGCAATGTTTCATTTGGGTTTCAACTCTTAACAGCACAACCAAATATAATTTATGTTTTGCAATGGAAAAGGCAATTCCAAATTGGCAAGGGAGGCAGGTGAGCCTTGAGATTCACTCTCTCATTCTCCCCACTTTTTTCCACCCTTAAAAAAGTAGCTGTTGGAACAGTTACTTGTTTGCAAAGGGACACTTTCCTATTGAAGATTTTCTAGTGATGTGTAAGATGGATGTTACAAATATCAGCCCAGACCAGAGAGCAATTGCTGGAGCTTCTTCTGCAGCCTTTAAAAATCCTCTCATTGCAGCCATTCTGGCAGCTCCTTATATATATGGCCAGAGCCAGGCTGCCTGCATTAGGTGTTTAAACACCCTGCTTTGAGCCCATCTCCCTTTTCTGTTTGTGATCTTGACACCACAGTTTAGGCTGGCTCAAGGAGGATTGTCAGCACTGCAGTTCTGAATGCTCTTATCTGCAGAGACCTGCAGGGTTAGCAGAGAAAAGCATCCAGCATCTTCCTCTCCTCCGGAAATTGAATGTATCATTTCTCTCAGACTCCCAGGGGCCACAGCCTCCAAGGCTAAAAACCCACAACTATTACTGAACCTAATTACCACCTGACAGCAAAGTGCTTTTCCGTAGCATCATTCAGTTACCTCATCAAAAGGAATGTTTGTTTGCTTTCTTCATTTTAAATTAAAGAACCACTGACAGTGGTAACTGAAGCATTTTAATCTCATCAAATATCCATGTCCATCTCTATAGAGACAGCCACGCCAGCAGGGAAAGATACACATCTACAATCGGGTTGCACAGAGCAAATTTTTCTCATTCCCCCACCAGAGCCTAATGGGGTGAGAGATCTTTTGTTTGGGAAGTGCTACCTCACAGCAAAATCCTAAATAAGGTAAACGTTCAGCCCAATGCCAACAGATATTTAAGGAATAGATTTTTAAAGATTCATGCTGTTAATTTCCTGATGGCTTTCAAATACCAGCTTTTCCCTGCAAGTAGACAAATGCCTTCTAATTGTATCCTGGGCTTTGTTACCTCACATTTGATCAGAGCCTGTATATATATAAAATGTACACCAGTGAAATGAAATTGTTCTTTGAAAGATTTCCTTTTGGAGAGGTTTGCAGTTAACAGCTTCAAATTGCTGGGAAACAGAAGGGAGATGGCTGTGGCTTTAAATATGCCTTGGCTAGGCAGTGGCACTAGGAAAGGACTGGAATATGTAAAATGATACTAAATATCTGTGTAATCAGGACTAATTATATGGCACGGTTATTAGCTTGAAACAGGACATGTTGTGCCCACAGTTTATGAAAATATATTAAAACATTACCAGATTCCACATACTCATTGAAAGAAAGCTGCAGAGTTAATAAACGTGTAAGGGACAACTAATTGGCTGCTTTGTCCCAGCCTACTACAGGCAGAACAATTTCTGTTTGAGGGAATTAGTGCAGCCAAAATGTGTTATAATGATAGGCCTGGAAATAGCAACAACCTGCAACACTTGCAGAGCACATCTGACAGAAAGATCTTAACGAAGGAAATGTTTATGTTGGAATCACCATGTTTCAGAGAAGGAAATTTAGGCACAGAAAGGAGATGGACCTCAGAGTCAGAGATGGGGCTGGTACCCAAGTTCAGGCACCTTTCAAGAGCTTTGTCCATGCAGTCAGGCTGCCAGACAGCAGCCATCGTACAGTATAGGCAATGCAGGCAGTTCAGTGGGAACTGAATTAGGATCATCTGGAGCAAGAGGCAAGAACTGATGCAACAGCTCTGGTTACAGAACCAAGATTGAGGCTGGAGGTAAGGTACTCTCTGCTATCCCAAATGCTTGTGCAGCTTATTTCAAGAGGTCAAGAGAAAGAGCTATATCTGTATTCTGTGATTCTGTGTGTAATGTGCTTATGTGCCTGTAAGTGAATCCAACTGGTTGGCTGGACCTGTGGTTAAATTCCACCAGCTCTTGCCTACAGAAGCCCTTGGGTCAAGTGCCACCTGTAGATAAACATATCATAGAATCATAGTCTGGTTTGGGTTGGAAGGAACCTTAAAGGTCATCCAGTTCCAACCCCACTTCGATGGACAGGGACACCTTCTGCTAGATCAGGTTGCTCAGAGCACCATCCAGCCTGGAATTGAGCACTTGCGGGCATGGGGCATCCACAGCCTCTCTGGGCAATGTGTTCCAGTGATGGAGCCTTCAGTTCCTTGCTATGGAACTATGGCCACTGCCCTCCCAGGAATCAGGCTCCCCTGACTTCCTGAGAGATTCCCATGAATGTGATGTTTAGGCTGGAGCCCTCAAGTCTTTGCTGAGCCTTCTGTGCACAGGCAAGGGCAGTTGGGGTGCTGTGTTTTATCCCTGAGTAGGTGGTTGCTAGAAAATAATGCTGAACTTATCTTTGTGGTGGTAATCTCTGAAGGTTTGGGGTGATTTCTGGGGCTCCTAACTCTGCTCTGGACAGCCCTGTTCCCTCCCAGTGTGTCCTCACCAGTGAGAGGGGGTGGTCACAGCTGTAGACAACTGTAGACAGCTGTAGACAACAAGTTTAGAACCTTCTGCTCCAGAGGAGCCTTTGGGCAAATCTCAAGCCCCCAAATAGCTCAGATCCCTGAAAAGACCTCTGGCCTATGCACTGAGTCTGTAGAGAGGTCAGACATGAAAATTAAATGCTTCAGGGGTGTTCTTTTTAGCACTGTCTTTATTTCTTAGACAGTTCTTTATGGTTATTCTCCCTTGCACCCTCCCTCCCACCACAGCTCATCCAGTCCTTCCCAGAACCCCTCAGCCCCTTCCCTCTGACCGAGCTTCCTCAGCCTTCCCCCAGTTCCCCTTGGGAGCAAGCCCCAGTGGCCACCCAGGGTTTCCCACAGCCTGAAAGGGGAGGTCAGGACTTGTTTTAAACAGTAACCCCAATGTGTCCTGCAGTCCTCGTCACAGGGAGACCCCGTGATCCCAAACAAACACCCGGTTCAGGAAGATAATGTCCCCTGTTATCCGCGTGCTAAGCAATTATTATCCTGAAGGTGATGTGTCTGCGGCAAGATAGGAAAGCGTCAATGACTCAGCCGGGGAGGGCAGGAAGGTTAGAATATTTTCCTATGTGAGCTAATGAATTAAAAGCCTTGCTGAAAATGCTGGATGTTCTCTGGCGTGACAAGCCAGCAGGCCCATGAATTTCTAGCAGGGTGAGAGAGAACTCTGTGCTGCCTACAGAAGCTGCTGGAGAAGAGAGCGCTGCCACTTAGATGTGCTTGAGAGAGGCTCAGGAGAGCCCGTCCTGGACACAAAGGGTGGGTTAAGTGGGCACAGAGCAGGAGAGCCCAGTGCAGAAAGGGGCTGTCAGGCAGCAGTGAAGGTTCATGCCCTTTCTTTCCTCTTGATATTGTCCTTTTCTAAGCTGTTTAGTGACCAGCGAGTTCTGCTCCCAGTGCACGCACTGAGAACCATTTGAGTGGGGCTCCCTCTGATGCTGGCAGTGGCATAGGGAGCTTGTCCTCTTACTGAGTCTCTATCCTGCTCTTGCCTCTTCCTACTTGTGCCTAAGGAAAGGTTAAGATTGCTTGAGTTGAAAGCGAGAAACGTCCTCCACTGAAATTGTTAGTAAAAGGTGAAAAATTCATAAAAGAGTAAGAGAAAGCAGGGAAAGGCTAAGGTAAGAAAACAGATTTTTTACTGAAAAATTCACAAATTCCAATCACTTTGAGTGGACTGAAGTCCGTCCCTTTGCCCATATCAGTGTTGCTTTGTTCTTTCACTCTGGCTCACTGTGCAGCAGAGCCCTGCTCCAGCACAGCATCAGCAAAGGAGCTCTCGCCTCCTTAAACCACTGACATTTTTTATCTGAGAGCCATCGGTTCCATGCTTCTCATATTCTGAACACACTGAAGTGCTGAGTCTGCAAACAGCTCTGGCTGAGGTTAGGGAAGCTGGGATTTGAACAGACATCATGTGGGTACCCTGAAAAATCCCACCTGGGCCTCACTGGTGGAGCATTCTGCAGCTCATGCCTGCCCCGTATTTTCCAGTTGGTAAAACCCAGGTGCTCTGCTCACAGGAGTGCTGGAAAAGAAATGCCTTCCTGTGTGGGAAGCTCACAGTTGCTGCACTGATTCACTTGAGAGAAAAGGCCAGGAGAAGATGAATAATTCTAAGAGCAGGGATTTGACGGCATGCGGCAAATAATGCCTGGGGCCACACACTGAACGAAAAAAAGGACAGAACAAAATATTGACTGGCCCTTCATTAATTGCTGTCCGTCCATCGTGCCCTGAATAAAGCAGCAGCCTTGTTGAAGAAAAAGTAGACTGTGATGAGGTAATTAAAGACCCCATCAGAAGGCATATCCGCCAGGAGCTTGAATTAAAATTGCTCTGACAGCCTTTATTCTGGCAATTCCTCCTTTTGCTGCTTGACTTTGCAGCCTTAATGATGATGTATGAGTGCACAGCTGCGTATCCAACAGGCTGGATAGGCCCACGGGACTGTCCCATCCTCCTCAGAGCCGATGGGCACTGTCTTCTGCATCACATCGGGTGGAGCTGGGGAGTCTTTCTGTGTGTGGGCACAGGCTGATCAAAGGCAGGTCCTTCTGCCAGGACAACTCTGCCTTTCAAGTTTTGAGCCCCATCTCGACACTAAACATGTGTCCAGAGGTTGTGTGTCTTATGGGTTCAGACTGATACCATCCCAGGGATGTGCTGCTCCCTGGCATGTGCTGTAGGTGAGTCCCTCTGCCCCATGGGGTCTGGGATGTTCTTCCCAGTTCACCTCTTCTTGTGTTTCAGAAAAACTCCTCTCTACACCTCTAATCTCTGCCTTCATGGTTTTTTGAGGTTTTACCTACACTTGGTAGTGCTTTCTTTGACCTGGCCATGACTGATGTGAGAGCTGGGAGTGAAGCCACCTCTGTGCTTTATAGAGGTGGCTTTTTGTCATTCCTGAGGAGCTCTGTTTGCTGCCATCCCCAGCTCACTTCTCCCAAATTTAAATCATTGTCTTGTTGTCCTTTCCCCCACCATTTTCAGTGGCTAAGAGGAGAACAGAGTGTAATAAACAGAAAAAAATGTTCTAGACCAAATTTGAAAGGTCGGCAAAATGCCTTACAATTTGTAGGGGAAGGAGGAAGTGGAATGAGGGCAGAAAAAAGCTCCCCATCACCATCCCAGCTTCCTTGGTGGGAGGACTGCAACCTGTCTCAGGGATTCTACCAGGACCTGGTCCATGGGTGCCCTATAGCTGTATCACTTTTGTAGGGACAAGTGGGACTGTCTTACCTGGCTCCTTACATGTTCAAACAGTGCAAAGCTCATAGGAGTGTCTAAAAATACTCATTGCTTTATCATCTTATTGGTCTGTAGATTTTTCCTTAAAAGGAAAATTTAAAAAACAAAACAAAACAAAACAAAAAACCAAAAACCAAACAAGAAAACTGCAAAACCAAACCAAGCAAACAAACAAACAAACAAAAAACCCATCCCATCCAACAACAAACCAAAAAAATCAACCAGCCAAACAAACAGAAAAAACCCCAACCAACAAGAAAAAAAATAAAAAAAACCAAACCAACCAAAAAGCACCACAAAACTGCTGAAGACTTAAACACGTTCAAGCTGATTTTCATGTCTGCAAATTGTATTAGTAATGGGAGCGTTACTAAGGTTTAAAAGCAAATTATATGTTTTGCCTCAAAAATTAATTTTTTGGATTTTTTTCCCCTTCTTTATTGGTAATTATAATCTGTCAGCTCACTCCCACATGCGTCTGCATGTTTTATGCAACTCTTGATACTTGTAGCTGTCGTTAAAAAACACCTTCCAGGTTTTGAATGGTGACACATTTGCGTGGGTTCGGTGAAAAGGATTCATTTACGGAGTTTAGGGAGATGTGCAGCGCTTGGCCAGCTCCCAGCAGAGGCCTCACCAAAATTCCTCATTACAACAATTAGCTTCTCAAACACTTGGGAAACAGAATGCCAGCTGCAGGGATTTTACCCTGGATTTAAGCACATGCAAACACCCAAATACATGTCCTGCTTTCAGAAGGTGTGTAAAATTACTTAAGGACAGGGAGCCAGTCTGCCTGACGGGTGGCCTAGCAGGAGAAAATAATCTGCATTACTGCATGAAGTAGATTGGGTCCATGTTAACAATCCCTTTCAAAATGAAGGTGCTGTCAGCTGTTTTAATTTAATTTACTCCGCCTTAATTTACTTTTTGGAAATGAGCTAAATGAATAAATTGAATTATGGCTACTTTAACTCTGAAGGAGCATATCCACATAGGACCTTGCTGTGGTTTCACTAATCAGCTTTGCATTTATACCCTAAATGTATTTGGATTAGCTCTCACAGGCATCTTCACAAAGATATGCTTGCAGATACCCACCTGCTTTCCTTTTTCTTCCCTGGTCTTCTTGCTCTGAGGAAGCCAGGGCTCAGTAAGCAGATTTACTTCATGCATCACCCTGCTACGAGGTTTTTCCTGTATTACTAAAGAGCAGGCCAGAGCACTCTGCTCTGAAAGCAGAGACAGGGACTTATGTGAAGGGTGGGTCGACATGGGTAATGTCTGATGCACACAGCATATGAATCCCAGTATTGTATTGCTCCCTTGAACAAGCTCAAGAGACTGTCATTTTCTGCTACATCTCCTCAGGTAAGTGCAATCCATTATTCTTCTGCTGCTCCTCAGGAAATGGGAGGACAGGAGGCAAGATAAAACCTATGCCCATCCTCTCTGCAGCTTCCTGCTCCAGGGTCAGCAAAGATACACAAGGGTGGCTGTGTGTGAGCCACGTGCATTGATTGTAACAGTGGCCACTTCTCCTTCACTTGCCCGATAGTGTGGCTCCAGTCACAAGCCAGTTATTCCTGCCTCTCCTGGATGAAGCAGGTGTGTCTTGCTGCACTGAGCCAGGGAGGAAGGCTAGGAACTGAGGGATGGATGGCAAGTAACAGGATCCCTTCTGTGGTGGAGGGAAAGACATCTGCACACCCTCCTGGGGAGCAGGCTCTAATATCTGCCTTCTCTGTAAGCAGCATGGACCAGCCCCTACATTCAGAAAGGCAAAGCCACAGGATATGGACCTGATGAGATTTCCAGGTAGTGCTGAGATTGTCCACACACCACATTAGTGAGATTTGTAAGGCCCAGAAATCACAATCTGCTGTAATGGATGGGAGGTCACCTGGCAAGCACGACTATATGCTCACTTACTGGAAATAGGTGCTGGTGACCGCTTGAAAAAAAAAAAGACCTTTGCTCTAACATTTCAAATTTGTTTTTATTGCTTCTAATTGGCCTTGCTTTGGAGCATGCACATTATCTAACTGCCAGGGCACTGGCTGTCATTATCTGCCGGGTCATTTGGTTTGTGTTCTTTACGATTGAAACTTGTCAGGCACTCCCAGAAAATACTGCGCTCCCCTCGCAGTGTCAAACATGGCAGTGGTTAATTGTGCATCCCTGAGAGTGAAGCATTGGAAGTGATCAGGCACTGATTGTTTAGTGCGATGGGCGCAATGGAAACGTGTCTCCTCAGGATAGAGGGGAAAGTGTAAAAATTAGATCAGCAGCAACACGACAGCAGCCACATTTCTTAGTTTCAGGGATCAGAGGTTACCCATCTCCCAGCCTTGATGACTCATTTTTGATCCCACTCACATGGCTCGAATAACTTAATTTTCTCCTCCCTTTGCAACAATTTAAACACCAAGACTCTTCTATTTTTACTTTCTTTAATACACCAGCTGCAAAGTCACTAACTCAAATCTCCCCACCTCACCTTGCTTCACCAGATGGAAACAGAAGTCAAAACATGTGTATGTGAAAAAGCTTAAAATGCCACAGTGGCACAAGTGTGTCCATGGTGGTGGCTCACCTCAGCTCATCCAAAGCTCAGCTCATCCAAAACATCAGCCCAGTTTGTATGTCTGCTGATTCATTTTAAAACCTTTAAGATTTCCTACCAATTAGAAATCCAGGTACAGTTTTGGATGTGAACATATACACTGCATTCAGAGTAGATGTACATAGGGAACACCAAGCTTTTAGACCTCAGTGTGAATTATGCATCTGCTGTATTTAGATAGAAGCAATTTTCCTGTTGAAATCAGAGATTGGCATTTTTTCCCGTGGGGTTCTGTAACTCAAAATTGTGTTGAGATCAAGCATGTAGTGGAGGTTTTTTTAGCTGTAAAGGTGAATGTATTCAGATTATTCAAGTGGTGATTTTTTGGATGTACAATTAGTTGAGTGAGAGATGTGGTATAAATTTGGTATTGTAATTGCTATGCCTCTGAGATTTCAATTTGCAAAACAGTTTGCACGGCTGCAAGATTAACTGTTGTCTGTGCGATGAACATGTAGCAGAGCTGTGGTTTGATTGTGACTGTCTCTCAGCTGGCTGTAGGTTCCAAAAAACCACTTTGTCACAAGTACCTGATGTGAGTGGTTGATACTCATGATCTTCAGTTCAGTGGATGCCTGGATGGCTACAAAAAGACCAGTGTCTAAAAATCCCACCTGTAAGGCAAGATCTCCTTTTCTGTGTAAGTCAAATCATGAAAAAAGAAGGAAGTTTAAGACCCATTTTTATCCTCTTTACATATTTTGTATTATATCATTTCCTTTGCTTGCACAGAGGAGAATGGGAATGACATTCAGTGGACTGGACCAGTGGGTGCAGAGAAATGAGGCCTGTATAGGAGCACCCGCACAGCCCAGCCAGGAACTGAGCCCTGCCCGCCTGTCCGGCGCTGGCTGTGCCCTGGGAGCAGGCAGGCAGGCTGTCAGCAGTGACATGGGCAGTGCTGATGCAGCCCCAGGGCAGGGAATGGACTGGCTGGCTGGCTTTCCAATGTTTTGCGTGATTCTGCTTTTGGTCCACAGCTGCTGCTGTGTTTGGGTCTCCGGTGTTGTCTAGGAACATGTCAATGTGATTATACACACAACCAGAGAAACCGCTTGTTCTCACTTCACTGTGCCTTTCAGGTCTCCCTTCCAGGGCCCTAATTTATTTATTTTTGTCTCAGTGTTTCTCTTCAAAATGCCACTGTGCCTTAGGTTGGTGATTGCACTGTGGAGATGCAGTAGATGCTGGACTGGAGGCAGCTGTGACAGTGGGGAGGAGGGGAGGGCTGCTGGAGGCAAAGCCCTCTAAGCTCTGTGCCCCATCAGCCCCTGCATTATTTCAATTCTTTTTAAATGTGTATTAAAACCTTCTTCTGCAACTAAAAGCAGAAGCACTGGCAAACACATGCCTGTGTGGTGGGGGAGGCAGGTTTCTCTGTGTCATTACAGCCAGCAGCTTCAGAGGGGTACGATTCCTTGGGGTGAGTCAGGGTAGAGGGATCAAGAGACCTGGGTTTTCACCTCCGCTCTTTTCAGTCCTCCCCAGGTCTGCTGCATGGCCTTCACTTTTGGTAACACGGCTGTGTGATAGACAGGTCCTCTCCTTCCCAGTGTTTGAATCTCAGTATGGTTTGGTAGAGCCCCAACACCAGCCTGCCCGAGGTCTGCAGCTGCCATGGAGAGTAAAGATAACTGGTCTTCGAGGGAGCAGACTGAGCTCAAAGAGTAGATCAGGCACAAGCAGAGGACCTTCTCATCTGTCTCCTGCCATAGCAGTGGGGGGTGAATGCACAAAATCGGCAGGGCATGGCAGGTATTGGAAGGGCCAAGAGCTGTCTGAGGGGGCATCCCAAAGGCTCACTGGAGCCCCTTGGCTGGTGTGAGCAAGGCTGACAGCACGGTTTGATTACCTTCCTTGGGATGGGAGTGGATGGTCAGGTTTTGTGCTTTTACAAAGGAGACGCTATTGAGGTATATCTGGAGGGGATGGTGATGGCTGCTCAGAGCTGGTGCTGCTTTGGGGTGAGTCTGGAGGGACCCCACTCTCCCCACTGACAGTCCACAGGCAGGGTTGTAGGGCTGCCTTGCTATCAGTGGGCAGCCAAAGCTGGTTCCTCTGGCTCCTGGTCCCAGTGCTTGTCTCAGAGGCACCTTTTCAGTCCCAGTGAGACCTGACAGTGCTGGCAGGGGGCTGTGAAGTGAAGCTTCCTGCTCTGGGATATCCTGGTGCTGGCTGAGCCACCCTGAGCGAGGGATGGTGCTGCAGGACCCACACCCTTGGACATTCAGCCTCTTGTCAAAGCAAAGGCTCTGGGTTCAATGGTGTGAGTTGTGACCCCTTTTCCCCATGCCTGGCTCTGCTCAGACAGACAGCCCAGGGCTGAGGCTGCCTGGTCACTTGTGCCCATCTTGCTGTGACCAGCGTGTCAGGACCTGGAGGGAGGAGAGACAGCGAGAGTGCTGGGCCATGAAATGGAGGATTTTAATTAAGGCTTCTAAGCAAAGAGGCTTTATAAGTGCATAGAATAGAAATGTTACAGAATTAACTGATAATAGATATTTACTTTTCCTTAAAGTAGCAAACATTCATCATGCACACTGAAAACACACACCCAGGAATGCTTTTGCTGGGAAAAAAGTAGTTAGACTTATCAGGAGCCAAAGTTTTACAAAGCAGGTCTTTCCCCCAGACAAGCTGTGGAAAGCTGGGGAGCTGGTTCTGTGGTGCTGGGTTGTAAGGAGATCAGTTCTTACGCTGTGAGCTCCTGGGGCATCACTTTTTATTTAGCATAACCCTGCTTCTTTGGAGATCAGTAGGAAAACTCCCACTGCTCTGCTAGGGCTGTAGCCTGAAAGGGGCACTGGAAGCGCCACACTCCAATTAATAGTGACAACTGAAGTTTGGCATAACTGCTAGATAATTGGAGTTAACAGGCATGATGAAATAGCAGTGTCACACTGAGCTCTTTGAAGGCACAGGTCTGGGTGCTGGAAGCGCTGGCATCATGTGTTGGGTGTTCCCAGGCCACGCAGTGGGAGTCTGTCACCAAAGAGTCTGACCCAGCTGTGAACACCCCTGGCAGTGGGGGCAATCCAGTGGTGAGCAGACACGTGAACCCAGCTGTCCTGTGAACGGTACATGCCCCAGAAGGAAATATTCACAGTGATAGGAGGGCTGTTAATGAGTGGAAATGAAGTGAAGCATTTCAGGTGCACGGGAGCCACAGTGAGGAGTGTCGTGAATGAGCGGATGCACCACCATAAGGAGAAAACAGTGGTAAGTGCCTGACCCAAAGGGAAGCAGTGGGGCCCTTTTCTTGGAGAGCTCAGAGCTAGCACAAAGCCCTTGAAGCCTCCTGGAAAGACTAACCCTGCTCTGGCCAGAGGATGATGGGACCAGCTGGTCTTTAACCACCTCTAATTTGTGTCGAGCTGCCAAAGCCTTCCTTGCAGATGCGCTTCACTGTGAGACTTCACACATGGCTTCTCCTCAGAGCACACCCCACACACACGTACCTGCTGCTGCTGCAACACCACAGTGTCTGACAATACCTGTCCTCTCTCTCTTCCTTTGGCAGGAAGGACAAGCTACCACACTTTAAATGCACTGCCCAGCGGGGCCCAGGGAACAGCCATGCTGGCAGCAAGCCAGAGAAGAGGAGCCAGGCACATCTGAAGGACCAGTCTCTCTCCACACGATGAGAGGAGAGGAGAGAAGAGGAGAGGAGGGCTGCAGGGCGAGGCGGAGGAGCACGTCGCAGTCTGGAATTGATGATGTTTCTCTTTTTTTTTCTCCCAGACAAGTATTTCTAAGATAACAAATAGTCCAAGGAGAGAAGAGAGAGAGGGAAATTAGCTAGAAATTTTACTATTGATTCTTTTTTATTTATAGATGGTGAATCAATTTTAGGGCTTTTTTTTTCTTTTTTGGCTTTTTTGGTTTTTTTTATCTGTGGGAGGAAAAAAAGGAGTGAACTACTAATAGCTTTGCAGAAATCATTTGCAGTGGCTGAAAAGCTATTTGTTAAAATGAGAAAGCCTTCCCTTCCTCCAGCAGTCCCCTCCTCTGTCTTTAAAGGGGTAATCCATACAATGAGCTAAGGAGGGAGTCCTGGCTCCCCTCCTGCACCATGTGATGTCTCCCCTTTTAGTGTCAGGCTTGGAAGCTCTTATGCCGATTGCATGTGCTAGTCCTGTTAGCTTGCATTAAGAGAGCCTGATAAATAGCTTCTGGGAGCCAGGCAGGTGCTCCTCAGTGTGCCGTTTATCATCCGCTGCATGGTTAGGTTTTTTGCTCTTTATCAGATCATTTGAGGAGAGGGGTCGTATGAGAAATGTTACTGTCAGGCTGCCGGCATGAAACTTAATGCAAGACCTGTCTAACAGGCAGGAATCATGGTCCTCAAGCAAAAAATGGCTGGGGTCTAGAAAGACTGGACTTCCCAACAGATGTATGACTGAGGCAGCATGAGCTGGGGGTAGTGCTGAAAGGGGTGAATAAATAGTGTTGTGCCACTACTGCAAGGAATCCCAAGTAAAACCTCAGCACCTTTCCATTACGTGGACAGCATGTGAAATCTCTGCTCAAAGCCACCATCATTAAACAGCCTTGTCTCCTGCATTGTGTGACTATCTGAAACTTCTGCTAGTGATTCTGAAACTGGAGACTAAAAGAGGGTGACGCTGAGGAGAGTCCCAGTGTCTCACAGGGAATGGGAAGGGAGAATGCACTTTGAAGTGCATCTTCTCAACCCATCAGAAGCCTTGGGAAGCAGCTTTTCTTCACTGTCTTCTGCTAGGAGTTAGGCTGCAAGGGTGGCTTGAGGGAGAGAAGGTGCCAAGACTCAGTAGATAAGAGAGGGAAAGGATGAACCAGATTGAGGGTGAAAAATGACGTGTGAATAAACTCCTCTTGGTGGGAGGCGGCCCTGAAGAAGTACTAGCCCCAGACACTCTGTTGGGTTGGTTGTTCCTCTCCTCTTTCCCAGGACATAAATGTCATGATCTAAGAACACAGTCAGACTCAGCTGGGTCCTTGCACTGGCCTGTGTAAAAGGAAAATGAATCCTGGGGATAAATGAAAAGGTATGATAAAAACTGAGAACTATAGGCTAAAATAGACCTTTGGGGTAACTTAAATTTACTGTCCCTGGTAAGATAACGCCCTGATTCTTCAGTAATCGAGGCCTGGCTGCAGGGCCTGAGCATGACCAATGCTGAACCAAGGTGTGATCCTAGGAAGAGCCGAAAACAGCTTGGGTTGCATTCATACTTCCTCTTTAACAATCTCAGTGGATAGAAGGGAGTTTTCTGTGAGGTCCTGGAGTTTCCCTCCATACAAGTAAACACAAAGCAAGCAGGGTCAAGGCTGAGGTCTGTGTTCTGTGTCTCAGAACTTCACACACACTTCTGGAGCCTCCCAATGGGCCTCCTGGAAGCCACTGGCATATGGTTTCCACCCAGTTTCTATTATTGCAGCCAGAAAAGAGTGAGCAGGTACAAGTTAGGACAAAAACTTGGCTTTGCATGCCTCTGCAAACAGACAAGCTACTCAGGGTCTGTCAAAACTTGAGCAGAATGTATCTGTGCATCAGCCACCCATTAGCTGGGCTTTCCTTAGTAAGTTAATTGCTCTCTGAGCAGGGGAACTCTGTTGAAAACAAGAAGGAGGTATCCCACTGGAAAGAAAATTATTTGAAACACAAAGCAAAACTGATACTGTCAGCATCTCAAGGTGAGGGGGTTAAACTGTGTACATTTTTAGGGAGAATAAAATGCCTTTATATGATGGATTCCAAGTCATCCAAAAGGCGCAGTTCTGGCTCTCTGTCTCCAAAAGCAGAGTAATGAATAGCAGTGACAGTGTGATAATTAAAATGACCTCTTGGAGATATGGATTAGAAGGTACGCAGAGGGGGGATAAGTTCTCCTTTGAATTAATCTAGTGCTAATTTATGGCTATCGTTGGGTTTTATAGGGTTTTAGTTGGAGACTTTCAAAGTTGGTTTACTGAGGTGAAAACGTTCCTTCTGCATATTCATTGGAAAAATGCAGAATTCCTCGTTATTTATTTTTGAATGTTTCTGTATACACATATATATATTTAATGAGAGAGTTTCAGTATTTGCTTAGCCGCTAAAAAGTCTACTCTAGAAATATGAATAAAGTGATAAAAGCAGCTGTAGAATGAGTGTGTTGTTTCATTTTCATTCCTTCCTCCTCAGAGGCTTCCAGATCACTTCAAAACCAAGATATGGACAGATGGATATTGGGAAGCCCTTGCGCTGCTCTGCTATCAGCTGTCAGAGGCTCCCTCTACCTGACTTGTAAAATTCGGGCTTTTAAGTTTAGATTTAATAACTGGATTTTCCTGGAAGTCACTGTCTCTGCTTCTTACTTGTTTTCTGCCACCTTTATCTGCCCCACAGCCTGAAATTCATAGGTGATGATGCTTCCTTTCTGCTGAGATATCTCAGGCTTTTAGTTGGATAGAAAGAACAGATTGGAGATGGTTACCCATATGGGAAATGATGACATCCCATTTGTCAACTCGCATGCTGCTAACCTTCCTCCCATCTTCTCCACCTGCCTAGCAATGCCACAACATCCAACGTAAGGTTATCTGCCAAAGCATCTGCCTTGCTCTTCAGTCGGGCAGCACGCCCATTCTGGAACCCATCTTCCCCATCCTTGTTCCAGCACATCATGTTCAAACCCTTTGCTCTTACCTCCCATTTCATTCCTCTTTCAGTTTGTCTCCAGCACCTTTTGGTCCAGCCCCTACCCAATTTTTCCACACTGAGATCCCAGTCACATCTTTCCTGAGCCCCGTAGGCAGAGCTGACACTATAGTGATTTCTTCAGAGACCTGCCTCTGCTTTCAGGGTTCACTAATAAATGGTGTTTCTTGAGAGCTCTCCCTGATCAGCTGGGGATGGGAGCCTGAGCCTTTCACTGTGGGGTCTTTGCCTCATGAGAGTTTACACTTTGACATGTGTGCATGGCAGAGTGTGCATGATGTGCACATCCCATTTTTGGGGGGAGACTAGCATGGGAGCCGAAAATAGAAGACCTCCTGTTCCCAGTCTCTAGTTCGCTTTCCTCCCACACGAGTGCTGATGTTCTCTTCCTCTACCTGAGCAGACAGATGCTGCTTCAGAGCCTACTTCTGGCCTGCCACAAGCCTCTTTTTCCTGGGAGATGATCTGTGTCTCAGCCATAAGTAATGCATGTTGTACACCTGACAGTAATTCTTTGCTAGTTGCTTGTGTCAGGTCCAAGGTAAGGTAACACCAGGGATTCTGAAAGGTTCAGAGACAAATATGGTTCTAAAACTAGACATTTAATTGGACAGAGCAAAGGCACATGTTTATCTGAGTGCAAGTGGAGGGCTTTTCTTTTGGGGAGACCAGTGGCCCATTGCAATGCCCTCCCTGCCAGTTCCCACTCTCTGCCTGGGGAGCTGCAGGGCCCTCCCTTGGAGCAATAGCAATGTATTTGCCTCCCTTTGTACAGGACTGGGTCATGAATATTAAAATGCTGAAATTAACTTGTTTTCTATGCATTCTGCTCTCCTGACAAGAAAATCCCACTACAAACCCCTGCACAGGCAGCCTAACTGCACTGAATTGGACCCTCACTGTGAGGGGATTATGTATTCTGATTGGGGCTGAGTTTGCAATTATTTTCTGTGCCACACCAAAGACCTTTACTGCAGAGCTGCAAACCAGTTATAGGAACATGAAATGCTTTGACTTCTTCACTAGGGAAACATTAATCCAATCACAGGTTATGTCCATTACAGACTATGGCAATATTGTATACAGGAATTCCCAGGAGAAGGTTCTACAAAAATTGGAATCTCTCTATAACCATGTTATGAGATTTACTGGTGTGGATAAAATGGGCAGAGTTAAAATTACCAGGCTGGCTATCTCTAAAAGACAGGTGAAGTCTGCTGGCTATCATTGCTTCGCAATATTACAAATGGAAAAGCCCTGAAGTAATTGAATAACACATCTGCTGAAAAAAACCTTGTGAACTGCTATAACCTAAAGATAGACTGCGAGGAAACAATGTAGGTACAGCACCCGGTTAAAAGGAAAAAGATGCTGTCCTTACCTGGTGCAGGAAGATATCGCAAACGCAGGTACAGATTCTCTCCTTGCCTCCTAGATTATGTGTCTGTATCTGTGTGTCCTCTATATATTGATGTGTGTGTGTTTGTGTCTATCTAGCTCTTTCTTTTCACATAAAAATAAGTTAAACCAGGTTCCTCAGCAGCCAGAGGTGCTGGATGGTAACGCAGAGCTCACTGCATTTCCTTTTCTCCTGGAGGTTGCTGAAAATATTTCCCATAGCTGGCAAAGGATGTGATTTCTGTCCCCTTAAAGTCTCTCTGTCCTTGTGCAGAAAAAAAGATTTCAAAGCACTGTGCAAGAGTTGATGAGGGTTTTCTCTGTGCTTTAGTATCTGTATTCAGTGGTCTATAGCCACAGTTTAATAGCAGAGAGCAATTCCCTGGGTCACTGCAAGCCCAGGACTACAAGAAGATGTGCACTGATGGAGCTGCTGTGGCCAAGGCAGAGTATCTGTGTAAGGCACTGTGCCCTGCACACCCCATTCAGAGGGGAGGATGGCCACAGCCTGCCCACTGCCTCCGTATCACCTGCAAGAGCAACCAGGTCGCCTCCAGCCATGAGGAGCCAGAATTCCTGGAGCCACACACTCCAGACCCAGCGAAGCTGACCCACCATCGTCTCATCCCTTCTGTGGAGGTAAGTGTGGTGTGGACTGGGCTTTTGTGGTATGAGAGGGGACTTCAGGACAGGTCAGATGCAATACATCCTCCTATAGTTCTGCCTGGGCACGGAGGAGCACCTCTCATTACTCATGTTCCTCCCCATCTGGTAGCTCTGAGCAGAGATCCAAGGGCACCTGACACGGACTGCACTGCAGCAGCATGGCTGTCAGGGGCTGTCACAGCTGGTCAATATGGGAAGGTGTGATTTATTTCACATTTCATGCACCTCTCCATGGCAGACCAGCACACATGGAAGGAGAAGAAGTTTTTGAGAGAGTCTGGAGGGGTTTGAATCCTTCTGTGGAAGGAACAGAGGGGAGACTGAGAGCATGAGTATTGATGGGCATTGGTGTAAAAGAACTTTGAAATCAGATTCCTTTCTCTTTTTCATTAAGTCCTTCATTTAAGAAGCTCTTTATCACTGAAAATGTTTTAAAGAATCCAACTTTATGAAGTATAATAATGCTGCTTTTCCAGTAAGGCTTGAAATTTACTGTCTGTAAGCAGTGGGAACAGAAACCAGCCAACTCTAACTTAAGCTGCAGTACAAATAGCCTGGGTATAGGAGCAAGTTATGCCATGGGGGGTGAAGTCTTTCTCATAGTCATAAGGGAGTCAATATCCTACTGTGATTCCCATGTTACATGCACAAAATTATACTGAGTATAAGGAACCCACTGTTCATTTTGCACATTCAGGTTTGTTACCCCTGATACTTTCAGCCAAAGCAGCCTGAACAAATGCTGAGGATTTGTACTCCTCTCCCTTTGGTCCCAGATTAAGGTGGGCTATTTTTTGGTGTTGCTCCTTGTATGTACCACTAAGATTAATGAGGATTTTTTTTAGGCCCTGAGTGTTATCCATGTTGTGTGATGCTCTTTCCAGAGCCACGCTGCCATGAACACTAAATCCACTTGCTGGTGGTGGTAAGGCTGAAGGCTGAGCACAGCCCTGCAGGGAGACAGCAGGCTCTTGGTGGGGATGTTGTTTTCTGGCAAATTCATGTTGTACTTAGCACTTAATAATTTCTGTGTCCCCTAAGGCAGATTTCTCTTCCCTCTCAGTTGGTCATAGTCCTGTCACACTCCCAAAGAGTCTGAGCAGCTGATCCTGAGTCATGAAGTGGGAAATACAGAGTATGTCTGAGGAGGCTTGACTAAGAAGTAGGAAGAAGAGGGGAGAAAAAAAGGTGAAGAAGCACAACTTTAGTTCAGGAAGCTAGTTAAAGCATAGAGGTGCTCTTTAGGATGGGAGTCTTGAATCCCCCCACTCTTCTCCCTTTTTAGTGTGGGAGCATAGGTCTATCAGAGCTTGTGGTTCAGCACTGAGGGGTAGGTGAAAGAAACCTTTGGTCTTTTTAGGTGAAGAAGCATTCTGTTATTTGTAATAAAGCCAGGACTTCATCCTGGAAAGCTTGACTGCAACTCTCAGTTCTTCTATGGATCAAATATTGCAAGATTTAGGATAAGGGGAGGAATATTTATTTCTGTGATTCATCTCTGCCATCCAAACCCCCATGACTTCTGCCTCACACTAATGTTGCTTTATATAAATTTTTTTCCATGTGAGGAAGCACCCATTTCTCACATGGTGGCCTGAGACTCAAGCAGATGAAGTGAGATGAAGCAGGAGAGAAGTGGGTCACTGAGCCAACAAGGGAAGTGAATGAGACTCCATGGCTGAGCCACAGCAGCCAGCTGAGCGATGGCCATGGGTGCTTGGCTGAATCATCACAGATGCTCCCAAGGCAGTGTTGGCAGAGACTAAACAGTAATTAATAAGGGCTGATAAATACCAACATTTCACACATCTCAACCTTGAAACGGGGAAGAAAGATTTTTGCAAAATACTTCCTTTTCTGTCACTCTTACACTTCATGTTCAGTACACCCTGTTCCTGAACTGAGATGTCGTTCAGCCACACTGAGACTTCCCAAACTTTTCATCTGAGGATTTCTGCCTGACATGGCTGTAAACATCAGAGTCCCCAGGTCATCAGTTAGTTCTGTGCCCATGATACAACTGGGAGATCTGTGAGATGAGAGAGGTTGTGTGGAAAGCAACACAGAGAAGAACCCTAGGAACACCCATGTGGAAACCCAGCCCTGTTCTGAGATAGGTGCCATGCAGCCTGGGACATGCCAGGTTAAAAGAAGGGCACGTTCTGGGAAGGGGAATATTTATTTGGAAATCACCAAGGGTCATCAGAGTAACTGGTGCTGTCCAGGGTAAATCTGCCTGAATTTTGTTCCAACCTCCTATTTCAGCATCCAGGTGTCTGCCCTTACCTGCCCCAAAGCATTTTCTTGTGCCCTTCTGACAATGGGAGTGCTGTGTGTTCCTAGAAAGGGGATTAATCAGCGGAGCTAAACACCACTAATCCCTTGTTACTGCCTGCCACAAACAGAACCAAACCCAACAGGAAGAAGGAAGTGGTCCCTGGTGTAACCAACCTTGGCATAACAGAAAGATGCTTCTGTGTTTTGGATGGTGGTCTGGTGTGTAACCCACAGGGATCATGCACCCGGGCAGGGACAGGGCTGTTCACCAGGAATCGGGAGTGTCCCATCTCATCTGGACCAGGTAAGGCATCAGAAAATCAGTTCAGTCCCAAACCAAGGCACTACTGCAGAACAGTAGGAAAGACTCTATCCCCATCTACTTTTAAATCATCAAGCTAATAAGTACCCTGGATGATAAGATGTAATCTTTTAAATGCAGTATGGATTTCTTCCCTGAATTATGCATGATAACATCTTTAGGCAGGAGGGTTTTTTTTCCCCTGAAAGAACAGTCTTGTGGTGGTGGTGGTGATAATCACTGTTAACAGCTCGACAGGCTGGCCTGCAAAAGGCTCCCTATTGCTTGGTAATCTCTTCTAACTTCCTAGGAGTGTTGGGTCCTAGGATGGTGCCAGAGCATCTCCAGGAGATGTGAGGCTGTTAACCCACTGGTTCAACAACCCAATAGTGGTCTCCAAGCAAAAGTAGGTAAATCACACATTGAGAAAGATCAAGAGGGGAAAAAAGGAATGAAACTGGGATTTAAAAGGTGATCAGACAAATTCAGATCACAACTGGTCATGTGCAGCCCCTGTCTGGGCCTCACTGGTCCCCCGGGGGTGTGTGGGGACCACAGGCTGCACAAGAGCCAATGGGCACAAATTAAAACAAATACGTGAAGTTCCATCTGAACACAAGAAAATACTTTTTAACTGTGAGGGTGTTCAAACACTGGAACAGTGTGCTGAGAGGGCCTGTGGAGTCTCCATTCCTGTAGATATTCAAAACCCAGCCAGACATAGCCCTGAGCAATCTGCTGTAGGTAACTCAGCGTGAGCAGAAGAGACGGACGAGATGAACTCAAGACCCTTTCCAACATCATCCATTCTGTGAGTCTGTTTCCTGTTTCTTATACCTGATTTTGACAAATTTACTGACCATTTTGCAGAAATTACCCCATTTTGCAGTGTAGTAATATCAAAATTTAGCTCTTGTGCAGCATTTTTCCCTCCTTGATCTTCAGTACTTTTAATGAAGGTTGTAGTTCATCATCCCTGTTTAACAGTTACGGGAACTGTGCCAGTCAGAAACCAAGGGATTTGCTCAAAGACATTCAGGAAGGCAGGGGCAGAGGGACCAAATTTCCTAAGTGTCACCTCCCGTTGCTGGACCACTACTGCCCCTGTACCACTTGTGCACGTGGTATTTCAAGAGAGATGCCTGGTGAACGTAGCACCCAGGGACAGCAGAGACCAAAGGTGTTGGATGCAGCACTCTGTTCACAGATGCAGTCCTTGGACTGCAAATCACAGCAAAGGAAAGATGCTTCTGTGTTTTGCCAAGGAGACAGTGGCGCAGGCAGCTCTGCTCTGCTGAGCTCAGCTGAACCAGGGAAGCTGGTGCTTTAATGGAGGCGTATTCACAGCTGGTAAAAACAGTCTTTACCCACCAGTACTTTGAGCTACAGGTCAGGTTTCTGTGTGTCACATGATATTTTTTCCCCCCAGTGTTCTGGCCTCAGATTTGGCCAAGTTGCAATGCATACCAACAAAAACATTCTTTCTTAATAGTATAATTATTATAAATGCTTAGACACTGATGTTTCTAATATCATAAAAATTCCTTAACTAAAGCTGATATTGCTGTGATTTTGCATCTCAATTGATCTATTGACAAGTACACCTTTTTTAAAAAAAAAAATTCTTATTTTTCTCATGCATATTGAAAGCCAGACAGAAGAGCAGATGTGTGTGCATGTCTACAGACATACAAGCACAGAGTCCCCCCTTTAAGTACTTGCTTAAATCCCAGGTCCTAACAAATAGGACTGATCTTCTTGTTACTCATTTGGTGAGCTGAAAAAATATGTGGACTGTGTTTGTATGGAGTAGAGGAAATGGGCAGTGGCCGTTTATGGACGATTAATCACAGCCATATATTCTTTATTTCCTATTTATGGGTGATACCGTGGGCTGAATTCTAATCAGCTCTCACTATGGCGGGTTTTCATGTTTCTGCTTTCAGCAGTTAACACTTTTAGAGATATCTGAAATTAAATTAACAGAATACTATGGATTGGGATCACACTCTGGTCTTTGCAATGACTTTGCTTATTGCCTTTGGAGAAGGAACAAAATATTGTCTCATGAGTGTGGGCTCCTGGGAAGTTAAGTTGGAAACAGGGGCAGGTGATAACACCACATAACAGTCAGTAGAACAGTGATCAACTACAATCACCTCTGAATCCAGATTTGCACTCTCTCTGCCTAACAGTTATTAAAACTAATGCAAAACATGGAACAAAATGCTATGACTGGCATGCAGGGAACATTCCTATCTGGAGGTGCTTACCAGCTGCTCAAGCGCGATAGAGTTAAGCAAGTGAAAAGGGAAGCTCAGTCCTGTGCCCAAAGGAGTCAGTGATTTCTCCCATATCAGGAATGTCTACAAATAAACATGGAGGTTTAATGTTTTCTGAATGTGTTACTTGGGAGACAAAACTGGCTTTTCTTAATGGTCAGAGCTGGAAACTACCCCTGCCTGGAGAGGGAATGCTGCCCTCCCTGGCCTTTGATTCTGGTGCAGTTGTAGCTCGAAAAATTGGCAGAGCAACTGCTGTAAGATTTCACGTAGAGTTCAGAAAGGCTCAGGATTATTGCAGGAATGGTTCCTCCACTCTTTCTTGTTTTTTAACTTAAATATGCAGAACGTCAGAATGCTCTTCAGCAGAGACACAATCTTCAATCCTTTGTTCAAGGAGTGGAGAGAATAATTAACAGAGTCCTTACCTCTTCTCCTTGAATGATGCTCAGTTTGACCTTTCCAGCACTACAGTGGTATTAAGATAAGAATCATGTACTGTACCCTGACCTCAGTTACACCACGGTACATCTGAATTTGGAGTCAGTCCACTAAAGTAATTAGAATTGACTGGAACTAAGACCAGTGCACACAGTATTTGATATTTCTGGCATTTATATTCCATATATTTATATTCAGTCGGTGGGATCCATTACATCACCCCACACCTGCCCTGCACGTGCCGGACACAATGTGTTTATTACACGTGGCACTAATCGCACAGCAGGTGATTAAATTGGAGAGCGCTTTAAAAGTCAAATAGGCCTTTTACATCACATAATTTGGGATGAGGGCCAGATTGCTCTGGATGATTTAGATACCTAACTCAATCAATGAGTATGAGACACCGAAAGTGCCTTTGGGAAAAAAACCTGCAGTTCCTAATCTTTAAATTTCATCTTTAATTTTGGAGTGAAATTGGTGCTTAGAAAATATATCTCAGGGAGGGCAGGGAAAAAAGAGTCCAGTGAGCAAAACTGAAATCTCGCTGAGCCAGGGACTGTCATCAGCCAAAGAGGAGATGGGAAATTAGCACACGGCTCAGGCCGGCTCATTCACAGGAATACATTGACAAAATCCATTCAGAGAGATGACGCCATCCTGCCCCTAAAAACCTGCGGTCCTTTAAAATGAGGGCCCTGGGTGACAGATACTTTTCCAGGCATTAAGTCCCTGGCTGGCCAACCAAAGTACAAGATCAAGAAAGTAAATTTGAAGGAGTTACTTTATTACAGATAGCACTGCCTTTTCCAGATAGCCACGCTTCAGTTAAACCCACTGAACCAAACGCCACGTTGCAATTCAGTCGGGAAAAGCAGCTTGGCCTAAGAAATGATACAGGGCAAGCAAAATTAATAATTTTGAGATGTATCATTGTAGGAAAAATGTGAGGAAATTTTTTATCTTCTTTTTATTGGGACTCTTGAGATCTCCTTTTGGGCTACTATTTAAGGCCCAATTTTGTTCGTGCTGTTTGGATCCAGTTTTCATAGCCTAGCATAAAAACAGGCAGAAAGCAGCATTATATTCTGCCCATACACAGTGGACCAGGTGGAGAAGAGCCACTTCATCTGTGGGTGTTACTCAACAATGGGAAGAATTTAAGTGATTTTCATGAAATGAGAATTTAGTCCACAAAGGGGCTTGGGGACATGGAGACTTGAAAGATTTGGAGGCAAAATAATAGAGCTTTGCTTCAAAGTCAGCTTGAGACTGCAGAAAACCACTCTGAAACTGCCCACTGGCTTCAGGTTACCCCTGTGTCGGGAAGGGGATACTTCAGCTGTTTTTCTGGGCCTACTGACAGATCTCAGCCTTCAGAGCTGCCTGTATTCAGCACTTGAGGTAAGTTGTGTCAAATAAGATGAGATTTACAGAGGAAGAAGTGCTGTTCAAGTGCTGTGATGGAGGTAATAAATAGTTTCCTCCTGGACGCACAAATACTTTTAAGATTTCTTACTCACTTGACCAGTTTGAGAAGAGAACATTGCTCATTTGGGCACATCTGTCTGAGAGTTTGTGCAAAACACACATGTGTGTCCATGGGCAGTCTGGGGTTAACATAAGATTTCTGTCCATTTCCAAGCACAACCAGTTTGTCCTCTGCTACCTAGAAAATGTGAACAGCATGGAAATTAAGATCTACTCCTCCTGAGCAATAACTTAGCTCTTTTATGTAACATGCTGTAATGAAGAATATTAAAGCTGCCTACACAATTTCCAAGTCCAATTCTTTTTCATTTTACCAGGAATTAAACTTTCAGATCTCATGTGGCTTTAAAATCTCAGTTTGTAGGTCAAAAGCATCACAGAGATTTGTAACAACTTCCTCTTTGCCATAGTCTTTGTCCACAAACAGACATAGGTCAATGGAGCCGGACTCAAACGATGGATGCAGGCCAGTGACCAACACTTTGCCCCTTCCAAGCCCTGTGACCACAGCACAATGGATGTGGGAACCACGGCAGAGGATCCAGCTGGCAGAGCATGCACAGGTCAGTCTTAATGCATGAAAGCTTCATCCAGTTGTTCTTGTTTCCTTGCGTTACCATATTAGAGCTGTTACCTCCTCCCTTCCCCTCTCCTTCCCCCCCTCCCCTTCCCTCCCTCCTTGTGTTTATCAACATTCAAAGACATCAAAACTAGTTAAGAATAGACTAAAATTTGAGCTAGAATCCAAGCCAACAGGTCAATGAAGACACAAATCAAGATGGCAGCATCATGGCCTGTGCCCATGTGTCGACTGCAAAGAAGTCAGAGAAGGGATTGTGCCTTCAGTCTGCTGAGTTTTGTGCTCCATCAGGCCTCTGCAAGTCACAGCAGCAAGTGTGGTCCCCAAACCCCAACAGTTTAGAAGAGAGTGCTACTCCCAGGGTGTCTTTTCGGAAGCAGCAAAGTTGCAGCTTTAGAATGATGTCTTTTTTTTATTTTGTGATCATAGCTAATTAAAAAAAAATTAATAGAAACATAGACAGATCCAAAAGTTTATTAGAAAAGAAACATTGTAGTTTAATTATTCCACTATGTTGTGTATGACACAAAGCCCACTGAAATCTGAATACTTGATGATCTCTGGAATTTGACTAAGAGCTCTTCAGCCTTAGGGAGAAACTTGACAATTACTAATCTACATATGCTGACAATATCAGGGGCCCCATGAGGGTCTTTAATTGCTCTGTAAACTTCAAACTGGAGTGTTCTTCAGTAGGACAAAACAAGATGCTGCATTCAAGCTAAAGAGTGGTAGTTGACATGTTTATTAAATACCCCCAGGCCCCAAAGGATGGCAGGGTGGAAGGTTCTCTGAGTAGAAGAAGTTATAAATGTAGCATCAGACTTAGTCAAGACAGAACAATTATTCATGAACACTCAGGTACAACTATGGCATGATGGATCCAGGAAAACTTTCTGCAAAAGCATTTCTACAATTCAAAGCTGCATTTCTATTCTCATGCTTCCACGGCCCTTTTTGCCACATATTCTTGAGCTTTGTGACTGTGCACACAAAATGTCTGCATGATGTGAATGGAAGTAGATGGCAGGTTTTATAAGATGCTGACCTGAGCTTTTTCAAAAGCAAAATGTGTGATGTTTGCTTTACTGTTGTTTAATTGGAGGCAGTGAGTATGTCCATTTATCTGGCAGGGGAGGGGCTTCTGTCCTCCAAGATACCTTCAGTACAGTACCTGAATATATGCCAGCAATTTTAGTAGGTCTGGCTCAAATTGCAGCTGCAGGAAAATGGATTGTTTCATAGGAGAAGTGATAGTTTCCTATTCTTTCCCTTTAATTTACAGTTTGACACAAGCCCACACTTCAATGATGAAGGTTATTTGTATGTTACGGCCAGCACAGGTTATTCTGGCTTATTCTCCTGTTGTTGCAATGACTTGATGGTGTTGACTTTGATGTTTACCTTGTACATCATCAACATAATCACCAAGCAAATTCTGATTGCTTCATTTCTCATCTTATTTTTACTTCAGGAAAGTGTAGAGTTATCCTCCCACTGCTGTGAGGGTTCATTACCTTTGCTGAACTGGCCACAGCTCATGGAGAAGGAAATAACATTAACCCCTCCAGAAGCCTTCTAATACAGCAGCATTTGTCTTGGGAAGGGGTTTTACAAAGTGTTTTATCATTTCTGGGGAGCAGAAGGAACAGACAGAGCTTGGATCACACCCCAATGGGATGTGCAGCACTCACCATCAGGAGAACACCTTGCCTTGCAATGAAGTTGATCAGGAAATAATTGGATGGAATAAATCTGGAATCTCTCAGTGCCAGCTTCATTCTGGGCTCTAACAACACAATCCAAACCTTTGAATTTGGGACAGGAGAGTGTTATCGGCACAACACGTTAAACAACCTTAACTCCAGTGAGCAATGGCACCAGTATAACACTTGTTTATTAGCAAAATGCATCTGATCTCAAAGGCCTGCATGACAAGTTCATTGCATATCAATTTAATTAGCTGATTTACATTTAATTTACATTTCAATTAATGTCTTTAGCAACAAAACGTTGCCTTAATAGGGTAATTGCCTATTAGGCAATATGTAAAAGAATAAATAGTTGCATTCTGAGGAAGAATTCCTATTTTCAATTTTTTATTACCATAAATAACTGAAATAATTATTGCTCTTAAGGGGCCATGTCCCAGTTCCCTTCTGGGCCTAATTATAAAGACTTAGTACCTCATTAAGCAAAATGGTTTCGGAGTCACAGAAAAGCATTACTCTAATCGTGACTCATTAGTTTCAACAAAAGAGGGGAAAACTGCAAAAGTCGGCACATTTTGCCATATTATTCTTGTGGTTCATAAGCAGTGGCACATTTGAGAAGTGGCTGTTACAGCTGTGTAGGCGTTTCTGTCACAGAGCCCTATTTTCAGAGGGTAGTTTTTTTTATGTAGCTTTGGTCATTAAAAGAGAGTCACATCCGACTGGAAAAGCTGGCACGTGCATGGAGCAAGAAACTCGAGCAAACTTTTGGGTTTCTGTTCCCTGAGAGCTCATCTTTTCCCCCGGTCACCACACACAGGGTGGCTTGGTTTGAGGTTGTAATGTAGGATTCATTTTCTACCATGCCAGAAGACTTGCTTTCATCACCATAATATATCTCAGTGCATCGAAAATGGACATGACTTTTAGGTTTTGTTTGAATTCAATGGTGTTTTATCACCTTGTAACTAGAGAGCAAAAACTGACTTCATGCTTGGGTGTGAGCAGGCTGTGACCTTAGGACCCTTAGAGTTGGATCCAAACTACTGTGGCAATGTGATGTAAAGCACTGATCTCATATATGCTCACTCTGCTGGTTTAAATTTGATCAAAAAAAAAACATGGAAGGTTTGTCATGGTGCTGGCAGGTTTTATGCTACGTTAGGCATGGACTGACTCTCTGTGCTAGTCTAATGTTACACTGGATCCAGCATCCTCTGTCCTTTGGCAGCCAGTGCAAAGCCAACGTTAAGGCACTAAGCTGGCACAAACTCCATGTCAGGAGCTCTGGCTGGTTTGATGTACATGTCTGTGCTTTGTTTGGATGAAGTTTGTTCTGCTGGCAATTCAGTGGTGCAGAGATCCAGAACTGATGGCTGGAACTAAGACACTGACTGCAGTTGCTTAAAATTATGTCAGGTGAAGAAATAAAGAGAGACTAGATAAGATTTTGTTTAGCAAATAATAAATTAATAATACTCTAGGAATACATAGAGCTTTTAAAAAGTAAATATTTAACTAATGAGAAAACAACCTTCTCATATAGCATTAGTTTCCTCATTAAGCTTTAAGGATGATTCATATGTAAAAGAAACACAAACACAGAGGTACTCTTTCTTAGATTGCAGATAAAGCCAAAGCTGGAAATAGGATTGTTAATTATACCATTGTACAACCTCTAAGAACTGAAAATCGGTGGGGTTTCTCTTTTTTCCTCTTTTTTTTTTCCCCTCTCCTTTTTTTTTTTTTAGTGAGTAAGTGTTACTGTCCTCATTTTACAGGTAGTTAAATTGGCAGCCTAGAAATATTAAGGGATATTTCATATCTCAGAACTTTAAGGAGAACCCCTCCTCTCACTCTCAGAGTCCAGCCATCCTACTCTAATGTTTATTAAATTCAATGATGGCTTTAGTGGATTTTGGAACTCACCTTTACCCCCAAGATCTTCAGACAACTCATGACTGTAATGCAAACACTGTCCCACACTGTGCCAGCTTCTTACTTGGTATGACTTATCCAACTTAGGAGGCAATTCTCCTGCACTATGTGCTTGTGCAAATTTATTGCCAGAGACTGGGTAAGCTCTAGTTCCTTAGTGCTTAATTTTCCTCTAACAAGGTGCTGTATGTATATCCCATTAGGAGAGTGAAAAAGAAATCAGGTAGGAGTCCCTTTCTTATCGTACTAAATGCACTCTTTCACTGGGATAAGGAAAATAGTGCTGGAGAGAGAAAGAGAGAGAGAGAAAAGATTCCATTTCCAAAAAATGTCTTATTAACTTCAGAAGTAGAAGTTAATTGCTCAGGACTCAGATGTATCTTCTGGTATTCTGCATTTTATTTCTGCTTCTACACTTGATGGATCTGGAATTCTCTTTCGAGCTGCTAACTCAAAAGCTCATTTAAAACCTTTCCTACTTTCCCATGTCTCTGATTAACACTAATCCACTCTATCCTTTCTTTTCCTACAGCTTCTTATGCTCACTCCTTGCTGCAGCCTGCAAGAATTCTAATTGGCATCTGCTCTTCATTTTGGGTTTCCATTTTTTTTCTTTCTTCCTGCTCCATTTTCTCTCTGTTGCTATCTGGGCTGCTCTATACCATCCTGTTATACTTTCTAGCCCAGATCTGCCTAGCTCTGTAAAGGATTTGATGATTTTCTTTAGGGAAGACTCTATTAATAGCCACAATCCTGCCCCTTTACAAATCTTCTTACAATGAAAAAAAAATGTTCTGCCCTCAAAAGTGAATTTCATTGAAAACCAAAAGTTCTTGTCATTTAAAAAAAAAAAAAGAATCCCTGTATGTTCCTGATGGATTGGAGAAATTTTAAAGGAGCAATGTTATAATTTATGGAGAATTTGAGTATAGATCTCAGAGCTCCCTATTAGAAACTGTAACTTCAGTTATTAAAGAAAGCATTTCAGTTCTCTAATACAAAAAGTTAAAATTTATAACAGGGAAACAAGCCAGCCAGAAAGTCCTTGAAGTTCTCTAGTGACTTCACTGCAGTCAATCAAAATAATAGTGAAGATGCTCAAACACTGATGCTTTAATGGGCAGAGGGACAAAATTCCTGACACACTGCAGAGGCTTTTGAAAAACAAGGGACTAGATGCCATCTGAGCTGGATGAGGCCAACAGAAGCCACAGTCTAGGACTCTATCTGGATGTGATGGATTTTGAGCTTTAACTGCCATTTCAGGTGGCCTATGCCAAAACTGTGATTTCTCAGTCCCTATCCAGCTGCTGCCTCATCCTGGCTGCCCAGAGGTGAAGCTTTTCCCCTGCAGACTCTGCCTGACACCCGCTTGCTGCTGCACACAGAAGCAGCTCAGTTAAGACAACTCTGTCAAGCTCTGAGCCGCGTTGTGCCTTTGCTCTCCGGGCCTCAGAAGCCAACACTCCCTGCTGCCCTCCCAGCACCTCCTTTGGCAATGCCAGCTGCTGCAGTGCACAAACTCCAAGGCAAACTGTTCAGAGCCCTCTCCTCTGTTCTCTGCTCAGTAAGCAGCGCTTTGCCATTATTTTTCAACATGCTTTACAGAGTCACAACGTTCACTGACAGAGCGTACTGTTAGACAGTCAGGTCAGCCTCCTGTACATCACGGACCATTAAATACCGTTGTCACTCTTCTTTTTGTTTGTCTAAAATATGTTTTGTTTTGACAAAAACATTTCTTTAGTGAGCTCCTCATTTTCCTTTGGTATTGTCAGAAAACGGAGAACTCACTTTCCCTTTGATAGCCTGTTCCAGTGGTTACTCCCTTTCTCTGTTATAATATAATGCCAAATATCTGATTCAATTTTTTTATAGCTTCAGCTTCCAGCCACTGCTTCTGGCTATGCCTTTCCCAGTGAAATTAAAGATCCATATAGCATCCTGCATTTTTCAACACAAACATTATCTTCTGTAATCAAGCCACAGATTCTGGCTTTCTGCTCAGGCCACTGTGCTCTTGCTGCTGCAGCCAGAGCCATTGTGGCTGACTTTCCAACAGCAGAGGTTCTCCAATGCAGAATATGGGTGCACTTTTGTACACTTCCAAGCCAGCTGCTCTGAACTACTGCAGAACAAGAGTTATTGTCTCTGGGATGGCAAAAGAATAGACAAAAATAGTTGGTAATTTTTGCTTCCTCCATGACCATCGTTTTGAGTTGCTTTGCCAAGCCAACAATATTCTTTTCTTTGCTTTTTAAATACAAAGCTGTACATACATAAGGAATAAAAAGCTCTAATTTATTCTGTGAAAGTGTTCATCAAGTGAGAGACAGGACTCTGGGAAAAGATTAAGAGCTTACATTTTTCATTTGACTTATTTCACATAAAATTTCATAGAGGATAAAATGATGGGAGGCAAAGAAGCAATGATATTTCTGTTTTATCTCTTTCTAAGGACCATAAATCTTTCTGAAGTATCATTAATTATAGCAGCGCCATTCACAACGCTATTGTTAAGGGTCTATCAGCAGTCCCATTATAAAGCCCTATTTTCAGAGGTTTATAACTTGGTTAGAAGAATTTTGTTTCAGGCAAAAACTTTGCTAGGGCAATGTCTCCATCTAAGACAATTTATTTTAAATGTAAAGCACCAAGAAAAACGTTACCTCTTTTGAACCGAGTAAGGGAGAGCCTAGGAACTTTCTAGGGGTAGGGGTACAAAGCTAATGCTGTTTTGGCTGATTGAATCTTTGCCATTTCTGAATTCTTAAGACTATTTATAGCAGTTATCTCTTATATGAATTTAGATTATTACTCTACAACACAGGTTTCCAATTACTACAACTGAATTCAAGATCTGGAATATTCCTCTAGTGGCTGTAATCAAATCAGGTTTGATTTCTTTAGCACAGCCAGTCAAGAAAGAATTTAGCAGACCTAGAAAATAGCTTACATGTTATGAAAACTTCCATGTCTTTAGGTAGCCTGCCTATTTTTTTGTTGCAGGCATGATATACATCAAAAATGAGGGAAGCTAATGGTCACATCCACCAAAGTGAGTATTGACTTAGCAGCAATGTGGAAGAATTGCTCTGCAATGTCTGAGCCATGGTGAAATATTAGAGAGGCCCTGAGTTTTTTCAGATATATAATGAAAATGATCTTCAACAGGTACTAGTGAGACTGGGAGGGCACAGGGAAGAAAGGTCACTGCCTTGCCTATGTAACAACATGAACAGGTGGCCTTTTGCCTGTAGCAACTTGTAGATTCATCAAGGAAGCCAAGAGCTCTGCCCAGTTGTGTCTTTGCACTTCGAGAAAGAGCGAGATGCTCAATAAGACAGGATCGACAAAATCATTGTGGCCTTTTTCTAAAGCAATAGATATTAATGAATGCTAACTTCTGGGCAACTTTTTTTTCCTGCTTTAAAGTAGAAAGATTAGATGAAAATGTATTTTGTGAAGAGTGTGCTGACACCCTCAGGTAATCTCCATCCTCTGTCTTCATCAATAATCTAACACACTACCTCCCCATTACATTACCGTCTGCAGTAATGCAATTCACTTCAGTCCCCTTAGATCCTATTAGAATCTCTCACATTACAAAATTCTTCCAGCTCTGCTCTATAGTGCTCTGGCATTGTTTAGTCTAAACTTCTGCTGGCTGTTTTCCTTGACTACAATTCTTTGCACAGGGAATGACTTTTGTGAATTGCACATTTAACCTAGCAGCGAGTCAGAAGATAAAAACAAGTAACACATGTGGGTATTGTCCGGTGGGGTCCCGAAAGCACTGCAATTCTGCTTTGAACGCTGTTCAATGTATCTTGTGGTAACGAGTTCCACTATCTAAAGTACTTTCTTCTATCAGCCTTGATTGTGTTGTCTTTTAATTTCATTGCCTGTGTCCTTTGAAAGGATAAATAGGCATGGGCAAACAGAAGTACCCATTTCTACATGTCATTCAATCCCTTATGTACCTCCTTTGTATTACATCTCATTTTTCTCCTCTCCAAAGTAAAATGTCTTAATGTTTTGTTTGTTTGCCTTTCTTACGTGGAAACCTTACCATATCTCATAATTTATTGCTGTTATTTGAGCAGATGTCTTCCTGGAATTCTCTACAGTTATTAATGACAAGTCAATTGTGCTTGGTGATGATATCTAAATAATGGTCTTGATGTGCACTAAGACAGACATCTCCTCTAACTGCTCGGTCAACATCAGGGGCTTAAAGTAGGCCAAAATGGATCTCTGACAACACTCCTAAGAACTGCAGTAGAGGGTGGAAAAATGTGGAAAGCTCCTTTATTTCCTTCATTCTGATTGCCAGAATGACTGTGCAATACCACTTTGCACCCAGCGTAATGCTTCCTAAGTTTAAGGAAAAAACATTCCTGGCTTCTTAGCTTAAAGTGAGCCTCTGACAAAACTGGTGATGTTAGACTTGCTCTCTGATCTCCAGCCTTATCTAATCCAATTCTGTCTAATCCCCAGTATTTTTTAGATTTTGAACTGTGGAATACCCACTGTTTGCAAACCTGACTCTTTCTGGTTTTCCCACTTTACTTATTTTGTAACACATTTCAATGCACTGAAGCCTGACCATCATGAGCCCTGCAACAATATAGTATAAATCTTATGATAATTATCTTAAACCAGTGTAACCTCACTCTTCTGACAGTTACTCCTAGTTTGTAATAGAAGAAATAAGAGCAAAATTGAATATTTTTATGACATGACAGTTCTTCCATAGCAGCCATGTTGGAGGGCCCAGAGGACAGGAAAAGATGTTGCTTATAATTGGAGGAGATTACAAAAAAAATTAACACAATGCAGAACTGTCATTCAAGCTCTTTTAATACACAGAACTAAGTATAAGCAGCGTTACAAGAAGATTTACTGCTGTAAAAGCAAAGGAATTCATGTGCTATCACAGCAGGGGAACTTTACAACAGTTAAAACCTCAGGTCTATTACACTAGCACCTTTTTTGCTGCTTTGGTTATCAGTTTTTCTTATTGGCAATGGATTTTAACTGAAAGTCAGAGTTTTCCCTCATTGTCCCCCAGATTCCTGCGTTATTTTTCCTGCAGTGCAAATGTAAGCCTAAAACATGCATTTAACAAAAACGAGAAGGTCCAGATGGGTCTCGCACTGCTGCAGAAAGGGCTGGACAGGAAAACACTGCAGCAGCTGCCTTTCTTCCCAAGGCCCAGAGAGGTGAAGTAGCAGAAACTCTGCAGACCAGAGGGTTTACCAGGGGAAAGCACTGAAATTCATCACTGCCTTATCACTTCGGAGAAGCTTTTTGTCCTGCCTCGTGCTCCTTTTTCAAGGGCTATAAAGTACTTCTGTTCCAGGGCACTGCACATGGATATTAAATTCTCATCACAAATGTGATGCCATTTTTGATTTCAGCATTTATCTATCTTCTGTTCTTATATGGCCACACTTACCATAATATCTCATACTTCACAATCTTTAACACATTATTTATCCCTCCAAAAAGCATGTATATGAAAGGTAGCTGAAAATAAGCAATAAACCATTTTAATACTGCTACCATCTGAGGCTATGGATCTGTGAGAATTTTCTTCTCATTAACTCTGGAATGCTATTCATAACCTTGAGACTGATAATGCTTAGAAAATGATTTTATCCAAGTGTCAACTCCTCCTTAATATATGTACTAGAAGTCTACAGTTCAAAAATGAGGCTTTTCCAGGCCTTAAATACAAAATCCTTTGCTCAGACAAAAAAACCCCAAAAACACATAAAACCCAAAACCAACCAAACAAAAAAGCCCCTCACAGCTGTTACAGAAGTCACATTACTGAAACCAAGGCCTGCATTTCCAGTAATTTATTTACTTTAAAAGGCTGATATCAAGTACTAGTAGTGATATTTAATCTATCTATAGATTTCATTTTTGTCTGCACTGGCATATTATGTTCTTTGCAGTTTCCTTAAATAAAAAAAATAAAAGAAATCAAAACATTTTGGGAATGCTGTTTCTTTCCAGATCACTTAGCATGATTTTTCTTTGAAATTGTAAAATTAAAATAAAGAAAGCCGAAGGACAGACTTGAGCCACTGCTCTCTTTTGGAGGCAATTAAAATTTCCTGCTCTACAACTGTACTTGTGAATTTGGAAAGAATATTTAAAGGCTTAAATCCCTTCACAGTCTGAGGCTGAAATGACTTGCAGTTGCCAAGACATAAAGTCAGACTATTTTGGTGTTGTACGTGATTGTAAATACTCTGAAAACAACTTAGCAGCAAAGACACCGGGGAATATCTTTGATATGATCAAAATGGTGATCAAGATCAGTGGCATAAATTTGAGTTTGTGCAGTAATGAAAGCGGAAAGATGAGCATGAACAGACAGTTTCAGATATGAGTGTGCAGACAAGTCTCTGAACATGGGACCAGTCAGAATATACCACGTGCACCATATCTCGCCCGCAGAGGACATTAAAACAGGATACTCGAGTCAAAAGGGCCCATGTTCTTACAACAGGATGCAGGTGAATTGTGTTACAAGAAGAAAAAATAAAAAAAGAAATAAAAAAGATATAAAGAAAACATGGCAGCATGGCAATTTAGTGCTTTTTAGCTATTCAGCCCTAGAGCTGTACAAAACTTGGTTGTGACCCCTTTGTTGATGGGAAGGCTCTCTTGTCTCCTTT
Source organism: Neopelma chrysocephalum (assembly GCF_003984885.1). Taxonomy (NCBI): domain Eukaryota; kingdom Metazoa; phylum Chordata; class Aves; order Passeriformes; family Pipridae; genus Neopelma; species Neopelma chrysocephalum. Next base: position 1,926,448 of record NW_020897721.1, read on the forward strand.
CTGCAGGAGGCCCAAGAAGCTGGATGGATCTGACACATCCCGAGCTTCACACTCCTCCTGGATTCCCCACGGCAGCGCCGTCCTCGTCTGTGACCTGTCTGGTGCCCTGCCCCACGCTGGATGCTTCAGCTTTCACACCAGCTCTCCATCACCCAACACAGCACCCGTCACTGTCACTGCCTGGCCCTTCAGAAAGCAGAGAAACTGGAAATTACATTTTATCTATTATTTATCACTTTTGATTCACCCCAGCAGTTCCCCATCAGCACCACAGTCCCTGCGGACAGTGCCAGCACGGGCCCGCCCGTGAGGGGAGGGAATGGGGCAGGCAGGAGCACCCGAGGTGGTCGTGGGATGAGTAGGGAAGAGGGACAGGATTAGCGACAGGAGGATATATTCTTAAACTGCACAACGGGAGGTTTAGATTGGACATTCAGAGACATTTCTTCACAGAAGAGGTGATTAAACATCGGAATGGGCTGCCCAGGGAGGTGGGGGAGTCACTCTCCCAGGAGGTGTTTAAGGAAAGACTGGACGTGGCACTGAGTGCCGTGGTCTGGTTGGCATGGTGGTGCTCGGTCATAGGTCGGACTCGGCGATCTCAAAGAGGTCTTTTCCAAACGAATTGATTCCGTGATTCTGTGAGAGCAGGAGGCCCTGCCGGTGTACCGAGGGGCTACACGGCTGGGAGGGGACGGGGACAGGACGGAGCCCGGCACTGCGGCCAGAGTGTGTGCAGAGGGTCCTGCACCGCCGCGCCCGGGATTGCGGAAGCGATGGCGGCGGCCAGGGGCGGTGCGGGAAGGAGGGAGGTGCGGGAAGGAGGCGAGGCCGCCCCCGGGGAGGGCGGAGCGGGATCCGGGCGCAGGGCGGAGCGGTGCCCGCGGGCCGGACGCGCCCCGGTTGCCGTGACAACGGCGTCGGCCGAGCCCCAGCGGCCCGGGCCCGGCGGGCCCCGCCGCCCGCCCGCCCATGCCGCGGAAAGCGCTGCGCTGTGTCCTGCAGCTGGAGCTGCGCTCGGTGAGTGCCTGGGCCGCGCCCCCGCCGGCCTCGGCCGGGCTCGGCGGGAGGACAAGCCGCGCTTTGCTCTTCCGGCGCCGCTTCCCGCCCCGCTTTCCTGTCCCGGCTGCCGCCCTGCCGGCCCGAGGGGGCTTAAGGGAGGCTGTTCTGGGCCGTGCTGGCGAGCAGGGTCCGCCCTCCGTGTGTCACTGCAGCCCTTCGGTGTGTGCATCCCCCGGCAGCCGGCCCCTGTGCCCCCCTCGCCCCGGTGTTGGCAGCGGCCGTGCCCCTCCACAGTTCTCATTTTCTTGCGGAAAAGTTGGGGTTTTTTTAAGAGACGCTCATTCTTGGGAAGCTGGACGGCGTGGGAAAAGCACGCTTGAAAAAAACGGAGCAAAAGAAATCCCGGGAAGGAGCAGTTGTGCTTTGAAGTGCACCCCTGCGAGGGGCAGCACGTGGCACTGGGTAGCTCTGGGTCGGAGGGGGTCAGGTCGGTAGGTGTGAAAGTGAAAGGTTTTCACGTTAATCACATTAGGACTGTGCCTTCTGCACTTTGCAAAGTTTTCTGCTTATATCCAGGTTGGGAGTACAAAATAAGAAGCTCTCATTCTGATAAGTTTTAAGAAGTGTGGCACGCTGTTACCCTGGAGTTGATGGCTTCGTGCGCCCTGGTCACTGTAATCCAGAGGTTTGGCTTCCTCACAGGACAAGTGCTGCCAGAATACTTGCTGCTGAGAGGAAAACCCGAGGTGCCATCCACAAAATTCAAGTGCAGGCCCAGGAAGTATATGCTGGAAACTTGACCAGGGGTTCCTGGTTGCTTAGCTGCCTTTTGTTCCCAAGCTTGAATGGCTGCTCTGGATAGTGAGGGTGTCACTCTCATGGTGTCGCTCTGCTGTCTTAACAGCTGGTGTTTGTCTCTGTAATGCCAAGGTCTGCTTGGCTCCTGGAAAGGACCAGATGTGCTTTCCTTTTCTGTTCCTACTGCTGTGAACTACTTTTGTGCCAGGAGAGAGTACAGGGGAGACATTTCCCCAGGGTCAGGCTTCTTCACTTGTGGGCTGTTTGTTATTCATCCTGCTCTCAAGGCTACAAATAAGGGTGGAAAGGGACTACTCTTACACAAATATCAACATTGGCCCTTCACTTAAATAATTTTTTAGTCTTCCATGGTTGCTCTCAGTGTATTCTTTGGGCAGCAATTCTTTCATTTCCCAATAGGTAAGTAGACCTCGTTCTTATGATAGTATTTTGTGGGATGGACTCACCAGTCTTCTCACCATCTTAGGGATGGGAACTACTCTTTCACTTTGAATTTGCACTGAACAGGATCAGGATTGAACTCTGCATTCCAAATGGGGTCTTGCTGTTGCCTTAGGTGAAGTAGGGAAAAAAAGTTCGAGATTCATTGTATATGCCTTAATATTAGTCAGGGTCATTAAAAATGTTAAAAGACATGAATCCGAGTACATAGAGAGGAATTTTTAATAGTAACATTTTTAATAGTAACCTCAGCTTGATGCCTCCCAGTTTTTGCACATTATTGATGCTGTCCTTTGACCAATTCTGTACCACCTTTGATACTAAGTCCTACCTTTTGCATCATAAGTAATAATTTCTCGTATGGCACTAGATTATATCCTTTATCCAGAAAATAGACTGGATAAATGTAGGATTTTGCTTGATTGATCTATTTTTATGGAACATGTGCTGCTGGGCTTTCTTCTAGTTATGTTTTCCTCCATGTCTTTAATTTTTACTTTTGCATATTTAAATATTCTGGTTGATGGGGTTATAATCTTTCAGATCTCTCTGCCTCATATGGGCCTTGAGTTTATTATTTTTCAGCAGATGGTACCACCCCTATTTTTATTACATAGGTTTCAGTTATGTATAGATCCAGGAAATAAAATAACATTCTTTCACAACCTGGGCTGAATATGATGCAGCATCGCTGTGGCTTCTGGGCCAGGCCTAGTATGTACTGGGTGACTTCTGTTTTCATCATTTAATTCTTTAAGTTGTCTTTTTGCTCCTGTGCTAAATATCATTAAAACCAAGGCAAAATATTCCATTGTGTTTTGAATATAGATTTGTTAGTTTTCACATTTTGGTTGATTTACACTACATCCACTCATTTCCTCCATTTTCGCTGTATTTGTGACCTAAGTCTTGTCCAAATTTCTCATTCATTTTCCTGTTCTTTTACAGTGCTCTGCTTGTTCCTCAATGTTCTTTAAAACCTATCCACTTGTGTCAGAAGTTCTGTCCTCTTTGTTTTTCCCTTGCTTTAGGATATAGATGGGTTGTGCTCCTTTTGACTTAATGACATTCCAAGACCACCTCTGATCTGAGTCCATCAGCTCTTTGGTTTATCTCACTGCTAGTTTTCTTTTCTGAGAGGCTGCTCTTCTGAAATGGAAAGCCTAACTTAAAAACTAAGGGAGATTTTTTGTTTGGTTTATCATGCCTTTAATTGAAATTGAATAATTTACCATTGCTCAGAATGAGATTTCACTGTTATTTGTGGTTTTGAGACTAACTTTAGTGTCTACCTCTGCTGCTGGCATTTAGATTGTTCATGTAGCAACAGAAAGAAATTCACATTATTCTTTGTGTCATGGCTACATGGAGAATTCACAAATGTGACAGTGAAGGTAGGTAAATCTTTAAGCATAAAGATAAATTAATAGAATTGTGAATTACTGCCAGATAAGAAGACTAAAATGGAATTTCTTCACACTGAGAGGATTATTTTTGCAATTCTTGAGTCCGAAATGCTGTTGTGTCTGGAAGCTTACACTCAGCAGAAACCAATATATTGCCCTTCATAGAGAACTCTTCTTGTTTTGATCATAATGGGCAATTAAAGGGATTTTTCCAGGCCTGCCTTATTCATTGGTCACATCTACAGCTACAGTTTTAGGACTGCCTGTAATAAATGACATAGAGGGTTGTGGATCAATAGAATTCTGTTCCTTTCCATGAGATTAATTCAGTGAGTTCTTTATGGCTGTTTGTGATGCCCCAGCAATAGAGCTGGTACACATTTTCCATCATCCTGGGAACTTTCAGCAGAGAAGTCCAGGGTAGTGCTGTCCTAGACAGTTCTCATAGTCCTCTGGGTTGCTTGTAAGGTCAGTTAATTGCAGCATTGATATCCCTCTTCCTTAGCTGATCCACAGATAATACTATTACAGTCTTTAAAATAGTCCCTCATCCTGCCTGAACAGTTTGCAGTCAGATAAGAGCTTCAGTTTATCTCCCAAGAGTTATGCTGCTCCATGCATCGCATATGACAGAATAGGTATCACCAAATGCAGATATACACGTGTCACTCTTTTTGGAGCTGGTTTAAAGTTACATGGACATGCAGATTTGGTGCTGTTCCAGCCCAGGCAATGAACTGTGCAGTTTTTCTCCAGGGCAGTAGAATCACAGGTTTCCCCATGTGCTATCTGGGCCCACATGCTCATTTGTAAGAATTTGTTTTCTTTTACAGGGTAGCAAGGAGAAAATGGCACCTGTTGTTTGCAGTTCTGCCCTCTCCAACGTCTTGAAATCTCTCACTTTTCACCTCAACAAATTGGCAAATATTGGTTGCCTTCTCTGAGGTGAAAGGCACAAAGCTCCACTAAAAATGTTTGTAAGTTCTACAGAAATGTGGAGAAGAAAAGCGAGAACTAAAGCTAATAGGACTTGTACTATGGAGTTTGGGGGCATCTTGCCTTGTATGAATGAAATCTGTCTCTCTCACTCCTATTCACACTTGCAACTGCTTGAGTGTCATACAAGCTGTTTAATGCTTGACAGGCTGTTTCAATTGAGTTATGTATTATTCTGGCACTTTTCTTGCAGATTTGAAGCCCTCATTTACACAGAGAGGAAACCCTCTTTTTTCCTCGTTGGATATTTATTAGTAGAAACCCAATTTTTTTAGTTTATACTGTATCTATAATAATTTATCACACATTATTTTCTATTATTTCTTTCACCTGAGGCTGTTTTTCTGCTGTTCATATAGTTTTCTTTTAAATCCAGTTGGAATTTCTCAAGTAAAACGTTCATTTGGGAGTAGGAGACTGTAACCAAGCCACTTATTTTAATTCCTGTCACTCTCCTCCTTTGTCTTCCTACCTGACAATTGAAAGTCTGAACACTTTCTCCAGCAACCTTATGTTGGAAAAGACTACCTCATATTTTTAGTACTGAGATAAAAAGCGAGCAGGAGACCTGAAGTGAGAGGTGTCAATTCTTTGGGCTGGGTAATAGAATGAAACCACGCTGCTTGGAGAAAATAGCAAATAGTTTTGCAATGAGTTGTGTACATCCTTGCAATTAGAGCATAAGAAAGAATGTCTGATGTTCATCAGAGCTTTAGAAACATACCAACTTCTTACTTAAAGAATAAGAATTGTGCAGAGAAAGTTGAGAGGTTAGTGGCCGTATCTGGCAGCTCATGAGAAGCCTTCCTGCTTTGAGTACCCTCTAAGATGGCCAAACTTCCCAGAGAAATCGTGTGTCTGGTAGTAATGGAACAACAATTGCTTTTTTCTCGTTTACATATTAGAACACAAAGTTATTATAACATTTGCACATTAACTTACCCTTTCTGGTGGCTGGACAGAGTATGAATATCTAAGCATGTACATTTACCAGCTCCATTCTGTAGTTAGGCCAAAGTTTGGATGGGTTTTTGTGTGTTGGCATCACACAGACTTCATTCTACATGACTCTTCATATAGAAGATTATTCTCTCTTACATAGTCAGTGCATGCCTTTAACTATATTAACCTGGCTATTGGGTTTCAGTTTAGGTTGAAGACAATGGAGTGTGTTTACTTAAGCAAGATGAATTTGGTCCTGGTTATTTTAAAATGGTGACTATTTTTCCTGATCATTCTGTACAAATAGAATTGCTTTAGAGAAGAAATTTTTTCACTCTAGTCTGTTATAATCTGACTCTCAGAAATCAACCATTTCAGTCCTGACTGTTTCATTTTTATCTTGAAAACAGCCATTACTTCTTTATCTAAAGTTCACTTTGTTTAATGAGTGTGTTACTCTTACAGATAACTTGTCCTGGAGTGCTGCTGAAAGACAAAGAGGAACTTTATCTCAGTGTCTTTGTACTTGGGCAGTGTAAAAAAACTCAGTGTGTCCCTGCGGTGTTTCCACTCTTCTTTCAAGAAAAACTAGTATTTGAAAAGGTAAGATGTGTCAAGAGCTAGTACAACTCAAATAAACCCCATCCCAAATTCCACAAAAACCATCTGCAAAACCCATGAGCTCAAGCAGTCGCACTGAGGATGGCACAGTATTTTAACTACTGCTTCTCTTCAGCACGAAGGAGGTGTGTGCCTGTATTATCCACGTGCATATTAAAAATTATAATGTATGATGAGACTTTTAGGTGTTTGTTCCTTCTTTTGTGAACTGTCCTTTCTCAGCGTCTGTTTTGCTATTTTGGAAGGAACTGCATGTTGCTGTTCTAAAAATTATGGCAAGGTGAAGAACAAAGACCATATAATATAGGAGACTCAATTTAGTAGAAGGACAGAATAGCAGCTCAAGCCTTTTTGGTGACATCTTACTCCCTTTGAGATACTTTTTTCATGGTTTGTCACCAGAATTCCCAGATTGGTACTCTGGCCCTATAATTTATAGTTGTTTATCACATATTTGAGTCCCTACTAGCTTCATTATTAGTACCACAGGGATAATGAAACACAGTATCTCACAGATATGATCTGGCTTCTTGACTACCTATGAATAATAATACTTTGCCCTTTCTAGTTCTTTTCCTTTAAGCATCCCCCAGCACTTTGAAAACCAGGCTGAGTAAACATCAGTGATGCTCTGGTGAAGTGGGTAAGAAAGAAAGAGTGATAATTCCACTGGCTACTGAAAAGTAAGAAAGACCATCATTCTTTAAAGGCAGACATACCACAAACTACTTAAGGGAAATGTACTGAATACTGTTTTCAGTGTAATTTAGGGAACCTCCAAGACACCATTTCCTTACAAAAGAAGGTGAACAAGAAAGCTGAGAATAATATCTGTCTTCTTACAAATAGCTATTGATTAGGTCTAGATACTTGTGGAGGACCAGTACTTTTTGTTTTTTAATGTTTAGTACCTTGAATAGCAGTGTGATTTACACCACTCTGCTGAGACTTTTATACAGAATTAGGGAGAAATCTATTACCTGCTGAATATCCAGTGCAACATCTTTCCCTATTCCTTGGCATCTGTTCATGTGAGATTCAGGTTAAAAAAAACCCCCTGAACAGGAGCCTGTACATGAAGAGTCACTTCCATGAAAATTAAGCTTAAAGCATTACCAATAAATTAAAGAATATATTATTCATCTACCAGAATTGTAGTACTTTAAGCAATTCATCTTTTTCTCTTGAAATTTTCTTAGACAATACTTACCACTACGTCTTCAACTCTTTACAATACCTCATAATTTAAATATGGAGAGGTAACTCCTAATGGCTGGAAAGCGTATAACAACAATTGCTGGGTTTCAATGAATTTGATCATGTTCCAAATGATAATTGCAATATCCTTTATTTTTCCAGTAGGGATAGGGCTCTTGAGAACCATCTTGGCAAGGAAGAATATTGATTTTGGGTTTTTTTTTCCTTCTCTTTCTCCAGAGGTCCATCTAATTATTTTGACTGTGCCATTGTTGTTATTTATTAATTTCTTTTTCAGGAATTTGCTAATACAGTTGATCCTGGAGACCTTGTGAAGTTACTGGAATGTAGGTTCTGCTTTTTATGTATACTATGTTCTATCCATTAATGTCATGCATGTGTGGGCTCTAAAGGCTTTTTGGAGATATAAAGTATGTGGTAGTTTTTCTATCAGGAGCCTGCTCTCTGAATAGCTAGTGGGTAAGCATTTTGTTATCTAACAAAATGCCTCTAGAAATGTGTGCTACATGATTTAGAACAGGAAAAAGGTAAAAAGTCATAATTGATTGGAAATCCAGCTGGTTATTCAGATAGGTAATGGGTTCCTTTTTATAGTTATTTATTTGATTAGTTTTCAAATTATATAAGCATAAACCTCCAATTTTTGAAAAATTGTTCATTTCATTATTCATTCATCAGAAAATTATGTCTTGCCACATGTGGAGTGTAATGGATTGTAGTGAGAAAACACTGACCCTGAATTCAAACTCCAGGAATATGCACCTTCATACTGGGAGTTATCTGAAAAGTGGGCAAAGCTTGCATAATCTTTAAAAGAGGACAAACTTGGCAGCAGATAGAACTTACCAAGTTCTAAATCAAGTTAGAGTTGTCATTTGTATGCTGCTAATGCCATTGTGTTCATCTCTGATATTTATCCAAGCTGCTTTTAATTTTCTGTTATTGTTGGTGTGATGGAAATAGTACAGCAATGTATACAGTGCTGTGAAGCTTAAATCGGGGATCTGGGTTTTTTGGGCTTTGACTATGAGAAATACTTTTCCTTTTAGGTTTGGGTTGGTTTTTTTTAACTCATGAAAAAACTTTTTTCCCTTCTAGTTGACACAGCAGTACTTGAACTAATACAGCTCGTTCCTCCAGGTATTGTATCAGTCTCTTCATAAATTATGCAGTTTAATAGGTGAATTTCCATGAGGACATTGCCCATTACAGCACAATCACTTTTTCCAACACACAAACAACATAGAAAGCTCTTCAACAAGTAGTCCTCTGAATATAAAATGTTAATAGATCAAGAGTATCTCATTCTTGAAAGAGAATAATAACTGAATATTGAAATGTACCATAGTCAGACTTAGGAAAGTGATAATATTTTAAAAACGAAAAATAAACTGAAATCATCCAGCGCATACTTATTAACTACATCACAATTCATTTGCAAAGAGGCTTTCTGTGAAATTTCAGAGTGCATAATCTTGTTCTCAGAATGACACTTTTTTTCCTTCCATTTTAATGGTGACCATTGGGAAAACTCTTATCCTCACTATAAGTATTACATGTCTCTTGGGATATCTGAAGATAATAAATAGCGATTTGTCATACTTCTGTTATTGGTTTGTGTGATTATAAAAATCTATTTTAATGAAATTCAAGTGTTCCCATGAATAATGTAAATCTGCATTTTATTGGAAATAAAGTCAAGTTTTAAAGAGGACTCATTTGGAAACTGTGGTATTAAAAGCACTCTCAGTCACTTGTCCTTAGTACTTTCAAGGAAACAATCGCTTCTCTCAGGTGACTCACCAGACTGTTTACTTGAAGAAATGCACTGAATGGGGATTATTTTTTTTTGTGTGGGAGGGTAAAAGATCTTGCATAAGGAATTTATTTTCAGGGGTCAGAGATGGGTGTGATGCCCTTCAACATAGGCTGACAAGATGACTGCAATAGCACAAGTTAAATTTTTTTATAACATAAATTCAAGGCTTTCCGTCTAAACAAAATACATTTATTTTTTTAAAGTAGCAAACGAGGATATTGAGAAAGTCTTGGGGTAGTTATTTTGATGTTACTTGTGTTACTTTCTTGCCACTACTGTGATATGGAATGATACAGTATTTCATAAGGGATTGGTTGCCATTTAAAAATACTGGTTTCTTCTGTGGCATGGAAAGGAAAGAAAGAAGAAACTACTGAAGAGTTGCCTAGAGAAAACTTCTCATATATCTCTTATAAAACAGGCAACACAATCTTCTTTAGTTTTTCTTACAATAACATCAAAACATAGTTTCCTAGTAGATTCTGCGCATTTCTGCTGCTGATTTAACTTGATGAGGTTATTTCCTGGTGTGATAGGAGTTTTGGAGCCATGCTGAAAATTTGTAAAGAGCAAAATTTATCCTGGTTTCAGTGTGGCTCTGTGTGCGGTGTCTATGCTATATGGCTTTGTCTATTTTCCAATTAAAGTATATATATTTTCTTTTTAGTTGGAAGAATTCTAGCTACGTATGAAGAAAATACAAGAGATTTCCTGTTCCCTGACCCTAAGCTTACCCGTGGGCACCGTGGTTTAGAGCGTGAGATTTTAATGAAGAGATCCTCTTCTTTTACAGTGAGTGAATGTCTGTGGATTGTATTTATGACACAGTCTGTTTCACTGAAGAAACCCCTTGAACTGCTTCAAATGAAAAGCGATTACTTCTGACAGGTTTTGCCATTTTAGGTGTTGAATGTACAAATCCACAGTTGAACTTTGGTGAAAGTATAATCTTTTCTCAAAATGCTTCAAGGAATTATTTAATGTGAAAAAGTAAGTTTCCACTTGGTTTGCAGTGTGGCACCATGACATGTCTCCATTCAGTTTAATCTGTGGTGCAGCTGGAGTGGTGAAGGGATGCAGGAGAAGAGGGAGATGTTATATAGACTGCATGGTTCTCAACAGATAAACCATGTAACCCTCCTCCTCAGTCTCTGTAGCATTTTTCAGACCATTTTGGAACTGTTTTGGACTATGACAGTCACTACAAATTTTGTGCTATCCTATCTGACCTGTGGGCCTCCCTGAAGTGCAAGGTTACCAATAAAATAGTAAGTTACTGAAATTTAGCTTAATGCTGCATAATTGCTTTTATGTTCCCAAACCTGTTTGTTGAGGTCTGTTCAGGTCATTCACACTCATTTAGTAACTTGCCTTCTCTACAGTTTCAAAAAAGCTATGATAAACAACAGATAATTGGCAGAATGAGTGCAATGAATTAATGTTAATTTTCTGGAGATAAGGACTCAAGTACCTATTAAATGAAAATGAATTCATCTCACACTGCCCTTTCATAAAGTTTGGCTGTTGAATCAAGTGTCAGCAGAATAACTCAGGAAGGCTCATTAATGATGGTGGTGATGGTGTGTTTGGGGATTTGTTTTTGTGTGGCCTATTTTGTTTAAGTTTTACTAGTGGATTGGCAGGACATTTGGATTGGGAAGATAGGGACTCAGTTGTCCTGTCTGTTATGATTAGACTAAAAGCACATGGCAGGAGGGAAATGCTGATTAAAGGTCACTGGTATCTTTTAGCTGGTGTAATCTTTCCCTTGCAAGGGCAGCCTGGAAACTGCCCAGTCACTTGCAATTAAAAGTGCTAATTTGGTGTCTAATGCTGTGTTACATTTGAATGCATTAAAACTGTGATTTTTGTGCTACAAAACGTATGATTCTGGAGCAGCTTAAACTGCCCCTGCAAAAACAGCCATTATTTTTTGGCCACAGCACCTCTTTGAGATGGCTCATCCTACGCATGGTAGGGATGGCTCATGAGATGAGTGGAACTGTTTTACTTTCATGCTGCTTATAGGTACTTTCCCGATGTTGGGAAATAAGAGGGAGGTAGTAATAAATGAGGTGGTATTAGCTAAATGCTTTTAGATATTTTGTAAGCACAATACAATTAGTCTCTGTAGAAGCAGAGCCACTAGAGAAGTTTGAGGGGTTTTTTGAGGGACTAAGTTCTTTAGTACAAAAATTATGTATTTTCCAATAAAGAGAAGGTGCCATGATTTGTGAGCTGTGAGAAGATGTGATCAGAGTAATTTGGATAGGTAGCTGAATGATGGCACTGTAGTAGCTTTAAAAGGTTGATGTAAGACACAAATGTACTTCCATATCCTTGGGAACAGCATAAATTAAATCCATCTCTGCACTGGACCAGGGGCTGCAGAAGCACCTGTTGCTCCATTGCAGAAAGTACAGTTTGAGAAAGGATTTTGGCATACTTGACCCCCTTTTCAGGAATAATGCAGAAGCTGTGTTTGATGGTGTTGGAGGGAGGCTCCCAAAAGGAACTTGTTCCTCTCCTTACTTGCTATATGGGATAACTGTGAGAGGAGTTTTACCTCCAGTAGAAATGCAGTCTCCAATGCCTCCATCTTCCAGTGTTCCCTGAGCTTTACTGGCAAGTATCCCCTGCTAACTTTGTCGGCACGAAGCGCTGAATGTGAATGATAAGCAAAAGGGAAATGTTAAACAAGGTCGTGAGAACCTTCACATTATTCTTATGCTAGTGAGGCCATGTTCTTCCCACATGAAAAGTTATTTATAGCTAGCTGAGATGCTGAATATTTTTGACTGGCAGCTGTGCTTCAGTGGCACTTTGATTCCCCATAAATTTGTCTTTTATTAAAAAAGTAAAGGTAGCAACAGCGAGGTTACGGTTGTGGAGTTCAGATAGGCAGCGACAAGCAGTGTCTGCTTAACACTGCTAATCTGCCAGTTGGAAGGAATCCCAAGTTGAGAGGATCAGAACTCCTCCAGAAATCTGGCACTTGGCTGATAATGTCTCTGGCTAAATGTCTTATGAGGCTTACAAACTCAATACGCACACAAGACGTGCCTCGAGTTATCTCTCCTGGTCCAGTGTTGCCCAGCTGAGGCTCTTGCTGGCTCTTCTGTATTTCTCTGCAACCCTTGCCTTTCAGAATATGTTTATGCCTTGACTGTGGTAGTGACTTCTTACAGATGTTCTTATCTGCATTCCCCACCCTCATGCAGTATGTGCCATGTTTCTTAAAGCAGTTTCTTTTTAGTTATGCTATCTCTCATTAGCATGCCAGTATAAGACCTTCTGTTACATTCATACATTTTTTTTAAGTTGTACTTACACTCCTTACAGTCAAATGCACATATTAGATGTGGGTTTGAACTTTTCTTCTTCTAAATATCTTCAGTTTTTCCATGATCATAACACAGATTAGTGTTATGCCCATATCACTTCTGTTTAGTGACTGGTACAGCAGTACTGGCAAGCCTACTCAGGGCTGCAGACATCACTAAGCCAGAGGCAGAAGAATAGATCCCAAAAACTTTCTGGCTGGATTTTCATTTCCAGATGTCTTTGGGGCTATACAAGAGTCTTTACATAACACTCTATTGAATATCCTTCAGCAATCCTGAGTTTGGGAACTGTGGAAACCAGAAGAACTCCTCTGATAGCTTCTGACTTGTAAGTTACTTTTGGCATATCCATGCCTGTGTATGCAAGTGCCATCCCTTATTCCCTCTCCACAAACTATTTCTTTGAAGAAACTATGGATTTGTGCCTTTTTTTTTTTTAGCTATGAGCATTTAACAATTTTGTAATCATTTTTAGTCTCTGTAAAAGCAGTAGGTGCTCTATTGTTGCATTTTATAGTAGACTTTCTAATTCTGATGTGTCTTTTCTTACGTTGTTGATAGCACTTGACAATTCATTAGTGATAAAAATGAGTTGATTAAAGATGATCAGTTTAAAACCTCTTTTATATGCCATAACTTGACTTGATTGAATCCTGGACTCTGTTAATTGCTATGACTGAGCTTTCTTGGCATTTTTGTCATTTCATTTCCATAATGTAACCTGTGGCTGGACCATATTCCCTGGTGGGAAATCAGTATGTGCTTAGGCGGGTGGTGGAGGATTGTTTGGTTCAGCAATAAGACTTCACTCATGAAGTTCCTGCTAATTCTTAGGAATGTGGGACAGTGTCACGAACAGACCAGCTCCTTTTCACGTCTCAGTGATTTTGTGTGTTCATGTGCACAAATGCCATGCACACAGATGCCTCAGGCAGCAAACTCTGTCCATGTTGAAAGAAAATAGAGTGGAAATTTCTAGGGGCACTTGATTCTCTCTTTGCTTCTGCAGAGCAGCATGCCCATATATGATTCCCACTTGTTTATAGCATATGTGTCATTTAGTTCTTTTATGCCTTTTTTAATGCCGCTGCTTTGGGGAATAATGCCTGTGTGTCATAATCCCTGCCCTTCACACCCAGTAAATTTTGTATACATTGCCCAATTCTATGTGAATTTAACAGGAAATAGAGCCTCCGAGGTACTATGTTCCTAGCCATGGCTGCAGTTAAACAAGGTGAGTGGAATAGAAAGTGTTGGCCACATAAAAAGGGAGGTACCTGCTGGCCATGAGTCTGTGTGTGCTGTGGTTGACCAGGAGGCACAGTTGGACCCCACTGATTCCAAGCTGGTCAAAATCAGGCTGCCACCTGGGCAAGAAGGGATTGAGAAGAGATGGAACATGGTTACAGACCGAGGGAGACAATCCACAGAAATCAGACTGCTCTAGTGATTACAGAATGAAGGGTATTCTTAGTCCTACTGTTGCAAATGAATAGTTATTTGCAGTGTGATTGACTAATTAAACAAAATGTTTTTACAAAAGAAAAGGTGGCACAACTGAGACTATTCATAAATAAGTTTACAAAGTTAGCATCATTGAAACTCCTAGAGCATGACTAAAATTTTTATTGATGCTATATAGCGTGGCATGAAAAATCTTTAAAAATGCTTTTGACAAAAAAAATGTACTGAAATAAAAGTCAGACCTTAATTGTTGTACAAAAGAAGTATAATCATCTGTAATTGAATTGTCAGAAATGCAAATGTTAGCATCTTGACATTTACCATTGCTGTTCTGTCTTTTCTAATTATCTTTATTAAAGGCTGAAATTAACAAAGGAAATGTCTGAAAATTAGGAATAGTTTGTTACATTAGGTGACATTTACCTCTTTGATACCATTTATCTTCAGTTGGAGCTTGATGTTCAATTATTGTCTCTCTTCTAGGGAATTGCACCAAAATTGAGATTTTCTACAATCTCCCTTATTACAGAAAGTCTGTTAAGCTCAGGAAGGAGTCACATACAGGTTAGCATAATTTAATTGTTTGCAATTTAATTTCCAGATTTAATATTGATAGCCTTGCTTCCAATTTTTGCATGTGCTGCTCACTTCAAACTTTTCTCATTCTTCTGTTGTGGTTAAAGCAGTTATCATGGGTGCTTGACAACTTGATTAAATTTTTAATCAAGTATGAGTAAAGAGTGAGTTTGGTGCATGACAGTAAATGCTGAGAGTTCCTTGAATCTGAAACAATTATCAGCTGCTGTGTTCTGTGATCAGCTGAAGTGTCAGTCCCTGGTGTATTTGTAGGTGGGAAGATGCCTTCTCACCATTTGTTACAGACACTTAAAATTAAGGACAATGAAAACTAGGTGAAGTCAGACAAGGTACATTATTAAAACCAAACCAATTAATTTAATTGTTTTCCATAACGATATCATTAACAGTCATGGAAATGAAGATTGTTTTTTTGAAAAGGCTATCACGTATTTTAATTTGGAAATGCTGCTTCTGCAACAAGTGAAGTTAAAGGTGAAGAAGCACTCTTCTCTGGTCTCACAGATTGGAATTTTGGTTTGGTTTCCTGGCACAAGCTGTCATGTAAAGTTACTCTTACATCCTCCTTTTTTTGCCATATTATTGAAAAATAGTGCAGCATCATTAAAATGGAATGGTTGTCAGGAAGGGTTGCATGCAAAGACACTTAAGTGAGTTTGAACTGTTTGTGACAAAATTAAGTTTAATTTTTTACAGTCTTTGTACACTAACTGTGTAAGAAAGCTAATTGAGTAAGTATCACTTAACCTTAACATCTAACGTGTAGTAATGTGTGCTTTAACCTTCTGGTTTCAGAGATAATGGTAAACATGTTGTTTTTTAAATTGCTGTTTGATTATAGTTCTGTGAGGGGAACTTCAGATGACATGGCATCTATTTCTGTTAAATTATTAGTTCCTTGTTTGCATTATGTTCAGTGATCTTTGTTCTACAGTGCTGTCAAATCAAATCATTTCTCTTCTTCACTTCAGGCTGGTCTGAATGGGGTACATCGTTCAACCCCAAATGGAAAACTGCACACAAAGGTGCTGAAGAAAAACACTCTCTCACCTGAGAAAAGCAGGCACAGCTTGGCATCAAAGAACTATGAGCAGCCCACAATAGCTTCAAAATCACGCTCTCCATCCCCGTACACCAAAAGACGGATGTGTGAGCTCTCAGAAGAAGCCAGGCAGCGCCTGGCCCATCTAAACCTGGGTCCTCACGAGTTCAGAAGAGAAACCGATAAACCTCCGTTCGTAGTTAGACGGGTTTGTATTGGCTCCAAAGTGCTCCCAGCTTAAGCTCAGATCAAATATTGTTCTTTCGCTAAATACCGCTCCAAAAATTCATTCAGCTCTTAGTTTAGATGAATAATTTTTCTCTCCTTAGCACTCTGTCACATAGTGATTTAAATGTAAAATTAACTAAAATAAAATTTCTTTTATCTGCTTTAGTAACAGACAAAGATCAAATTCTTTCATGAAGGTTAAATTCTCTGAGGCCCCATTTCTTTTCTTCCAGCACACTAGACAGGATAATAGGTGTATAAATTCAGCTTGGAAGTAATTGATATTAGTATTAAAAATTCCTGAATAAGACTTTAAAGAAAGGGTGTCTAGTCACATTATGAACACATACACTTCCTCTCTTTCAACTTTTTTTTATGTTGGCATCCTGTGATCTTTGAAGCACTTCCCTTGCTCAGAGCTACATCTCAAACACTCTGACTTAGAGTTCATAACACAAGGACTTTTTGCCATACATGAAAAATTGTTCTGAAATTAGGTACTTACTTAAAGAAATGGTGTGTAAGAGATTTAAAATGAAGGGGCTACATCTCCCAGCCACTTGGAGGATTATATACTTATATTTATTTTTTTCCCCTCTTAATTTTTCTTCTGATTGCAACAATCCTTTGGTTTTAGTAAACCACTTTGAATGTGTAGGGGTAGAAATGGGATTGTTCTTATTCTGTGCTATGACATTATGATTTCTCTACAGTTTTGGACATTGTCCCAGTTGTTTGCTTCTCACTTTATTTTTTTTCAGTATCTGTACAAGTTAATTAATAATATCTTGTCAAATTTCAGAATTCTTTTCCGAGTTTTATTCTACTTATAGGTACCTTTTAGAAATTCAGAATAGCCTTAATAAGTCATTAGTCATTCATTAATCAACTGTTTCTCTCTCTCAGATATTTTTCTTTCAACTCCTTTTATTCAGTTCTTCTGGTTTTTGGTCTGTAGCTGAAGTTCACAGTTTAATTATAGCATCGTTAACACTGATTATTGATTTTCAATGCTTGACTATGTACAAAAAATGAAAAAGCTTCTCTCTTAATTTAGCATATCCTGACTGTCATGGCCTTTCTAGACTGAGAATGCTCTTTTTAGGGCATCTTTACTGTTGAGGACTCTTTTGGCCTGGAGACTTTGTGTTACATGAAGATTAAAATTGGATTATGTCAAATGTAACTTTTTTAATTAGGAAGAGATTCAGATCTGTCTTGGTGAGATCTAAGCTGTTTAGAATAAATATGAGACACCAAGAATTGTTTAAAAAGACTGCAGACATTACAGATGAAGGATAAACTATCTGCATTTTCTTTTTTTTTTTTTTTGGACAATAGGATATTCAGAGTTTTCTAGACCTTTCTAGCACTGTTTTGGTTTATGAACAGCAATGCTAATAATACACACTAGCAAAGTGTTATGAAAATAATTTTAAATAGTACTTAAAGAAGAATAAAATATTTTAGAAAGTACTAGATGTGATCTTATGAGCCAAACCAGAAAAAATAGGAATTGATACATTTGATACTGAGTATTTTGACAGTATTTTTGCTTCAGGTTGAACAAACAAGTCCTGGTGTTAAACTTCATACCTGGTGTTCCATGCGAGAAAGCGCAGCAGGAGCCTGGGCCAAGGCAGACCATGGTCAGTATTTGCTACTGTAGATCTCACTAGTGCTTTTAACTTCTGCAGTAGGTTACTTTGTTTGGGTGGGATTTGTTATAATGTTGGGGTTTTATTTATAAAAAAGTCAGTCTGTAGTGGACAAAAAGCTGTTCTTCCTAGGAATAGGAAAAATACTGAATAAACTACTGCTTCAAAGGGTGCCCTTGAATAATCCTTTACCTCCTGAAACTTGGAACAAAGTTCTTCATGATGTGAAAACAGGAGTAGAGAATACCAAAGCCAAACAGGCGAGTGCTCTGTTTCACTCCACTTGTTTTGTTGAGTGGATGGTGGAGCAAATCAGCACCACGGTTTGTGGGTGTGTTGACCAGACTTGGAGTACTGATTGTTTTGAAGTTCAAGGGCTCTGATTCTTCAAAAATGGATACTGTTTATTTCAGCAGTATTTGTGAGTAGTGAGATCAGTGACTTACCATTATTAATGAGCATCCAGGATGCGCTCCAATATCTGCTTCAGCATTCTTTGGTATGGGTAAGTGAGGGTTTAATAAAAAGTGTGGGACCAGAAATTTAAGAAAGTGCCCTAAAACTTGATTTTATTGCATGTGTCTGACAATTTGAGAATTTTAATGAGTCTCATCAGTATTTGTTTATGTTTGCTCTGCCTCATTTTTATTGCATTTCCTTACTAATTATAAATTGTTTACATCAAATCATTATGAACAGGTTATTTTACATTTGTTCTGTGTGGTAGCAGTGAGTGCTGGATTGTAAAGGTTTCACATTCCTTTTGGGAACAGGCTCACCAGTCTGCGATCTCTGGGTAATATAACAGATCTATTATCATCTGATACCGTTGCATACTTACAAACTGAGTTGGTGGTTTCTGGCCAGTAGTTAGGAGGCTGAAATCTACCTCAATATCCAGAGGATTTACTGGTCACCTGCCTGCGTCTTGAGGCTTATCTGTAACTTCTGAAAAAAACAGATTCCTGGGATTAGAAATCTTAACAGACAGTACAGTTTAGTCCTTTTTTGATTTTCCTGGGTCACAGTGTGAGGGTTGTTCAATACAAACTGATATAGCAGATGAAGAAGGCAGACATAATTTAATGTCAGTCCCCCAGGGTTGAGGTGTATATTGACACTGGTGAAAAATCCTAACCCAGTATGGACCTAAGAGTGTCCCAGTATAAGTTTCCATGGGCTTCATACTCGTGTCTGTGGGTCAGTGATGAGGGAAGGAATGAAAAGGTGATAGGAGGAGGGAGAGTTGGTCACAAGGAAACTTGTTCAGAGAGGATTAGTAAGGTAGAGTAATGTACATCAGAATTTTGGGGAATGGTAGAGCTTGATTTGATATTGATTTAGGCAATGAGTAGCATAACAAAATGTGCCACTTCTGTCTATGCAAAAAATGGTGCATACCCTGATTCATTATTATAAACGTTGTATTCCATTAAATGTGAAGTCATGGTTTTCAGCTAAAGAAGGTGATTTCCTGAAAGATACTGAGGAGACTGTTTAGAATTTCACAAGGTATAATAATAATAAATTGCTTTAGTTCTGTTTGAGAGGAGAGGTAAGATGCTTTGTAAAAGCTTTTCATAACATTTAGGACATTCAAATTTCTTTTTAATTTCTTCTGACATGCACCTTTTTTCTTTCTCCAGATCCTTCTCTTCTCGGCAGCTACAGACCCAAGAAAGCTGAAGTGAGTACTATGAAGTGCTATTGGTAACACATTGGTTTTTTGGGAAGCTCTGAGCTTCCTAATCCTCCTTGGATTGTCTCACATAGATATTTTTGAAACTTTATCTATTTCAGTATCAAAAGCAAGAAAAAGGACATTTTAAACTGATCTAACCCAGTTAAGGCCTGTCGATAGGTTACTTACAAACAGTAAAGGGAAACTTAGCACTCTGTAAAGATGCTAATGCCTGCAGGTACAGATCTTGGTTTTCCTTGGCATTAGGCTTGCAACAAGGCCATAGAAGAGTCTTCAAATGCACTTTGCATTTGCCTTCCCAGTCATTCTGAGAGTATTCTTCCTTCTGGAATTGTATGGAAAGGTAGCACTGGTAGAACTGGCAAGCCAGTCGTGTTATTTTGCATCCTTTCTTTTTCAGATTTTAGCTTCTTTGTATATTAAAAGGATCTGAAGATTAATGCATACCAAGGTTGTTTTGGGTTTTGGTGGGCTTTATTCTTTACATCCTCCTTTAGTTGTTTTTTGCCTGTGTTCCTGAAGTACTGTAGAAATTGTGGATTTAGGCATTTAATTATGTGTGCCCTAATAGATTTCCTAATGACTGGGAAAACTGGTGATAACAGGAAGGAGGAAAGAAGGGGAATTATAAGGATAAATCTTGATATATGTTAAATGCACTTTTGTCAGACTCTAAACTTTTATTACCAAGGATTACCAAGTTTTGTGTACCATGTGAGTCTAATATATTGTGCCACTTCTGGATTGTTCCATGGCTGAAAATGAGAAACAGTAAAGAAAATAGAGAATTTCTACTAAATATGCTTAATATCTCTTCCTTTTTTTATTTTAAGGTCACATTATCACCCCCATCCCTCTGCCCCTCCCCACCTCCTTTGCCATCCAGTGGGAAAGTAGATTGTAGGAGCAGTCATTGGAGAATGCAGAAGATAGCTGAGCTACAGGTTAATTCATCATGTTCTTGATGCCACCAATCACTTGTGATTCTCACAAAACCAGGTTTGAAGAGAATGTATCTTTCTCTTGACAGAAATATAATATAGCTTTGTTTTAGAGGAGCTGTTTCCCAAAGTTGAGGAAAAAGAGCCCTGCAGCCTGGAAAGAGCAAATGAATAACCTTATTATTGTCTGGTTTTGGTTTTTTCCTCAGCTTTGGGAAAGTGCTCCTGTAAAAGTCCCCATGCCAGGGAAAAGGGGGGTAATCCGTGGCAACATTTTAGTGATGTGTTTCAGGTTAAGAGGAACTATGAAAGGATTAACTAGTATAGTGAAGAGTGAGTAGAAGATGAGTAGATGGGCCTGAGTCTTCCCTTCAGGAACAGCAAATTCTGAGAAAAAAAAAGTCTTAAGAACGAGAGATCTCAGAGTGAGAAAGAGTCTAAGGTTTGGGTTGTTCAGACTCTCAGGCATTATTCTGAGGCTGTGATTCCTGGGAAGGGTAAGCCTTTAAACTCTGCAGTCAGAAAAGGTGATAAAAGGGCTGTTACAGTAGACTTTGCCATAAGACGGTGTGTTAGTTACCAACAGATTCCTCTGACACTTGTTGATTACTTTAGACCAGGGCTCTTTGTACGAAATGAGGGTCCTTGTTCTTTCGCCAGCAGACAGATATTCCTGAATGTATGTACAACCTTTAACCTTTTGGGTTGAGAAATAAAAACACAAAAACCGTACATTTTGGTATTCATAATAAATTTTAGCTTGGTGGGGTATTTTTCAGGCAAAATCTGCTCGTAGAAAAGACTTGGACAGTTGTGTTGTTTGCAATGAGGATGAGCTCTCAGGCCCACCCAACAGACAGTCCCATTCTGCTGGTTCATTAGAGCGTTCAGCACCTCCTGCATTTCAGGAGCATTCCCCGAGTTCTGTGCTGCATCGGTCTTCTCTAAGGGAAAGGTAATGATCTGGTTTTGTTTATGAAATTCTGGAATTATTAATGTGAACAGATGATAACAGTACTTGCATGACTATAGTTTGCATGTGTGGAGGTGTGTGGGCTGAAGGGACTGAAAAATCATCTGCAATAATGATGTTGTTTGACTTTTCCTCAGGTGCTGTGTTTGCCATCACCTCTCTGCCTAATGATTACAATCCTAATAATGTGGCAGTGAAAATCTCTGTAACAATGACACCCCAGATTTCATGCTGCCAATGTCCATCTGAAACAGAGAATACTCAAATTATCAGTGTTTCAGAGGCAATTAGAATCTCAGGAATGTTAATACAGATACATGTCAAGTAGGTTTTACAGGAGGTACTTGGAAACCTTTTTCCCTTCTGACTTAGGACTAGTGTTTGTAAGCACGTGCTCGTGGCTGTGCTGTACTCAGAGTGTGACTAGTGTGCATAGCATGCTTGGGCAGCTTTAATCTACTCAGTGTATTATATTCCAATCTTTTTGCTTTATTGACATCCTAAGATTTTGTTTTGTTTGAATTGAAGCGTGGGCCTCTGCAGCAATTGTGTGTACATTAATTGCTATATTTAAATTAGTTTTCTTAGTAGTCTCCACTGACCCCAATGGGGTTGGGTTGGAGACAGTTTCCAATAGCCCTTAGTTCAGTGGATTTCCATCCCTGGATTAATATTTTGGGCACACTTCACAGCTTCAGTGTCCTATGAGGGTGGAATGGAAGAATTATCAGAAAGCAACAGATGGTTTAATGCTTCAGCCCTCCAGTCCTTCAAGGAGAGCACTCCCTACCTCCTGCTGAGTAGAAGGTGTACTTGGTGCTTCTCTTGTACATTCAGTGAGTAAGTTACAGGTTTTGCTTTGTGGAAGCAGAAAAACTTTGTACAAAGCTGGGCCTGAGTAAGCAAATACATAAAATAATTGTGAGAAACTACAGATTAAACTGATGTCTTGTCCTAAATGCTGAAGATGTACTTTGGTGGCTGGTTCATTCTCTGTTTGATCCCTGTTGCCGTTGGTACCCCAGGTAGCCAATGCTTGCAGGGTGCATTTTACAGCCTACACACAGCCTAATGCTTGTTTTCAAAATAGAAAAACTGTCTCAGTTTTTTCTTTAAAAAGAAAAATGACAGATGGCAGGTGGGGACTGAATTTTTAATACTCACAAAGATCAAGATGGTGTTTTAACATCTTCCTCTGCTTGAAAACTTGTTTGTTAGTTGTTCTGTGTAATAGTGTGTCTTGAGAAGTGTTTTGCGGAGATTAGGATGTATCTGGGGTTTGGAGGAGGTTCCTTTGTCATCTTGTCTGCCTCCCCACTCTCTTCTGACAATGTTTGTGCATTAGTTACCCATATCTGGGGAAGAGATACTGTCATGGTGACTTTTTTATCCTTTTTTTCAGCTGGACTCCTTTTGGAGGGGTTGGGGCTAAATTATATACACATTTTATTTAAAGCTGATGGGTGCCTTCTGTTGATAGCAGGAAAGCCTTGTGCGTTATGAGCTGCTGTTACATGCATAGTAATTTAGTCATCTGCAAGTTAATCTTGAACTTGTCTGAATGTTCTTGCTTTTTCTCTTTATGAGCCCCTCTCCGGAAGAGATTTCTGATCTTGTGAAATTATGTTTTTTCTTCTTATTAGAACAAATGTTCTCAGCTCTTCTGAGCTGTAACATCTCTTTATGTAAAAGATGTAACCATTTACTTCTGTCATCAGAAAAAAATTCAAAATGAGAAATAAAGGGCATAGTCTAAAAATTTTGATGTCTGTTTCATGCTGCTGAGATAACAATGGTTTTAGCTGGTTGTGTATTGAGAGTTATACTTGGAATGACAAACATGGTTCAAAGGTCAATGTTTGGAAATGCATGCAAACACTGCTGTTCAGATCATAGAAATACAGGAAAAATCAGCAGTACTGAAAGTGTATCAGTGTTAGTGTAATTGAAAGAATATGGAGCCTTATCTCACAGCATTTGGTGTTTATTTCCTCAGTTTTATTTTGAATTACAAAGACAAATTGCTTAGCATATCCAGGCTATTTTTTTAATGCTAGTCAATCCACAGTCAATATGAAACTTGACTCCCCACCTTGACCTTTAGTTCCCTCTTTCCCCTTTCTTTTTCTAAAAAGTAGTGTGAAGCGATATCTGCCTTAGGAGTACTTCCCAGAGCCCTGCTGTGTAGTTGTTAAGCCACTGCAATACTTTTTCGTGGTACAGAAATTGTGGTCTTCCATATGGTCCCCTGAGCCCCTTTGTATCCTTTCTGGCAGTTTCCAGTCCCTTTCTGTGAGCCTGCCAGAGACACCACAAATCAATCCTCTTCCCTTTTCCCCACTGGGTTTGAGACGGAAGCAGAACTGATTTACTGTTGAATAAGACAGCAAACTTTTGCATATTTATTTTTCATACTTTATTTTTACATTTTTCATTATTTACATCACTTAAGGAAACCATTTGCTGATGCTGAAAGCTGACACTCAACAGAATGATGTGGCCATACAACCAGAGGTCCTTTCCAACCCCAAATATTCTGTGATTCTGTGATTTTTGGGTTGTAGCTCCTGTGCAGACCAGTGGCACATACACACCCTGGAGTTCCTGCCCTTGGTGTGTACCAGCAGCGTGTCAAGGCAGGTGACTTTGCCCCCCCAGTCTGGTTGGTTGTGCAGAGATCAGTGGCCTCTTGTGCAGAGGTGAGCATCCTGAATGCCTTGGGAAAGAGCATTAGTACTCTGTTATCTCAGTGCTGCTTCAGAAGAGCAACATTCGAGTCCAGTCGTTGCTTTCGTCGTGCACATCCCTCCACATGCACTCCTAGAAGATGATGTTTTTCTTGGGGACTTACAAGCTAAGCCTTCCCTGCAGCACTGAAACCTGCAGCAAAGTACCTTTCATAAAGGAAAGGAGAAATAGTGAGATGGATTCTGTAAGGTCAAGAAGTCCTTTGAGCAGAGCTGTGTGCTGGCACAAGAGAAGTCCTTTTCTCAAGAGACCACAACAATCATAGGAGTATTTGACTATTTCTGTTATGTGAGAGGCAAAGCTACTTCTCATGCATTTGGGATCAAAGGATTCTTTTTCCTGCTCTGAAAAGAGCATGCTTTTGCTTTTGTTTCCAGAGTGAAGTGCAGCTTGATGTCTTTTTTCATGTTCTCCTGGTTATGCTGCTGCTATGTGATCTTACCTACTATAAAATCTAACAAAAACCTAAGTTCTCTTTGAAGTGAGAGAGAGGTTAACTGTCTGGATCAGATGCCCTTCTGTAATATTCCTCTATTGTTTAACTACCATATTTTTATATTATCTTTTTCCAAGTAGTAGGGAAAGAGCAGCATGAAGTTAGATATTGCTAATGATAGATGTAATGATAGATAATAGATATTAATGAAATACTGGATCCTACATGAAGTCCTTGAAAATTCCAGTTATCAGAATCTTTTGTTCAGTGATCTTGAAATGTGTCAGGCCAGGATCTTGGGGATTAGTTTTGTTGCACAGCAAAATCTAGACACAGGTAGTTCACCTTTATAGACTGGCATGCATCCTAAGACAGGGTTTGCTTCTGTGAGAGTGTATGTTTTAACTGCTGAGAACTTTCTACTACAAAGTAGAACACTGAAAAATATTGCAGACTTTTTAGAAAAAAAGCTTGCTCTGGGGAGAGGCTGCAAACTAGGCTTCCTGTCTATTTCTAGCCATTTAAAAGTAATTATTTCTGATTTTTGGAATTCAGTTTGGTAGGAAGGTTGTCCTTGTATGGTTTGGGTTTATCAATCTCACCTCTTGGGAAAGTTTACTTATTTTGTATTCTTTAAGTTAGCTTCTGGAATCAGCACTTGAAAATAAGTTATTTCATACTATATTCTGCAAAACTGAGCAGTACCTGAGCCTTGTTTCTTATTTTTGACCAACATCTGTACTATTTGTCATCTTCATTGGTTGGTTTTGCTGCAGCAGTAAGTAAATTTAAAATTGATTGCTGTCAAAGCCATTTTGTGTATAAATTAATAAATTCAGAGAAGATAGAAGGTAATGGAAAAGCTTCCAAAGAGCATAAGGAGGTGCAGCCAATTTGTGACATGCTAATGATTTAGTACCTGAATGGCTTCAACCTTTTGGGGGCAACTGCTCAGCTGGAGTATTGACTTTCATTGAAATCTCGGAAGCTGTCTGCCATTTAAGTTTCACTTTTTCCATGAGGATGATGTATAAGGGCTGGATATGAAAAGGAGAGAAAAGAAAGCATTTACTAATTTAAGAACTCAGCACTGAATGTGTCACTAGGCTTCAAGGCCCAATTGTAAACAGGGCTTTTGAAAGTAAGAAAAACTACATAGAAAACATGGGAAATTTTTACCTTTTTTCATTTCTTATTTAAGAGGGAGAGCAAATTGGTACACAGCTAAGCTGTCAGCTTCTGCTTCCAAATATTTAGGCTTCTGTGCTTTGATTTAAGGCCTTGGCTGTGTGTAGTTGTTTCTGCTCCATAGTAGTATTGTGCCCTTGTGAAAGCAGCCTCCCTCCTCCACTGCAAATATTGTGAGAAGGTCGGGGGGGGGGGTTTGTGTTGGTATAACTTCATTACAGTTCAGGCTGGTATATACCAAGATAGTCTCTAAAACACTTCAGAGCTGCATCTGCACTAAGTTTTATAGCCATTGGTCATTTTTAGAAAAAGCAAAACTGTGTCCTTGACTAAACTGCCCAGAAAAACTCTTTAAATGTAGCCCAGCTTTTCTATTGTGCCTCCATACAGACTAGTATACACTGCAAACTAAGTCCATCATACTGAATTACCACTTCATGTCCTCTTAAATGAGAATAAAGCAACTTCTTTCTTTACTGTGAATGCTGAATAAATACCTGCATAGATACAATATCTGGGAGAGGGTTTTTTTTTTAATTTCAGAATTAAATATATTTGGTTTTGTTGAGACTCTCTCCTGTTCCATGTATAAGTTGTTGCAGATTTTTTCAGGAGCTTTAAGAGCTCTTTCTCCCTCTTCCCCCCAATTACAGTAGCGTTCTCTCCATTTGTGAATCTGGTACTACAGGACTTCATTGATTTCCATCCTCTGATAGTTTGTCCTTGTGTGTGGTTTTGCTCAGCATGAAGTCTGTGTCTTTGAAGTTGATGAATTCTTCGTGGAGGCCACATGCACCGAATTGTTCACAGGGCGAGGAGGTGCCATGGTGGGGGAAGGGGTCACGACAGGCATTGCAAATATTCTGCAGCAGGATTTTGCATTAATTCTGCTGATATGAAATGTATTAGTATCTCCTGCTGAAATGTGATATTAATGTTTTTGCTGTGTGCAAGTGGATGATTGGATTGTCTGACATTTAAAAGTTCCTATTTATTACAGCTCTCGAGTTTGCAAGCTGCTGTTTGAGTAGAGTACATGGGTGGATGTATCCTGTTTGTATTTCTAATGGAGTATTTCATCCTAATGGATAAAATTATACATGAAAATAATCTTTAGCACAAAATCTACACTGTCTGCCTCGTTTCTTTTCTTTTTTTCATCATGGTAGATGTTGTCTGTATGACCTTAAAAAAAAAATCCTTATCTCATAAAAGAAAATAAATGCCTTTAGTCACATTACAAGGGAAAATGGTTCTGTTTCCTTGATCAGATTCAACACAACATCTTTGAAATTAATCTTGAAAAGTTCTCTGATTGATCTGGCTTTTTCTAGGTCACTGAGCTATATTTCCAAAGTGTTTATACAATCTATTGGAATCAATAAACAATTTAAACTGATGTAACTGCAGAATGTTTGCAAGTCCCAGGGAAAATTAAAAGTATGACAAAGAATACAGCTGTAGAAGTTTATTTCGTTTATCAGGACAAACAGTCATTGAAATGAAATGACTTTCCTTTCAGCACTGCAATATGGTAGTGACACCTTAATCACATAAATAAGTAGCTAGTCATTTTAAAGAGTCGTTACTGGTGATTTTGGGCAAATGGAATCCCTTTATTTATACTCCAAGAAGCTGTGCTATAAAGCCTGTTTTATAAAGTATTTCCAATAGGAGAGTTAGAATATCATAAAAAGGGTTCACTTCAGATTATAGTTGTTACATTTTAGGCATGATTTTATTTCAGTTTGCGTTTCGGTTGGTGTAAATATTAACATTATACTTTAAACGTGGATTAGACTCTATAGTTGTTACTAAAATTAGACAATAAAAATACTAGAAAAGCTAATTAAAAAGGAGCTGATACCGTTTTTAATCACACTTAAGCTTTTGATTTTATTTTTTTTTTGGTAAATGAAGTTTGGGGTCTGTGTGAGTGGCCAGCGTTTGTTATACCACAGCGCACACTAGTGGATTGATCAATAAAATCACCTGGAGAAAGAAATTTATTAGTTCATGAATTAAGTACTTAAATCTTCTTCTTCTTGCAGACATGGCCATGTATTTTCTAAGTGAATACAATAGCTAGCTGGGTTTTCTTTTACATTACAGGTAAATACATTTACCTCCAAGGATATTTGTAAATTTAAGGTTAATAACAATGATCTGAAATCTTACATAAGAATTTCATAAAATTTATTTCCCAAAGGCAATATATTCCAACTTCTCAGAGCCAGCAACCTGAATGTTGGAAGAAGAGCAGCTGCTGTATAAATAAGAGAAAATGCCATGACTTCATGGGTCTATCTTTTATTTGTCAAATGGGAAATGACTCACTCTTACTGCATCTAGGATGCAGATTTTTAAACATGCATTTCAGAAGTCCTTTAATATCAGTAAATGTTGTAAATCCTAATGGGAAGTCATAAGATGATAATACCACTCCTGCCCCTTTCCTTTACCTCTGTTCTTTTAAAAAAAAAAAAAAGGAAAAAGAAAGTTGTTTTTTTTTTACCAAAGCACAGGTGGTGATAGAGCACATGCATTGTAATGCAGTACATCAAACTGGGTTTGACTGCATTGGGGAAATGAATGTTCCTGCCTACTTAAGGGACTCACACTTCTGTTTTTTTAAAGGCCATGCTTTTCTCCTCTTAACAAAATCCACAAACCATTTTACTTTCATTTAGAAGAAGTTATGTGAGGTCTTTCAGTGCAACAAATCACTGGATTCTAGTGTGCAAAACAACTGTGCAGTGTGGATTTGCCATACATACTCCTGGGCTTGAAATTAATTGTAAATGCTCAGGATGCCAATACGAGTGTTATGGCCAGTCTTGTGAAGATTCTTGCCTGTAATGGTCCCAAGATAACTGTTAAAATCATTAGAAATATGGAAATACCTCCCCCAATGGATTATATGTTTTATCCTTTCAATATTGTGTCATTTCTTGGCACCCATTCTTGAAGAAAAATAGCAACATTCACAAATAGATGATTTGATTTAAGGAAATTCATAGATAAGCTGAAAATACTGGGGCTGTTTAGAACCAAGAGAGATATTTTGGAAAGATAAGCAACAAAAAGTGCACCTAAATAAGTTGATTAGATAAAAGAAAATAGAAGAAAGTTACTCAAAAGCAGAGAACTGGTCACTTTCTACTAATATTTCAATCTGTCTCTCTCATAATAGAAGGGCTGATCCAAAGGATTGCAAAGAATTCTGTGCCCTTCCTGTAACCTTCAAGGCAGCCTGGCACTGCCCATTTTCAGGATCCTGCTTCCATTAATTTTAACACTGCAAGGCTACTGTTTTGTATTGAATCTTTCTATGTGTATACTTGGTTTGTTCTTTTTGGAAGGAGCTGTACAGTTCTTTAGCTGTGTTGAAATTTCTGGAGGTTTGGTGAAGGTGAACTAAGCCAGGCACGATCAGACTGGGGATTTGAGAGTGATAGACTGGATAACACAGGGAATGTGATAAACTGGAGAGAAGAGGGCAGGAGGACTTGCAGTCCCAATCCCACAAACCTGCTCAGAGCCCACTGTGGAATCTCAGGGTTCAGGGTCATGATGTTTCTCCACTGCAGTAAATTTGTGAAGGCAGCTGTCAAAGTATTGTTGCTGTTCCTGGTGCTCCTGATCCACTCAGGGTATGGCAGCTCTGCCCTGCTGTTGGCTGCTGTTCCATGAGCTGGGATTGCAGTGGCACGGCTTTGCCAGCTCACAGCTTGCCCAGTGACCCCTGTTCATGTGATGATACCATATCATGAGTTTTTATTTTCTTGGTGCAAATTTAAGTGAGGAAACACTGAAATGAAGGTGCACAATCTTCATTTGGCACCTAGTTTCTATCCATTGTGATGAGATTGAGTAAGTAAGCATTTAATAACTTTTCCCCAATAATTCTTTCCTTATATTGATGTCCTTTTTTTTAAAAATACATTTTTTAATGTACTAACACGTGATTGGTGTGTAAATGATTCTGTTCTTAAAATCTTATTTACCTCCCTTAACGGACTGAGAATAACTATTGATATGAAATTTCTGGCAGCTTCTGGACTTCTTGAGAAGGATGAGGGGTTTTTTTTTAGTAAGATGGCAAAAAAATGTGATCCAAAACGTAAAAGGGTAAAATCTAAAAGTAGCTATTAGTTTCGAGTTACTCATACCAAGCAAGCAACCTGGTTTTTAATGTAAAAAAGCAACTTAAAATGCAGTCCCTCTTATGAAATAAAAGACGTTGAATTTGCAGTGCTCTAACTCCATGTGTTTTCCAATTTGCACACACTGGGGTTATCTTCCTGTTGATTTTTTCCAGTGAAAATAATTCCGTGTGTGCAATACTTCCTTTAAAGAGAGGAAAATGAAACCTGATCACTGGGAATAGTATGGCTTTTCTATTCTGTAGGGACAATACTCAAGTTACAAAATGATCAACATTTTCCATGTTTTGCATCTTCTGTTGGTGTTGTGGCTGCATACTGTTTATGCAATGCTTTGAAATGTTTCTTTACTTGTACCCCAGAGGAGAAAAAGAATCAAATCTAAACACTGTGCATGTTCCAAATAGAAGGAAGTAATACATGCTTCATAATTACAAAAAAAAAAAAGGAAATCTGAGCTGAAAGCATGTTTGAGCTTTTCAACAAGAAAATATTTCTTCTCTTTGTTTTTCTTCTTGCAGGTTTAGCTCTGGTTGGCCTTCACCAGCAAATGGAGATGAGATCCATAAAAGAGTGAAAAATATTTTAAGGACACACAGTGCTAGGCAGCGCCTAATATTTGTAAGTAAGACTGCAAACTCAATCCTTTCTTTTCTCCAAAATGGCTGAGGAAGAAAACTGTGCCTACGGTCTTGGATTTGTTATAGTGCTGTCCTTTGAGACAGCCTTGATTGTAGAAATATGGATTCAGTGTGTGAGCTGAACTGTTTCACACTGATTTCAGTAGCCTCGTTATGTGTAGCCTTTATGGGCAACTGGTACCTCTCATGGATTATTGAGGTCAATTACATTTGGTTTTATTTTTTTTATATCTGGTTCTCCACTTCCAATCTAAGCAAAAAATATGTTACTGATGTCTAGAACATCAAGGTTAAACATGTTGTGCAGCTGCACATCAGCAGCTGCTTGTATCCAGCTGTTTATAGAGCTAATATTATTCTTCAGATGTGTGTTTTTTTCCCTAATTACCTGGCTTTCAATGAACAGAGCTCTTTATCTAATGAGATTATGCCTGGGATCAGAATATTTTGCCCTTGATGAAATTTTGAAGTGTGGTTTAAAACAGACAAAAACTTTTCCTGTTGTGATTTTGAGAAGCACGGTTGTGGCACAGCACAAGCCAACGCATTGTACCAACTGAGTAACAACATTGTTCATCTGCAGGGAATTTAGGGTCTTCAGTGTGAGGTGAGGTAAAAGAAAGGTAAGATGAAAAGGATGTAAGAATGAGAGGTAGGTAAGATTAGGATTAGAAGCTCTGGTGAAATTATCATGTCCCCAGATTCAGCCATGTTGGGCAGCTCCTTGTCTCACCTCATTTTTGTCTAATCTGATTATTTTCTCATTTCTGTCCAATCTTCATTTTTAGCTTAGTTGTGGGTTTTGTTTTAAACTCAGAAAAACCTTTTCTCATGCATACTAAGACTTTGATCTAGTTCTTGCTGTACCTCCCTGAGTTTGTATATGAATGTTGTGATTTTGTGAGCTGCTGCCTCTCAAACAGAAGATGCCCATCACATTTCAGAATAGGTACAAATCATGTAAAATGCTTCTTTGATGTTTCAATGAACTTAAGATAACAAATTGGATTTCATGACAGTGCAGCACCTACATTTAATGAAAGTTTGCACAGCCTGAACTATCTCCAGTGGTCCTTGACTACTTCCCTTGAACAGCAGACCATGACTTTACGATAAAAGATTTACTAGTTTGTTATGAGAGTTGGATGGTTGGTTACACGGTCTCTCCATACACTTAAAAAGACTGTGAAATATAATAATGGGTAAAGGAATTCAATCATTTTTTCCTATTTACTTTTTTTGCTTATATCCTTTAAAAGTTCCACTCTAGAGTGACTTATGCAGCAATTCACTTGTTACTGCAGTACTGCACAAATGCACACGACTTTGCAAACATTGTGTTGGTTTCTGCCCTAAAAATCCAGCTGTTAGGGTATTGGGTCTTTAATTACCAATTTAGTCAGAGCAATGCTGGTAAAGGACCGTTTATCTCACTCCATTTTCTTCCACTGAGCAAAAGGATGCTACAGAGAAGTCTTGTGGTGTTTGATAGTTGTGTACAGCTGACTTGTGAATGCTGTGCTAACAGCGGCTGACCTGATTAAAAAAAATAGAAAAAAAAAATCAGTTCTCCTTGCAGTGAGTACTGTAAAATACACCAGGATTGGTTGTACTTCCCAGATGGCCCAAAATCTAGGCTGTGTTGGTGCACAGTGGGTGGATGAGGTAAATGGGTCATTTTTAAAGTGAGGGAATAGTAAAGCAAGTGTGCTCACAAAGTGGTGAGCAGAGTTTGGCTCCAATATAGAGCCTTTTCCAAACTTTGGAAGGTTAGAAAGTATCTCTTATTCTGTTTCATTCCAAAGATCCTAATGCTAAATCGCCATTCCCCAAAAGCACCCAGCTGTGTCTTCCGAACTTTCATTTTCATAGTGTTCTGTAAAAATAGTGTGACTAGAGCTCTGCTGCAGATTCCTTAGGGTGTCCACTGTAGCCTTCTGCTGTGACATTCTGACAGTATCGTAATGTTTCCATCTTTTTTTGCTTTCCTGAACATAATTTGCCTCTGGCAAATGCTGCAGAGTTTTATTTACCACTGTACCCCATTTCCTCTTCAGTGCTTTGTAGTCTGTGACTGCTGAAGGAAGAGAACTTTCCTGTTTATAAACACACTTATTACCTTGTATTTCACCACAATAAATTCTCTTAGGTTTTTCCTCATCCATACACCTGCTGTTCAGCTTATTCTGCATCTTATTGCCATCTACCGCTATATTTATTGTCTTTTCTCCCGGTTCTGTGTTACCAACAAGTGTGATTATTTTTACTGTGCAGTCTTTTTTCCAATTATTTCTCCTATAGCATGAAAGATGACTTTGTTTACTAATCCTTACAGCAATTGGCTTCTGCTGAAAGCATCACTTGGTATCACCTCTTAAGTAGGGTCTTTGCTCTTCAGAGTAGAGTGAACGTGGTTGTGTGTGGCAGAATTTCTACCATCCCATCTCGGGTGAGCAGCTGGCTCCCTCCATGTGAGGTGTTTTGTTTCTTACTTACTTAAGAGGGCAAATCTGGGTTAATTAATCTAGATATCATTTGGAAGGTAAGACTGCATTCTAACAACTCCTAAGAATAGCACTGAAGGGTCATTAAGGGTATCAGATATTTTTTGAAGTTGAATAGGTGTGTACTCAGTCCTCTATATGGAATCAAAGTATTCAGATGTGTAAAATGCTTCTGTCTGGTGAAATGCATGAAATGGATAATGAGAGATCATTATGAATCATAATAAGTTTTAGGTTCTTTTTCCCCTTTTCTGCAAGAAATGAAAGTAAAGCAGTGGGCAGTAGGTTTCATAACATTTTATCAACATGTTTGTTGGGGGTTATTGAAGCTTGTGCTGTCTGCATAATACTCTAGATCTACACTGTCTAGAAATTCTTTCCAGTTTATTACCTTAAAATTATTGGCTGAATTGTACTGAACTTAATTAAAAGCATTCACAAATGGCATTTGGCTCATTACACTTTGTCCCTTTCTCCCCCAAGAAATATAAGTTACTTTAATAGTCTTCTAAATGGAAAGAAAGTATTTTTGAAATGAGATCATTGTAATCAGAAACCAAGGTAATGAGAATTTGATTTCTGGGTTTTTATGTTTTTGGTTTGTTTGTTTTTTTAGGATGAGAGTAACTCATCAAAAGGAGACGTGACTAAGACAAGAGAATCTTCACATAATGCGCCTTTATCCATGAGTGAACTGCAGAGCAGGTATGGAGTTTTTCTCTGACCAAGACAGAACAGTCATACTCAATATTGCCCTTTAAATGTAGCTAAAAATTTCTCTTCCCATTTTAGTCTGTCATATATTGCACAAGGAAAAGGCTTCTGTAGGAGTTAGTCATACCAAGCTTTTTCACCTAAAAGCAAAATGCAGTTAAATATAATTATGCCTCTGATGTTGTTTTGGCACTGTAAGTGCCTAAGCCAATATAGTGTTCATAAAACACTGATTTTGGAACTGGACTTGGTAATAAAAGTGATTCTTGGGCAGTAGTTTGGGGATTTTATCAACCGGAGAGCAAATGTCACTTTTAAAATAATCAACTGGTTATTTGGTTATTTTTTTTAAACTACAGAAGTGCAAAAAGAAGTTGAAACTTATTTATTAATATGGTTTGAGGCTGTTGCATTGGTTTGTTCCTTTTTTTTTTTTTTAAACTCAAATGTGGAAAAAAGCGTTTTCAAAAAACACATTAAATTTATATTTCATAGTTTAGTGATTCAGCATGTTATTTCAGAAGCTGTCTTGGAAACCTGAGGTCTTAAAAACCTGGTTTGTTTAGGTTAATTACTATATGTACTCCTCACATACATGACTAGGGTTTCATTTCAATATTATAAAATGCTGAATTGATTTTGACAACTTCTGTAGCAGAAGTTATCAATATTGATGTTCTCGTGCACACAGTATTTTGTACAACGTTTTGGGTACTTGTTGGAGGAAAGATACTAAGTAATGTAAATCTTTTCTGGGCTTCTATGGCTTTTCTGGTTTTCTTTATATTAAGAGAGAAATCCTAGAACTGTGGTGCTATATTTGAGAGGTGTTGCCATTAGGAAAGAAAAGGTTTTATTTTGGTAATTAAATGTGACACGGTGTTTTGTAATGAAGGCGTCCCAAACCATCACTGTAATACCACTGAAAGGAGGGTATTTCAATATGGGCATCATAGTGAACTTCTGCTTGCAGTTTGTAAGCTCCAAAAAGTTCATTTATAGCTTGCTGGCTGTTTTAGCAGTTCCTGTGGTTTGTAATCACCTCTGTGCAAGGGATCTAGTTACTCAGATTTTCATATGCACGTGAAGCTGCTGCTGCAGTTGTGTATCCCTGTACCTGTGCTCACTCCTGTATTCTACGTGTAGCCTTTTTGCTCCCTTTTCCTTTGTCCTGACAGCTGGTGCAATTAAATTGTGTAGGATGTGTTTGTGAGAGAGAAAGTGCAAGTTTTTGTTTTGAGGCAGCTTTGGGACTTTGAGATTGATGCTGAAACTGCAGACCATGAAAAAATGAAAAACAAACCCTAATACTACAGAATCCTGAAGTGATGGGATATGAAATGTGGCACTCAAGTTGGGAAAGGATTGCTCCTTGGGTTTAGAGGCCGGCAGCACTGGGGATGAGACATAAAAGGCCTCGAGGACAGTCTGATTGCTGAGTCTTTGCCACAGTGCTCATAAACAGGATACAAGGACAGAGACAGAGTTCATGGAAGGACATGGTACTGTCGACCAAATTTTGGCAGTAAAGTAGATGGATGATTGAAAACCACTGGGAGTAAGGAAAAGGTCTGTGTTTTGTGAAATATTTAGTATATGATTCACTCAGAAAAGAACTTCTGGGACTCTTAAAGGAGATGTATGAGGGAACAAAAGCATATGACAGGTATTTCAGAGCAGGGAGTTGCGTGCAGAAATCCTGCTGTTAATATGATTTGTGAGTGTAATTCCCAGATTGCTTAGCTCAGGTCGTCAGCTGGTTTCCAGCTGAGACAGGAGGACTCTTCCCTAGCTTGGCTGTATCTTTGTCCACACCAGTGCCAGGTATCTCATGCACAGGGACTGGCTAATGGAAACACATACAAACACATCCCTCCCTAAAGAGAAGGGAAAATTAAGTTTATGTTTTCTTGTAAGTCTTTGTCAGTACCAGAATAAGGAACTTGTGGAAGTTACTGTTGGGTTTTGAGTCTTTCCTTTACTGCAGTGGTTGGAGTTTTAGTGTCTCTAGGTACATTCAGCTTTTAGGAGAAGAAAAGGCAAGCACAAGGCTGCCCGCAGGAAATGGATTCCAAGGAAAAGAGTGTCAGAGCTGTTTGTTGTACAGTTACAAGTGCCACTCCTAGTGCTGTGCTCACTGGTTGGCCTCAGAATTCTCCATCAGAAGTGAGGTACCATGAACTGCAGAAAGGAGGAGGTGAAACTTCAGTTGTTGATGAGTCCCCAGGGTATTGACTTGTCTGCATTTCACATAGGCCTGTATAACTTCTGTATTGATTTTACTGTTTGGTGTGTTGGTTTCTTTGTGTCCAAACTGTGAAGCACAGTTCACTCGGGATGATAAACAGTTTTAATTTGCTTCATGATATTGACTGACTTTAAATGTTGGAGCTTTTTTGAATAAGTGTGAAAGTGGCCTTTCTCCCTTTTTAATATTGGAACTACTCACAGGTCTTGTTGTTTTCATTGGTGTAGGTTGGCATCACCCTACTATTTGAATGTAAGAAATCTAAAAGCAAAAGCTGTTCCTTCTTTTGTTTTCCATGGGACAGTGGAAGGTCAGGGATGTGAATTTAGAAAACTGATCTGATATTTTCCTCTTCTTCCCTCACTGTTTTCCATTCTTGAAGTGAAAACTTTGTGTTTTGATGCAGTGAGGTACAAGTGTGTTCATGGGTCCTTTGGCATAAGGTTTCTTTCAATTTTATATGTTGGCTGATATTAACTTGAGGACGAAGTTTTAAGTACTGCTTTGATCATAAAAGACACTATCATTAATAAATTATATGTATATAAGAAACTGTAAAGCTTCCCTGTAAAATGTAATCCATTTCCTAAGTGAAGATGGTCACTATAAGCTTCGCACTTCCAATTTCATTTCCCAAACTGAGAACATTCGCAAAAGGCTGAAGATAACTCAGTCCCAATTTTTAAGTGTCTTCAGTGCCTAAATCTCTGAGCAGACATGAAAAACGTCACCTCAGTAGTCATTTTTTGCTGATGAATTTTGAGCTACTTGTTTCATGCTTTATTACAAGGAAATTGCTCATTTAATTATATGACACAGTCCTTTGTTTTGAAAGTATCAAGAGGAGGCAAATAGTCATGATGTTTAGATATGAACGCCTCAGAGTTGTCAGTGTTTTGTAATGATTTTCAGAGTATAAATTTCACTTCATGGGTCTAGGAAATAA
Organism: Neopelma chrysocephalum; assembly: GCF_003984885.1. Classification (NCBI taxonomy): domain Eukaryota; kingdom Metazoa; phylum Chordata; class Aves; order Passeriformes; family Pipridae; genus Neopelma; species Neopelma chrysocephalum. The sequence goes on from NW_020897721.1 coordinate 1,963,252, forward strand.
TTTCTCAAAGCAACTGAAGGATGAGCCTGTATTTGTGTTTAGTATTAAAACAGTGACACAGAAGATGGGGTGTGGAAGGAACACTTGATTGCCACTATATCATAATGTATTTGGTAGAATACTTATTCCAAGACGCTTCCGATAGAGCACTTTACAGCTGCAACCACAGTAATTTAATATACCCCTGATAGATTGTCTTCATATTGAAATAGCTCCTTGTGGTTACAATTTAACCTTCAAAGGACACAAAAATCCTACTGTGTTGCTCTTGCCTAGTCACACAGCCTACAAAAATAGAGCAAAATTACTGCATGTTCTCAGAAAATTAATTCTCTTTCTGTTTGGGAGGCTTTATAAAGCGTAGTCAGGTAAGTGGGGGAGAATTTGTGTGAATGAATAAGTTGTGGTTCCCATTTCTTAGAAGTAGCTGCAGTGCAGTTTTTGTTTCAGTTTGTACAAGGTAATATGTGCTTAGCAGCTCTGCATTTGTATTTCTGCTGGGTTTGTGCCTCTGATTCCTCTTCCATGTCTTGTTTCTTATCTTCTTTCCTTTGACAGTTCACCAGTGCAGCAGAACGATCCTGTTCCCTTGGATGATGGTGAATATCGGTCCAGTCGTGCAGCTGTGTACAAAGAGAAGCCTCACAGAGCGATCTTTGAAGAGAGCCTCGGAAAAATATACAAAAACATGTACCAAAAAGTTGCTGGCACTGTTTCAGACCAAAAAACACATTCCTGATAGCAACTCACCTGAAAATGCACAGTACACAGTGTTCATATTTGTAACTAAACCTATTTTTATATAAGAATATTTTTACTCTATTTTTAAGGTGCCATTATGGTTGGGCAAGGTTTTGGAAAAATGGGGTTTTGGACTGTGTTGACATAAACATCCACCCCCCAAAACAAAGGAACAAAAAATCCCCAACATCAAGCCCCTCCATGGTTAAGCAAGATGGTATTGTTCCTTTGAGACTATGAAAATAGAGTCATTTGAAGATTAATAGGTCTGCTGGACATTCCTCTCTGACATCAACTCAGGTTTCAGCTGCAGCCAGTTCTTATTAAATAAATAAAACTATTTAGTAACATAAACAGAATTGGTTGAAGAAACAACCAATGCTAGTGGTCAGAGAGGGGGTCTAAAGGGGAGGGTGAATGTGAGGGGTGTTTTAAAAGCGACCCATGTGGGACAAAGGGAATTGTTTTCTAGAAAATTGCCTTTGAATTGTTTATTTTGGAGAAGGGCAGAAATGCTTGTACTGTAGGACCTATAGGCGTGTTTTTGAAGTGGTTTCAAGCACCTTTAGCAACAAATATTCTAATACTGTGAAATTTTAAAAGAAACCCACCCAACCCAGCAGTCTTTGTATCAGATGAAAGGTCATGTTCACACACCCTTTGCATTTGAAAGATTCCAGGTTCTCCTGAATGCAGCCGTGACATTTGCCAATTTACCTGTAATTTTAAAAATTATGAATAACAAAGCAGTGTGCAGGGGGAAAGACTAGAGCTAGTGAACAAGCTACTTGTGTTCTGCACAGGCCTTCTGAAATTCCTGCATCACAATCCCACCTAATTTGGAGCCTGTCCTTCCCAGTCTGCTGGGATCCTGTTGGCAGAAATCGCTTCGTTTTTGCTAAAGGCCACCAAATGTTCATCAGCAGTTCGATGCTCTCCCCGGGGATGGAACCTTTTCAGCCTTGCGTTGAGCAGATCCCACATTAGCAGACCAGGGCAAATTGCCCATCTCTTGAAAAGCAGAATGTTTTAAAAGGGCAAGAGTGTCCATCTCCCGCTTCCTTTCAGAATGGGGGAAAAAACAAATGCCTGTTCTGGCTCCTTCCCTGTCTGAGCGAACAGATTCAGTTACACCGATGCCATTTTACCTGTTTGATTGGATAAAGGATAGAGCTGGGAGTACAGATGGCAGAACATATGACTGTAACCTGCCAGCATGCCTAGATAAACAAAAAGTTGGTCTACTCTGCCTTCCATCCTTTAATGCTGAGACAACATAATTGATTTGAGAAAGCAGTTGGTGAGCAATTATGCTGGTGGGAAAGCACGTTGAAAGGCTGTGTGCTTCTGTTTCAGGAAAGGGGACTCTCAGAGGAAGTGTCTCACATATAGACATTTCTATTCCTTGTAACTGTTAAAGCAGTTGAAGTGGATTAACACTGATAACTTCCTGTCCCTGATGCCACCTAGCACATTAGTGCTTTCAAAGGGCATTAGTTGCACAGTCTTATGCTATGGAGAAGTGTGGAGTCATTCCATGAAGTGAAAAGTAAAACTTCCCCAAGCTGTGCCCCTGAAGGCTTGGTGGCCATGGAGTGTTGTTCTACCAGTACCTGGTGTTCATGGGCCTATTCCTGTGATCCCCTATTGGTCCATAAAGGAATAGTTTTCTTGCTGTTCAGGAAAGGTATATTGAAATGGATCCTAAACAGCTAGTGCAGATTCTGAGAGATACTTTCCAAGCTTTTGGTTTAAAAGTAATCTATTGAAATCTAAAGGTTGTTGCAGTTTCCTGTTTGTGTTTGAGCTATAATACTCAGTGTTATTCTTATGGTATCCTGCAGTTTTCATTCAATATTTTCTGTGTATTCCCTTCCCAGTCTCACAGTCAAGTAGAAGTTACTTCTGAAGATTGGCTGCTCCCCTTTGGACTAATCTGGTTCTGTGACATAGAAAACCTGTTTGATTTTTCCCTCCCCAGTAATCCAGCAGATTTTAGCCCCTGTTTGTTCGATGTGTGAGAAAACCTGAATGCTGAAGCTTTGTTTTTGGGGGTTTTTGTATGGATGAGTAAAGACACAGGTTGCCATCAATTCAAGACAAAAGGAGGAGATGAGGAAAGTTGGAGGCCACTGTGAAAAAGCAGAGTAGTGTTCTCAAGGGGTCCATAGGAATATCTGAGGTGTATCTGTTTAATTCCCCTAACTAAAAAAAGGAAGCATATGGTAATATGTCAACTTTCAGTTTTCATCAAAGATGAAAACATTTTCAGCAAAGTTGAAAACTGGATGGGAGAAAATAGTGTCATCTATTGAATTTTGACCAGTAGGAATATTCTCAGGGTAGCCTTCTTATGCAACATAACAACAAATGAAGCAGACAGACTCTGTGTTTGGCCCTGGTCCAGCTGTGAGGGGAGATGGTGTGTATAATGTCTCTCTGAATCAGCTGCTGCAGGATATGTTTCTCTCTTGGGTCAGAGTCATTCCACAGCTTATACGCCGTGATACAGCAAAGAGTGTTCTCTTCCAAGCGCTGTGCTGGAAATCCAGTTTGGTTGATGGAAAACTTTTCCCTGAAATGTGACTTAAGACCCAAATTACTCCAATCTGTCCGTAAAATCTGCAAGCCACTTTGTTTTCAGAAGCACTTGGCCCCTTCCCTGTTTGCTGAGCTAACCCTGCCATTAATACACACACGAGCACGGCTGTTCCTGTGCTACTGCAGCATGTGATAAGTGAAGGTTCAGGCAGTGAACCAACACAGTAATAAACTGTAATTGTTTAGTGCACCTTGCCTTCTAATACAATTTAAATCCCTCCTATCAAATGCAAATTTCTAGGTTCCTAAGTGGAGCTTTAAATAGCATTTTCTATGCTCGTTCCTTATCTTTTGCCATCCACAAAGTTGTTAGTGACAGTGGGATGGCAGAATTCCACCCCTGTCATTTTGCCTCCTAAAGGAAAGCTGCCTACTCAAATCTAGAAATAATGGGCTAGATTAAGAGCGAATTAGTGTTTTTCTGTAGAGTCTGTGTCTTTCTCTTGCCCTCCCCAAGTTATAATAACCCATGAGCATTCTCACCAAATGCTGTTCAGCATACAGTGATGCTTGCAGGATGCAACCAGTGCAAAATTTTATCACTGTCATTTTAATAAGTCAGAGCCTGCTTTCTACTTGTTCCCTTCCATCTCTCCTGTGACTGACTTGGTATAGTTTAGGATCTTGGGGTGGCTTTAGGGAAACTACTTGCCTGCATTCAGTAGAAATGCAAATCCTTTGCTGAGTAATAGTTGCTTTGGAAATCACTCAGTCATTGACCTGTTGTGGATTAAAGGCAGAAATGTCAAACACTTTAGTGATTTGCCTTATCTAAGTTTTCAACTTAAAAGAAGAGAAGCTTAAATTGGTCCACTGGGGACAAGAGACATAGGGATGGCTGGAGTAGCGGGAACAGCTTTGTAAGATAGATGGGAAACAGTGTGTATACTCCAAAGCTGAGCAGCTTGGGAAGTGACAAGGGCTGTTCTTTAGATTGTGCATCACATGTTTGAATTTTACTATTACTTCAGATGCTGACAAAACTGTGGGAGGAGAAAGAAATCTACCTGTAGGTGTTGGGAATCTATTTTTGGGGTAAAATAACAGAACATTTAGCTCTGCTCAGTATTAAATAGTCTTTTTCCAAACTCCCTCTCATTGTTACCTCAGCTGTAAAATAGGGAGTTTGTGCTCTGTTGAAGCTTAATTAAATGACTGTGAAGTGCTTTGGGATCCTGAGGTGAATGTTAAAGAAATTATTTTATGGAAGCCTGGCTGAGAAGTCCCATCTCATCTCCAGGTTACTAAAAAGGCTTTATTTTAATTTTCCCAGGTTTATTATGTTTTAATCAGACAATTATTAAACAAGTCTTAATCAGATTTAATAGATTTCTATCCTGATCAGAGGGCCGAAAAAGATAATGAACTGCTTTACTACCTGTGCTTTTAGGAGCTAATCTTTACAGTTGGTATCTTGCTCAGCTTCTGTCTCCTGCATGATCTGGGTTCATATACTCATACTGATTGCTCTTATGGTATGGAGGAGGGGTTAACTATAAATTATTTATCTCATCCTGATATCTTAGTGCTGTTTGCTTTGTGTACTAACCAGCACTATTAACATCTCTCTGTTAACATGAGGATTTGTTCTCATCCTCTACCCAGGAACAAGGGATGCAATGGTGTGAGCAACGTGTCAGTGGAAAATTTTGTGTGTTGTGCTATAGGTTTGTCAGAGAAAGTAAGTTGGAAGGAATCTCTGCCTTTTCAGTCCATGTGCAACGAATAACTTAGTATATAATTCTTCTCTTCCTAATTTTTAAGCTTGAAATGTTTTCTGAAACACTGAACTATGCAACGAAATTCTCAGCCATTTAGCAATGGTCACTTACTATATAAATTGGGTGATGTAGAATCTCTGGGTCATAGGAAAGGTCACAGTGTTATTACTTCAGTGGTTGGGGGATGTTCATTATCAGGATGCTGAAAATATCTCAAGAGATTTGTTTAGTAATCAAGGAATTTGAGGAAACTTTTGAATCAATGAAATTTAGCCTCTTGGTTCCAGTGAAAGCACTTGAAGCTAAGAGAGAACAGCACTTCTGTGGCTGATCTTGATGAGCTACCTCACTGACAGGAGGGATGTCTGGCTTAAATGATGGTCTGGTAGCAGCAGAGAACTGGTCTTTGCCCAGTTCCTTTCAGTTTCAACAAATAAACCAGCATTGTGAGAAGTGATTGAGAACACCTGATATTCCTGTTTCTATTACACAGTGAACTATTAGGCACAAGCCTCCTTGATTGCATTGGTTTCTGCTGCTTTCCCCATGGAATTCAAAACAACATTAACCAAAGCCCGTAAAAGATGTGGCTGTAGCTCCTTTTATCAGTGTTGGCTTGCCAAAGACATGCAGTTTGTTCCCAGTTTGTCTTCAGTGAGAAATTCTCTGAAGTGTGGTGATAATTTGTCTGGATGGCAACATAAAGGAACTGTAATCTTTCTCTTTGCTTGATCTATGTGGAGATTGTGCTATTTCTTCATGTGTATTTCCCTTCAATTCTGGGTGATTGCTTCTGACCTAGCAGAGAAGTGGTGATCTGAGCCACCTTCTCACCTCTTCAAGGAAAGAAGTTTGCTATTGCAAAACATCCCCCCTCTTGGTTCCTAAGAATTTACTGATCCTGAGGATACAGCACAGAAAGGTGTTTGGGTAACCCTGTAGAGCTGATGCCATGGAGTGAACAGAGCTTCACACAGAGTGGGGTGGGAGGCTGAGAGCAGGGGAGATGCTGAGAGTGTTTGATGCTTGGTATGCCATGAATTATGCATTTCTATACCATGAATTATCAGTGTAGAAAATAACCTGTGAAACTCATGAGTAACAAAAGCACCATTTACGTCACTGAACGGTGGTGGATTCTAGTGCTTGTATTTGTATTGTTTCACTGACTTGAATTTTTGAATGTTTAGCTAATTGTGTTGTACTAAGACTATAGTTGTAGGAACTGTTTCATTCAGTACTCCAGTAGTAAACACTTGCTAATAGGTTGCTTTCCCTGCCTGCCTTGTTTTCACCACAGTCATCTAGTGTTTACATACATTTTAGCCTCTGTGCCATTTCTGAAGGCTTTATTTGTCTCATTTATGTTTTTGGTTTGGATAATACTTAAATATGAAATCCATCTGGGAAACATATTGTATATTCACGTTGAGGGGTAAAACCAGTTTTTAATTAAAATTTTATACAGCACTTGTATTTCACTTTGTCCTGTTTTATTATGAAACACTTCAATCTTCTTCCTAAAACACATATGTCTTGTGCGTTTCAAGATGTTCCTTGTTGCTCATGCAGAACCAGTTTCGGAGCTCTGTCAGCAGAGTGCCATATGTTCTGGGGTTCATTTAGCTTCTCTGGCATTTGTGTAGGCAGCATATTGGATGTAATGCAGCTCAGCTCAGCTCCATTCTTCTCTTTGTAAACTTGTCAAGAGATAAAAAAAAGCAGGGAGAAGGAAAACACTGAATAATACTCGAGTGATTTGAATTATCAATAAGTTATGGGAACGTGGCCAATCAAAATTGAGGTTTCTCGTGTGCTTGAGGATTTTCCTTAATTGCGGCTTATGCAGAGCCTATAAAGTGATGCATCCCTTGGTGCTACCCAGTATTACACCCAAAACAAGTGCTCAAGATAAAGATATAACCCAAACCATTTGGAAATGACAAGCACTAAGTGCTCAATTTTGCATTGATCTGCTAGTTTAAATTAAAAAAAGAAAAAAGAGTACTAGAAGGGCGTGTGAAGGGATCATACTCCTCTTTGGTGTCCTCTGGCTTTGAGGAAAATAACTCTGTACTCTTTAAATGTCTAGTACTGAAAAGAGAAATCTCAAGGCTGATGGTGCCCTCCTGTAAAAAAAACCCCAAAACAACGAAAAGTCATTTTCCTACCAATCCATTCCTGTTTCTTCCCTGCCCCCAAAATCTTGACCATGAACCAATAGGTGCCATCAGTCTTTAATAAATGCCTGGTGTGTAGGCACAGCCCAGACTGGTCACTGGTGGTATCCAGGTACCTGCTCTGCTCTGCCAAGAGATCTCAGAACCATCTCAGTGTCTGTGACAGAGGCCCAAAGTATTCACAGGGCCAAAGCATTTCTGGGATTCTGTAACTGGAGCTTAAAAACAGAAACCAAAAAACCACAAAAAAACCCGAAAGAATAAGGAACTAGCAAAAAAGGGATCCATATTAATCTGTTTCCCCTTTGCTGAGGTGTGAGACTGGAAGGAAAGGGCATGAGTGGCTGCTGGAGATGACTGTGGAGGAGTGGGGAGGGAAACTTCTGCAGTCCTGACCTAAGGGCAGTCAGAAATAACCAGCTGGAGTGACATGAGTGTAAACCTGGTTGAAGTGACAGGCAGCTCAGCTTCTGGGACTCTATTTACATATGTTTAAAACAAACCAAAAAAAAAAAAAGGTGCCTTTGTTCCCAAGGAAAATCTATTTACTTGGCATTCAGCTCATGTATAAGCTGGAACTTCTTTCACAGGAGATGTAGAAACAAAGCGACTGACATTTCTGCTTTGATGTGAGGCTGAAGCTAAGATTTGATTTTAAAATATGAAAGTAAACTGAAACTACCTCCAATTTAAAGGTGGATTTTTTTTAATGACCTTAAAAGTTTTGAGAAGTTTTTTGTCTCCCCCCTTAGGGACCAGAAGAATTTATAACAGTAATCTTACTTATAGCTGTAAGTCTACAGAGACAGTGGCTGTAGGTTAATGAAAAATTGACACTGCTACTTGCCTGTGCTTCCAGCAGAATTTTTTTTTCTTCAAACCGAAGTGAACTATTGCACTGTGTGAGCTGGTTATGAGTCTCACATATTAAACTGAATGCTGCATTTGTGGAACTACAGGAGCGAGTCACAGCTGAATGTTCTGAACAACATTCCTGTTTTGAACAAATGCAGCAATAATTACAGGTTTCTTAAAATGGTTACGCTGGTCCTTCCCACACACACTCAGCAATAAAGCCTCCTGGGTTCCTCTAAATCAGAGTGGCAGGGGAATTGTCCCTGGTGATCCCCATCCCAGTATAAAATCCCAAGTGCTGTCAGCCCAGCTCCTGTGGCGCTGGGGCTCCTCGAGGGACACCCTGTGGCCCACAGAGAGTTGTTCAAGTGTCCTCTCCAGGAGCCTTTCTGCAGTGTCTTTTGGGACAACTTGTTCCTGGGAATCGTGCACAGAAATGGCACGAACTCGGCAGCTCAGGCTGACTTTGGTTCAGAGTCTGACAACTTAATAACTGTTTGTTGTCCTTGGCATGGTGGTGCCATCTGGTCCTGCTTGGACAGCTGATCTGTAATACTGCACTGCATGGTATTCCAGCTTTTGCTGATGGAATCTTGGGCTGTGCTGGAATGGCACACAGATACCTCGATGCCTGCCTGTGGCCAGATGGCACGTGCTTAAATCACATCCCCCCTGTGCTGTGATGGAGATGGACACACAGGGGTGTTGGAAATTGCTTTTGAGACAAAGGGAGAAGGTGGCTTCAGGAATGATATGGGATCCCAGGTCAGGAATCAAAGAGCCATTGGATGTCCACAGTCCTCCCTGCTCCCCTTGAAGGACTTCAGACCTGACCAGACTCCGAAGAGTGCCCAGTGCCAACACAGTGCCAACACAGTGTCAGGGCAGGAGCTCAGCAACTGGCCTCTTCTCTCATGTTCAGCTGCTTCAGAGGAGGTTGTACAGAAATCTCAAATTGCTGTGATACCAACATTATACCTGTGCTGAAAAAAAATCACTTTCATCTCTTGCTCCTTGTGTTGCCCTCACAGCACGCTGTATATTGCTCTTACTCTTCAAGGAAAATAAAAGAAAGAATGTTCCCCTGACTTTGGGGAATCCTGGAGGTTGGATGGGACCTCCCACATTATGCTGGCATTAGTCTGAAATGAGGAAAATAAATGTACCTCATTAAATGTATGTAGAGGACTGTGAGAGGAGAGGCTTGAATTTGGTTTTTGCATTCACTCCATTTTGTCCTTTGCCACTTCCTTTTGGCTTTATCCCCTTTTTTGCCTTTCCATGATTATAAAGCCCTATTTCTCTGCATGCACTGTCTGTGATTTTTATTTATGTGGTGTTAAGTTCATAACAGACAAGTGCTTCATGAACAGAAGGGGCTTGATGAAATCCAGCAGCTGAAAGCTGGAGCAGAATGCAGTCACAGCAGAAGTAAGGTGCAGATCCTTTTTTCTTTCATGTAATGAGTATTTAGCTTTTAGGACACCTTAGCCAGAAACTCATTTCTTCTTAGCTTGCAGTCTTTGTACCAGGATTTACAATGATGCTAAAAAGGAGGTGGCTGAACTGGTAACTTAATAAAGAAAGAGGCAGAGATGTTCTGCCACGTGCACTGTAGTTATAGCTCAGTCAAACATCACGAATTCTACCAGTAAATGCCAGGTAAAAGTAGCAGATTAGACCTTTTAGAAGTTTGGAGTCTGGTTCTGCTTTGGTATGTATGGCCTGGACATGTGCAGCCTGATCTCTCAAATCAAACTACAGAGTGTCCCCAAAGTCACTGGAGATACAGCTCCAGTTTTAACAGAGGGGCATCCCTCTTCTCTTATTAACTCATTTCCTTTTAATCTGCAGAGAAGCCAAACCCTGCTTTGGGGTATATTCAGGTTTGTCTTATTTGTCATAAATTTTTCAAGACCTGTGCTACACTGATGACTTTTTAATTACAAAAGAAATCCAGGATACTTTGTTATGTAGCAATGAAATATGTGGTTAAACCAGCCAGTTTAGTACATGTGGTTTTGCTGCTCTGCAGAAATACACAAATGCACACTTGGAAATCCCCTTGCTGATATATCAGCATTTTGAAACTTCTCCAGTGTGAGGTTAGCAGGGTTATTTTTCTTTGTCTGGGGTTTAGAAACACTGCTCCCAACCTGGTATCTGGGTAAGATAAAATGAGTCCAATGAAGGTAGGAAGTTGACTTTTTCACCTCTAGGAGAAATGCTTCTTGGCTACGTAATTCAAAATAGTTTTAAGCAACCTTCTCCTTCTCCCATGGCAGGGAAGAGCAGTAATTTCCCATTGCCAGAGGTGACACAGCCCAGAGCCAGGCATATGGGAAAAGGCCTGTGGAGAGACAGTGGTGAGTATCTGCACAAAAATAGGGCTCAGAATATAACTTCATGGGTATAAATAAAGTAATGCAAAAGCAAAGCTGATATTAACTTTTTGCATTACTATTTGCAGTAAAACTAGGAAAGGGATTCTGATAGGTTCTTTGGTATTATTATTATTATTATTATTATTATTATTACTACTACTATGCTCAAATGAAGGGAAGGGACAGTAAGAAGAGAGTGAAGAAGAAAGGTAACTAAAACATGTAAATTTAATGAGTTTGTTTCTTTTCCTCCTAAGGGACCAAAAATGCAGAAGGGTGCTGGTACTCTGTCAGCCCACATGTGCCCTCCTCTCCCCACCAGCTTTACCCTGATGAAGTTCCCCTTTTTAGGAACGCAGGGAGGGCAGTGCTCCCTGCAGGGATGAGAGCTTGTGATCCTGGTTAGGAGCCACTTTAGCCAAGAAACAGTGACTTCCAGCTGCAATTCACCCGGGCAGGTGCCCATCTGTGCATGGCAGGAAGCCTGTGGGTGCTGCTCCTTCCTTGGCCCAGAACTCGAGTGCGAGGAACCAGAGAAAACATAGTGCCCTGTTTGTTTACTCTCCACCCTGCTAAAATGCATGTGGTTTCACTTCTTTCCTTTGTAATAAACTGTGCCTACCACAGCGTATATTGTTTTAAATAACATTTTAAAATATTTTCCGGTAAATTAAAGTGATGACATGTTTGTAGGGTTCATTGTTAATTTCATTTCCTTTGGCTCAGCCAGCCAGATAAAGTGCAATGTTATTAATCTTTGTTTAAAAGAAGATCCTTTGCCGAACAGTAATAAATGATCTTGATAGATTTGTCAGGAAAATGAATGATAATCATTTGCAGATAGACACGAGCCTAGTATGGAAGATTAATAAGAAAATATGTATTGGCGTCATTAATAACATCTGCTGCCAATGGACTCGTATATTGGTTGCAGCCCTGAGAGCGATGTGTTCTTGTTAGGCTGCTGCAATTCATCCCGTGCTGTGAGGAGCTGCTCGGTGCTCCCGGGGCGATGACAGCCTGCTCCCCAGGAAAGCCTCACTGGGATCCCAATGCCGACGCCGCATCCGCCGTCGGATGAGCCCGCCATCGCCGAAGCCCCGGCTCTGGAAGAGCAGAGAGGCTGAAATGAAGAATAACACGAGAAGGAAACTCATCCCATCCTCAATATTCAACCAGGAGGAAAAATATTTTTTTCTTTTATAGGCCTTTTTTATTTCGTTTTAAATTTTTTTTTCAGCTAATTACGTTGTTTTCCTTGAAAATACAAGGAAAGGTCAGGACGTTTTTGAGACAGCTTTGGTTTATTTCAGTGAAACATTTCAGACTCCCCCTCCCCAATCATTCTTTTTCCTTTTGTTTCACTTCAGTGGTTCAAAGCAGAGCAGTAAGTCAAATAAACTTACCAATGAAATGTGTTCCTCCTGTGGGGTGCACAGCTGGCTGCATCTGGCAGTGCGGATGTCTCCATTCCTTCTCAGGGCCAAGCTCAGAGATGCAGTCACAGCTCTCAGGCAACATTACTTTAACTGACATAGACATCAGCATTTTAAAGGAAACTTCATCTTCCAGGGCCCAGGAGGTGAGATGGGGAAGGGAAGAAATCAACATCATATAACCAAAGATCAAAAATGTTTGTGCCATTAAAAAAAAAACCCACACCAAAAAACCCCAAAAAACTTAGTCAAATTCAGTTCTATTCTCTGCAAAACTGAACTTGGGGGAAAAAAAATAATCTCAAGTGTTTAAAAAAAATGCCCCAGTTTTGCTCATCCTGTCCTGCATTGCTTTCCCCATGGCTTTAGCAGATGTGTGGCCAAAAAAAGCCAATAAGGCCATGGAGCCAAGTGCTACTGAGGGTCTCTGTGGCTCAGGAGCACTCGGCACCTCGTGGCTCTAGGCAAGGAGGGGAGAGCCCCGATATTTCTAAATGCACTAAAAACGTACCTGTTATTATTAGACATTTACCAGCTCTTAATCACAGCTGGTAACTTGATTTCCTCTAAATGTTTTGAGGCCCCCTCTGATCCGGGCACTACCTGCTTGAAACCGAAGAATGGAAAGGCAGAACAAATTCTGTGTTGTATTCCTCTTACCCAGGGATGGGTGGGCAACCGATGGGGCTGAGATCTCCCTTGTTCAAGGGAAATCTACTTTTTCCTCTTAGAATGAGCAAATGCTTATACTGACCTGCATAAAGCCAGCACAGACCTCATCCTGCATGGCCAGTTCAGTCTCCTCCATCCAAACTGAGGACAAGCCGTGGAACCATGACCTGGGCTTCCTGAGCCAGGTGGAAACAGAGCCTTCTTTCTTCTCTCCTTGATGAATCATGACTCATTTTCTCCTCCCTGCACAGCCCATGCCTGGTGACCTGGATGTGTCCCTCGGATGCTGGATTGCAGGATCACATGCCTGTGGGCATTTTTAGCCTTCTCCAGGTGAGCACCCTAACTACCAGGCACAGATATTAACAGGGGTTATTGCTGTCTCTCCATGGTTTAAAAGATTATGGCTGTGCCACATGCCACGTGTGGCACCAGGATGGGTCACAGAAGCCTGGACTTGCTCAAGAAAGCGAGGCCCTGGATCAGGTCCCAGGGAAGGATATTTCTTTTCCCTGAGACAGCCGGGTCACCGCGGTCCCAGGGAGCCCTTTGTGTGTCAGTGCAGGACAGATCACCACAATAACCCAAAGTCAGGATTGGCTTGGTTACTAAGGCACCTTTATTGCTGGTAATGCTGTCAAGGGGCAGCATCAGCCTGATGAGCAAACAGGCTGGGGCTGTTGTGAGACCCACTGTCACACAGCAGAGTGGGGAGGATAGGGGGCTCGGGAAGCAGGAAGAAGCTCCCTGTTCCCACTGCTGATGCCAGCAAGGCAGGAGGGGTGGGGTGGAAGGGGTCCAACACAGATCCTGGGGTGGCTGGGGAGCCAAGGTTGACACTGCTGAGCTAATCCAGTGGTCCCCACTGACCCTATTTGAATTTTACCCATATAAAAAAGCTGCAGAGTGTGTTTAAGTCTCCTTCTGCACACCAGGGTAAACCAGAAGTCCTTCCCCTAAATGCATCGGTGCAAAGTCAGCCCTGAGAGAGAACCCAGCCATAGCTGGGCTTTCCAAAGCCTTTGCTCCTTGCTGGGCTTGACTTTGCACCTTTCAACTTGACCCCAGACCTCCAGACTTGGCCCACATCCCAGACGTGACTGATGTTGAGTCTTTGTCTCACCCTATGGGAAAACTGAGCCCCGCAGTCATTCCCACCAAGCAGTGCCTCCAGGGAAGGCAAAGAGTGCCAGTGGGTGCCTCCAGGGACCATCACCAGGGACTCTGTCATCTGATGCTTCCAGCTTAGACAGGGAGGTGAGAGAAACCAAAGCCACATGTTTCCTGACCCCACCTCAGCCAAAATATGCCCACAGGAAGACATTAATGGCCAGCAGGAGAACAGCATTGGCATTGCAAACAGTCTTCCACAGGGGCTTTTCCTCAATGCTGGTGAGTCTCTGCTCCAGGGCAGCTCTCTCCTCCTGGGACAGGGTGGGCGTGGGGCTGGTGGACAGACCACAGAACCACAAATACAACATTTTCCAGCAGGGAGGCTTGGCTGCTGCGAGAGATAGACCAAAAAATGGGTGTTAGAACCTACTGGAACTTTCCCTCCCTTTTCCCACTAGTTTGGAGGTGCATTAGCCAATCTGCGGTGGGGTTTGAGAGGCACCTGGGGTAGGACATGTAATATCATGATGGGAATGGGAAAGGGAAAGGGAAACTTATCCCTCAACCATGTACAGCACAGCCTGATTACAGTCAGTTGATTGCAACACCAATCACTCATTAGTTAATTAAGAGACTTCTTCCCCCTCCTCCCCAGCCCAGCTTCCATCCACTTTCAAAAATTCCTGACAGCATGATGGTCCATTTAGAGATATCCTGGCTTGTTTATTACACATGGCATGCCAAGTGAAGTGTGTGTTTTAATTGTCAGCCCGGTGCTGTGTGTATTTCAGTGGCTGTTCTTTCCAAATATAACCTTTTTTTGAAATGCAGGATGTCATAGGGCCTTGAAAAAAGGTGTTACCCTGAAAAAAAACTCATTAAACTGTCAACTGCTGTATTTCGCATTTCCTTCCCCATCATTACTAATTACCAAAATACCAAGACACTTGTTTATAAAAATCTGAGCTAGTTAAGTGAAATAGGAATTGATAAGAACTAATAAATAATGCTGAATGACTGCAGTCAACTCAAAACTTATTCTACTGGTAAAAAAAAAAAATTAAGAGATTTCTTTAGTTGTACTCTTCTGTTTGGCTTGACTGTAATTGGTACCAGTGTCCTTTGGACTGACCAGCAAAAGGAAGGAGTGAAGAAATCTCGTGTGTGCCTTTATTCTGAGGTTTCTGCTCTGTAACCTTTGAAGGTTAAGCTGAAAACCAGAAAGCTGCATTTTTTAATAGATTCACAGAATAAAGCTCTGTCCACTCTGAAAAGAACTTGCCTATGTAGCATCTGCTGCTACTGTTCTATCTCCTGACAACTCCTTAAGTTCATTTGACCCTTCACTTTCTTTTTTATTAGATACCCTTGGCAGGACACACAGCTATTTAAGCTCTGAGTTTTAACCATGCCTCATATCCTAAAAGAAGATGAAAGATACTGTTGGCATTATGTAAAAGAGAGAACTGAGGCTTGTAAACGTCCACAAAGTGCACAGGTCTGCTCCCTGGGTCTCACAGTCCCCTGTGTTATTTTGACACAGTTTGTGGCAGCATCACTGGGTAAGTTTGGTCCTAGCAATGACGAGGACAGGAAGGGATGCCACTTTCACATGCTGAAAGTTGCAATTACAGAGCCTGCCACGACTTCCATAGCGCTGGTGGCAGCTGCTTGCTTTGGCTAAGGCTGCAGTGGTGCTGTGGAGCTCAGGGGCATCTTGGTGAAGCACACAAATTGATGCAGTGTCATGGCACAAAGCCCCAGTGTCAGTGGGCTGAGGGGCAGCGTCCCTGCAGCACAGACCTCCACCCTCCCAAGGGATGTTCCCAAGTGCCCATTAAACTCATCTAAGGAGTCCAGCAAACAACTGAGTGTCCAGGCCTGAAGTGCTAAAATCAGCCTGTGACTTGGGCAGAACTGGACCAGGGTAGTTTGCATTTGTTCTAGGGAGGAGGAGGGAAAGCACTTCACTGAGTGGTGGGTTTTCTTTTTTTTTTTTCGGCAGCTCTTCTGAACCATTTAGAGAATTGTAACACAAAGTGATGTTGGGAGGACCAAGAACCACAACATTTTCATTTGTCACATTCTTATAACTGGTGTACCTGTAAATACAAGCCCAGACTCCAGTAAATGCAACAGGTGGCCTCTCATGAGCTTTAGGGACTTGCATGAGGTCCTGGCTGTGCCCTCACATGCACATGAGCGTGTCTGTTCACAGACAATCACCCTACCTGTCTCCTCCTTGTTGCCTGACTCTGCACTGTCGACCAAGTCGCTCTCTCCATTGGCTGAATTGATCTGTGCTGCCTCACTCTTGCAGTTTTTCAGGTCAATGGCAGGTGCTTTTCTGTGTCTGGTCCACCAGGTCAGGCATGAGAGCTGCAAAGTGGGACAGAGAACAAACAAGTTATTGCCTGTCAGTCCCAAAGTGTCACGACAGTCACCTCCCTCTTTGGGGAGCACAGGTCCAAGATGGTGCTGAGAGAACTGTTTGGGGTGATCTCCCACTGTCCCTCACCTCCCTTCTGCACAGGTGGTGCCATCCAAACAGAATGAAAAAGCCGAGGAAAAGTGTGAATTAATCTAGTTTCTTTCCTTCTATTTTTTTAAATAACCTGTTCCATCCCTGTCTCTATCAGGAGTAACCTTTTAGTAGACATTGAAGAAGCAGCTTCCTCTTTATTAGTCTCACATGATTGACATGAAATAATGATGATCTGCATCCTGAATGGCAGCCCTCCAGTGGGAAGGGGTAAAAATCAATCAAATAACAATTAAAAAAATAAGCCAAGATATCTCTCTGGTAACAGTCACAGACAGCAGTTGTACCATTAGAAGATTTTGTTTTCAATTCTAGACTTCTAGAATTGGGCCAATACAAGATATTACCTCTCTCTGAAGTCTTTCAGTGAAAGAACCATCCAAAGCCACAGAGGACAATCAGTCCTGGGCAGGCTGCTGTGGCTGCAACCTCCTCTGCTTTACAAATGCAAAAAGGTCTGAAACTCTCATCCCAGAGCAAGTCTGAAAGTATTCTCCTCCCCAGGAGTGCACGCAGGGAGTGCACAGGAGGCATCAATTTTGCAAACCTCTCACTGGTCCTCTAGCAGCTGTGGGGTGGAGTTACCCGCCCCAGGGGCTCAGGACTTTGGATTTAAGCCAGGCCTGTGGCTGCTTTGGCTCACCACAGCACACCAAGGAGGTTGGGGGCATCAGCACTTCCCAACCCCTGCCTGCTCTGGCCAGGCCAGGCAGTAAGGACCACGCTCATCAATCCCTCTCAAACACAGCTGCCCACGGGCCTGTCCTCCTGTTCCACCCACAGCTGCCTGGCAGAGAGGTGCAGGATGGCACTGGGGCAGTGGTGACAACGGGTCAGGCAAAGTCACACGTGTGCCTGAGCAGCAGCTGCCTCCCTGCCCTGCCCACATGGAAATGAACGTCTCAAATGGGTCACTTCCAAAGCAGCGTGAGTTTAATCTTTGAATTTTACACACACAGATCTAGGCAGGAGTTTCCAGCTGACACAAAATGTTGCATAATTTCCAGAAGATTTATAGCTTTATTTAAATCATTTTCAACCAAGATGAGCACTGGGCAGGGCTAATCTTTCTTGTCATGATGTGCTAAATTGCTTTGATTTGATGATCCTCATCTTTCTCAGGGATTTTTTTTTTTTAATCACTTGGGAAATGTCACTGGAACATTGCAAAGTTTCAGGGTACTAAAGGATTTCCAAAACTTTTTCTTTTCTCTTCTCTTCCCTCACATCACTGAATTGCTCTCCCTTTACACTGCAGCAAAATCTGGCAGGGCTGGGGTGTACTTGGGGCTCAGACTCCACCAGATGGAAGCAATTCTTAAGGGAAATCAGCATAGGCACACAGGTAACCTCATGACACATCATCCCACTGACCCACCCAGGAGCTGGTGCATCGATTATGGCCAAACAAAGCAAACCACCACCTTAGAGAGCTCCCTGGTGAAGCACCTCATCAACACTCCAGCTTTAAGCTCCCTTGTGGTGGGTTTTGGCTGACTGATATTCCTTGAGATCCCTCTTTCTCCTCTTTGCCACTGCTAGAAGGACACGTGCAGGGCAGAGCAGCAGGTCTGTGTGGCCATGGAGGCCTCCACAGGGCTGGCTGTGCTTCCCTGGCACAGACTTCCAAAGGGATGGGATGGGGGAGTCAGATGATGGTGTTTTGCGTGCCTGAAGAAAGCAAGCAAAAGCATAAGTAAGAATTGCTGAGAGGGGAGCTGTGTCAGCATAACTGGCTTGGACCTTGGAAATGCTGCCTGAGGCCACCATGCCCAAGGGCAGGGGAGTGGGAAGGAGCAGCTTGGTGGGTCCTGGGGAGCCCTGTGGCTCTGCTCCCAACTGCAGAGCCTTGTGTGGACACTGCCTGGGAAGCCCTGTGTCCCCTCCTTAGTTTGCTGCTCTGTGAGTACCTGGTTCCCACAGGAGCTGAGTGAGTTTGGCTCTCAGTGGCACTAAATGATGCTGTGGGAGCTTCAGCTGCAGCACCTCAGAGTGCACAGGGTGAGGTCAAGCCAGCCAAAGGGGGCTTGGTGCTCCTCCTCAGCTATGCACCAAAAGGAGCTACTGAAGCCAGACCTCAAGACACAGGGAAAACAATCCAACCCCAGAGTACATCAGGTGGAATTGCCAATCCATCAGCCTGTCTGGGTGAGCCCTGACACCTGGGGAGTTGACCTGCTGGTCTGGCATTTGTGCTTTGTGGGCTGTTCCTTTTCACCCTCACAGTCTCCTTGGATAAAGGAGTTTGCAAGAACTCAGCAAAGTTTTTCTTTTGTTGTTTGTAAACTAGAATAAATCCTTCTGTTCCAAAATGCCATCTGGCACCTGACAGTTGTGTTTCAGCTTCACAGTCTCAAATTTAATTGTAAGCTCTTTTGCAGGGTTTTCAAGGACAGCGTGACACAATATGGACTACCTACAATGAAGACATATGAACTCTGGAGCATACCAAACAAATTCCTTGCATACTTGTTTTCCAGCACAGTATCAATCACCACAGGGATGGGAGAACGTCCAAAACAGCAGGAGAAAATGCTACAGCTTGCAGTTCTCAGATTGTAATTCATTTAAAGCCAGGAACATTAGCTGTACCACTAAAACATCAGATACAAATCTCTTTTCTCCTTTTGCCCATTTACCATCTCAAAAGCATTGAGATTCAATATTTAAAGTTGTCCAGTGTAGATCCTCAGCCGGTGTAAAGCGACATAACTGTGCTCAACAGCTGTTCCCGTTCTTTGAAGGCAATGGAGCTGTGCTGATTTACATCTGCTGAGGTATGATCTATCACTGTATTTCCTTGGCTTTGTCTTTTTGGCTTGTTTTTCTTTTCTTTTTGCTTGACAAAACAAATGACACAATTCCTAGCTCCTATACCATGTCTTCCATCATTCCATCTCAAAGCACTGCGGTTAAGAACTAGCAGGACTAGCCCTGTGCGATCCTTATGGGAGAAATATCCGAGGCTCACAAAGGGAACTGGCTAACACAGGGGACTGGGAAGCACTGGCACTTCAGATATCCTCACCCAGGACACCCACTACCAGCCCATCAGGGGGACATACAGGCTCTTCCCCAAAGGATTGCCCACTTCCATGCCAAACCCCAGCAACTCGAGGAAAATAATGGCCAAACACGAAGGCCAGTGACAGTTTCTATCCAGAGAGTTGGAGCTGGACACGTCCACTCTGATTTCTACCTCCTGCCTTTCCTTCTGTCCTTGAGCCACCTCAGCACAGCCACAGACTCACTGGAGATGAGGAGACAAGCCCTGCTTGCAGGGCACCATGAGAAACCACCCCACCAGTAGTGACAGTCCAAACCTACACCTGCACTCATGTCTGGGGTGAGTCTGACTGAGAAAAATAAAAAAAGCTGATCTTAGTGCTAGCCACTCAGATTCCTGCCAGACAGGCAGTAACACTGTCTCCTACCTCAGCTTAAACCCCACACCTTCACTTTGACTGTTCTCTTTAGCAAGCTCTCCTCTCCCCCTGGCTCTCCAGATGTGCCTGGGAGGCCAGCCACCACCCCTCTCATCCTTTGTTCCTCTGGGATGGCTGCACACAGCCATTTCAGACAAAATCCTGTCCTCCCTGACCTTTTTGATTCTTTGAAGGATATTTCAAATAAGGTGCCTCATATCCAGCACCTGTAAACTCACATTTCAGTAGAAATACCACTGAAAACATCTGCCGAGGAATCTCTTATGATCATAACCTCTCTTTCCCTAATTCTATTATAGTAGGCCTTCATCCTGAACTGCCCCTCCTGAAAGATGCTGTAAATGTTTTCATACCTCTGAGGTCACAGCAAAAATCCTGTAGGTGCTGTGGCCAGTTTCTTCATTTCCCAGACTGTCAGTGTGATGCTCCCTATTCGCCAGTGCTGTGTTAATGCATCTTATCTTGCTATTGCTGTGGGCAGGGAGCACTGCACATGTTTAGTTATCACAGGTCAGATGATGAGTGGGAACTCATTAAACCACAGTAATTAATTGCTGGCAACCATCTGGCCACCCCTGAGCAGTAGTGAACAACATAAGCGGCAGAACTAATGCTGCCTCCTTGCCAGTATTTCTCTCTCCCATGTGGATCCTCTGATAGCTAATAAAAGCTGAGAGTTTATCTCGAAGCAGACACAAAGACTCTCTCTCTCCCCTCGTCTCCTCTATCTGAGCACCTGCTTTCATGTAATCTTTAGGAGAGGGGTGTCTTTGACACCACTAACATTCCCATCAAACATTGATGGAACTGGTTAATGCTTTACAGGTTATGAGGAAGCAACAGATAGAAAATGCATGCAGTTAGACAGGAAAAAATAGGTCTTTTAAATCGATCCAGTAACCTTTGCTTAGAAGTGGATGGCAGTTTTGTTATATTGGCAGCTGCTTTAAAACTTGGGACTGGAAAGAGTTGCTTTAAGGTCTTATTATATAAAACCTCCCAACTCTGCACCATTTTAATGTGCTAAGTAAAAGAAAGTTATGCTTCACTCAAAGTTATTAAATTTAATTGAGATCACATTGGGACAAAATGTTATTTTCCTAAATGCCCATGTTGCAAAAGATATTAATCTTGTTTGCCTGCATGATTGATGCTGGCTCTGCTGAAACAGGCTAGATGCTACAATTAGATATATTTAATTCCTCCTCAGCAGTGCTCTGTAATATAATTTCATCTCCTTCCCTTTCTTCTTTTCTTTCTATTCCAGTTATGATGGGCTGTGGTGTCTGCCCAGCTCCAGGCACAGCATGGGAACTCACACTCAATTTGAAGCACTCAGTGCCCCAGAAGCATTAACACTATGCGACCTGGGGAATAGAAAGCTGAGGAGCAAGGGCTTCTTGGCAGCATATGCATTACACACCATTTCTTAACCATGGGAGGAAAAGAAAAGGGCAGATTTCAGAGATTTTTGGTAACCAAAGGGGGGCTCTGAGAAAAGGGTGTCACTGCAAGTCACTTACCTTTTCTTCAGGGATCGGTGGGGTGCAGACACTAATAAGGACGATGACAATCGCAGAGAGGACACAGAGGATGAGGGCAAAGTAGAGGTAGTGCAAGTCCTTTAGCACAGCTGGTCTTCTGTCCTCCTCACCACAGGACGGTGTGCTATAAATAAACTCGATGATCATCCGAACCAGACCAACAGCCAGCCCAACCATGAGGCCCCAGAAAGCACCCTGAGAAAAGCAAGCACAAAGAAAAAGTCACTGCATGTTACCTTTGGTTGTAGTTTTCCTTCTCCTCTCCTAAGATTTTTCATGCCTGGTGGAAATCCACACTGACATGCAGCAAAGGGGGATTTTTTTTCAGTTAAAAATCCTCATTTTCTCTCTCTGTGTTTGAATGTGGGACAGATAGAGCACGAACAGTGCAAGAATCTCCTCCTAACTATTTCTCTAACTAGACTTTAACACATCATCCCTAAATTGCAGAACAACCTCTTTTTCATGCTTTCAAATGAGACTGCCAAGAAGTGCCACTTGCAGTGACTTCTTGGAAGCAAACACACACACACTAGAGTCTGGGCTAAGATTCACTAACACACCAGCCAGGGAAAGGCTGCCTCATTGTCACACTTTAGCAGGACTGGCTCTGAGTTTAAAGAGTCTCAAAGGCTAAGTGCTGAGAGGAGAGATATTTACTTATTTTATCAAATTAAATACACATATCAATTGGTTGTTGACATTTCACTTACAGGCTCATTAATCCTCTTGCAGAAGATTGCCAGGATGAAGAGAGCTGTGATGGGTGGGGCCAGATAGCTGGTTATGGACTGAATGTAGTCAAAGAGCTTTCCACTGTTGGCTGATTGAATGATTGGGATCCAGAGAATACTGATGACCACAAGAATGAGGATAAACACTCTGAAAGATGATGATAAAACTGTGTTAGCTCTGCAGGTGGTGGAGTCCACCTGAAAATGAAGTTTTGCAGCAAAACAGACTCCCAGTTATTCTCAGGATTTCCTAAGAAAAAACCCAAAGGTCACTCTCAGGAACCTTTCCTTGTGTACACAGGAAAAGAGAAAATTGTTCTCTTCTAGAAAGTAATTCAACTCATTCCCAAAGGTAACTTCACAGTCTTGAGAGTGAGCTGTGCTAAGACCTGCCAGTCGACATGCAGGAGAGATCCACAACAGCAGTGGATCCACAACCAGACCTTCAGCCTGGTGTGTGCTAGAGTGAGAAATGATCTTCAGTGACCTCGCTCTTGGATGAGACAGAGATAAGGAGCTGGAAGCTTGTGGAAACAATCTTTCTGCCACCTTTCCAAGCAGTTAATATGCTCAGTCTCTTGTTATTAAAATTGGGTTTGGGTCTCAGGTGCATATTATAACACTTTCACCTTTGCACTGTATGTTACAGAGGTTTATCCATATTGCTGAACAAGAGATAGAGCTGGGAGAATCAGCTTTGCACTTTTCCCTGAAAAAAAACCCAAAACAAAACAGGAGTAATTGCAATGTATCACTCCTGTCTGATGCAAAAATAGTATGCTATTAAAGACGTCTGGTGTTAATGACCCCAGAGCACCTTTGGCTTTTCTAAAAGCTACATTTAAAGCAGTATTTATAATAAGTTTAGAGAAGACAGAGCTAATGGTCTACCCAGCTCAGTGATACACTCAGTGTTTCTCTCTGACCAGGTCTATCCAAGATGAACCTGGAAAGCATAACGCTCTTTCCCAAGCTGTGTTCCCGCTCTGTATTATAGGCACCAGATTTTTCTCAGTGAGTCCAGCCTGAAGAATTTAAATGCTGCACTCAAAACAGATGATGAGAGGAACGAGACATAAATAAATGTAAGGACCTGCCCACAATCATCAGCTCCTGCTCTGAAGCCTGTCTGCGGATCCGCTGCCAGATGTCTATAACGAAGAGAGTGCTGCTGCTGTTGAAAATGGAGGTGAGGGAACTCATCAAGGCTGCCATCATCACTGCAATCATCAAACCTCGGAGCCCTGGGGGAGCAAACGAGGGAAGGAAAATCAGCACTAGACCGTGGGCCCCTGAGCACTGGTTTTTTCATCCCAATGTCTGGCAACTGCAGTAAGATTTCCACATCCTTGGGATTGATAAGGGCAGTCTGGTCCCCTCGTGCAAAGCTCATGGCCACCTCCCCAGGTGTGTTTCTTACCATCAGGCATGAGTTCAATCACCAGTTTGGGGTAGGCAATGTTGGAACAACCCACTGCAGCTCCACAAACCCTTTTACAGATGTCTGGGTCCACGCAGCCCACTTCATCTGTAGAAGACAGGGAAACAACAAGAAGTCAGTGTAAACCCCACTGAGCTACAGGTTGTTTAGTTAAAGGGAACAAATCTAAATGCTTTGAATGGTTTCATATAAATTCAGAAGTGCAGCTGGAATGCAGCTACAATGAGGGGAGCTGAACAATATTTTACATCCTATAATAAAGGCAAAGCTTTGAGATGACATTTTGCAATTCTGTTCAGGGCACAGATAAAACTCTCCTGGATGTTGCATAATTGTAATCCTTCATGATTTGTCATTTGTGGGAACTGGATTGTTTCCATGAACCTGTCAGCTGGGTTCCCAGGGATGTTGCAGGCTGACTAAATCCTATTCAGGAAACCTGGGAGATAAGCACTTTCCTCCAAGACTGGTCCTCCTAACCAAGGTATTCTTCCTGGGAATAGGCATGCTCTGGAGAAACCAGCAATGAGAGTTCCTTGGGAGACAAGAGCACTCTTTTGTATAATCCACAAGGAATTGAATGAATCTGTGTGGTAGATTGTTAAAACTCTCCAAAATACCTAATGAATGTATTTCCATAGGACCTGAAGGACAGCCCTCAGTGCTCCATGTATTTCATTTCATTTCACTGATTTCCTCAGACAGATGGATGCAAGGTCCACAGGGATGGAGCTATATGGCCCCAATGGAAAATATGCCCCATATGGATACTCCCAAAGACTTCTGCCACTGTGGGAGAACTGGAGGCGGAGGAAGGGCGTGGGAACACTAGGGTACAACAGGAATCTATATGAGCACATCTGCAGGACAGCAGTTCCTAAGATGTAAAAGTGCTGGCAGACCTGTGTGGGATTAGTGGTCCTGGTAGATATGAACCCCTGTGGCAAGGAACACGGGAAGACTTACCTGGGTAAAGAGCTCTGCTGATCATTCCTGGCATGACAAGGAAGAACATAGGGAAGATTTTCAGATATCCTCCCAACACCGATCCACCTTTGGCATGGGAAAGGTTCTTGGCAGAGAGAGACCTCTGGACTATCACCTGCAATCAGTGCAGAAATGGAACAGAGAGTAAAAAGGAAGCACAACAGAGAGAGAGCAGGATCCATCCTCTCTCCGTCTCTCCTTCTCATGGATGACTTTCATCCGACAGGATCCCAGGATGTTTCGCATGCCAATGGCAACTTTCCCACCTCAGTTGACTGCAGCCTGCTGCCACTGCTCCAAGCTCAGAGCACAGGCTACAGGAGAGGGCAGCGTGGAAATTTCCTTTACAGGAATAATTTTGCCCTTGACTGAAATGAAGCCACCTTGAGGGCTGGAGACAGCAGCTGTATAGCAGCAAGAGACACGGAATGAAGCAGACTGTAGGTGATTTGGTGAAAGCTCAGTGGTGGGGTTTCATAATTATCCCATCCTGAAGTACAGAAGCAGTGTGTCTTGAGAAACACGTACAGATTTCCTTGTTTGTGGCTTGAAAAGGAATAAGAGACATGAGACATCTGGGAATATGAATGGCTTGTCTGGAGGTCTACACAAGGTCACTGCAGAGCCAGTTCCAGACCCACATTTTTATACCCTTGTCATGCTAACTGCATGAAGACTCCCAGTACTCACCAGACCACAGTGGGATAAAGACAGGAGAAAATAACCTGTTCTCACTGCATTAAGAAGTGCACAAAGTTAGCAGCTTGCTGAGAAGGCGGAAGGAGGGAGGTATTCTGGTCTAGACCAGTAAAATGGTACTAACTCCTGCTCAATGAGACACAGGTAATTTTTCAGCTCACAGATCCACAAACTGAGGACTGGGCTGACAGTAACAGCATGGTGGTTCATCTGCTAAGGGAAAGACTTTCCTTACCTGGTCAGTGCACCAGCACCAAAGAGCCAGCACAGAGAGACCAAATATAAGGCCTGGCCAAGGAATGTCTCCTGTGATGGGATCCCTGAACAAATGAAAGGCATCTGCACGTGGGAGGTGACAGGTCGTGTTTGGGACTGTGATCTTTGGTATTGCTGTGCTGTATTTCTCCTGAAGTCCTTCATACCAGCCAACTTTCTCAAATCCTGAAAAGAAAATGCCAGTGATTTAAGGGCTGGTACATCCTGCAAAGTTATTATCTTATCTGAGTCTCGTGATTACTTTTCTCTTATCTTCCTCTTATCTCCTTTCTTTTCATTCCACCCTTGCTTTTGGCAGTCAAGGTTTCTACAGAAGTCAGTTGGATTTTGCCCAGAGTCCTTGTGGTTTAAATAGTGCATCCTGGAAGAGGATCAATGCTGGAAAATCTCCATGATCCTAATCCTCACAATGTTCTCAGCATCTAGTCTGCACTCAGACACCGTCTAAGAGCTAGAGCAGCAAGGTATGACATGAAAAAAGATATACCTATGTTTCTGATTGCCAAGGAGGTTTAAAGCAAAGACTGATGATGGTCAGTCCCTTGTTGCTCTTTATTTTTTTACAGTGCTCAGTTACGCCCACATGAATCCACAGTAACTCCCAAAGTCAACAGTGAAAGTCAGCAGGATTACTCTGAACTGACATGAGCTTAATGAGAGCTGAATTTGGCTCTGAGAATGTGATGTTTCAAAGCTCTTTGGCAACTCCAGTGAGGTGAAGTTATCCAGAGCCTCACCTCCATACCGTTAGTGCAAAGGATGAAGCAAGCCTGATGACTCGGAGGATAAGAGCTGTGCTGGCACCACTTCTGTGCGTGGTTAAAACTCATTTCTGCACCACACATGAAAGGGTGAGGCACCCTGCTAAGGTCTGATGGCCTTGGGACCATTAAACCCTTACCTATGAACATGAGGACCAAAGCTCCCAGCACCATGATCACGGTCTGCAGCACGTCCGTGTAAATCACAGCTGTTAAACCACCTGTCAGGAGAACCAGAGACAACAGGCAGAGTGTGTCACCACGTACAGGGAAACAGGTACTTCACCTGGAAAATGTTGTCCTCGGCCCCAACTCTGTGATTTCAGGACAGACCCACTGGGAGAAGCTGGCACTGAGCTGGTCCCCAGGAGCCCACAGCTGTCAGAAACCCTCCCAGGAGGAATAGCCTGAAGGGCTTTTCCACATTTATGAGAGAACTCAGAGGCACGTTAGCATCCTAATACCTAAAGGTGGTAATTTTGCAGAACGAGAAAAAAATGGTGAATACGGGCAGTGGGATCTGAGAGCCTTGTGAAGTGTTAGGAAATCCTCTAGAAAACAGCGATGTTTCCCCCATTCCAGTTTCCCTTGGGCCAGGAGGGGAGAAGGGAATAGCCAGAGGTCTCCAACAGCTGGGAGTGATAGGGCAGGTACTACCAGCAACCAGGGCAATCTCTCCCTCAGACCAGGACCTGAATACTTTCCCCTCTGTAGGAAATGAAAAACTTATATCCGAGGCTCCAGTTTATAAAGTTTCCTTTAAAAATCAGCTATTTACCAGCTATGGTGTAGACAGCAGTCACTGCTAGCAAGACCACAGTGGACAAGTAGAGGTTCCAGCCCAAAGAGATTTGGATGAACAATGCTCCAGAAAAAATGTCTGTCTGGAATAAAAAAACCCAAGGGCAGTCTGGCATTAGTAGTACTTCGTGCGAGTGAAATCTAATAAAGCAGCTTGCAGCCCTCTGCGGCTGAAAGCGTTGACGAGGGAGGACACCACGAAGGTGAAGAGGAGGACAGAACTTTTGGGGCTGTTGGCTGTGAACCTTGTTCTGAATAAAAGGAAAAACTTTCCTTTAGCTCAGAGCTCTCGGGATCTGGGAGCTGGGGGGAGCATGAGGGTAAAAATCAAGGTCCTATGCCAAGGGACTAAAATATCATCAAAATAGAGATGATCTTCATGTCACAGAATCCTCAGTGGGACAGACAAGCACTGGTGGAAATTGTCACTCCTTTTGCTGACTGTGAAGACATTCATGGGCAGTAGAGCCCATGTATCCACAGGCAGACATAGGATAGAAAGCAGAGACCACATTCTTCCCAGGACTACCTCTTGGTGGGCTAGTGCCCAGGAGACACCCCTACAGAATTACTGGTGTCTTACACCATGATTTATTTATCTGAAAAGGTCAACAGCTTGCTTTTCTGGTCATGCAGTTCATCCTACCAGAATGACTCCAAAAAAACAGGTTTTACCTGCTGAGGAGCTCACTAGGAATACAGAAACCCCCATTGGCTGTGTTTTGTTTGGACCTTTTGGCAGAGAGAGTGGCACCAGAAACTGGGTGAAACCCAGAATTACACAGATAACATCATTCAAAATTGCAGAAGGTGATATGGGAGATGTTTGTGTTGGGAAATCAGTTGGAAGGACACCTGTAAATCTGGAATGGAGTGAGATACAGGTGAAGAGACATTTGCCAAGGGAGACAGGAGGGATGGGGCAAGAATTCCATTTACTGTGCCTGAAATTAGCACCTTAAAATCAAGGACCAGTGCAACCCCTGCCCTCTGCAAACCTGAGACAGGACTAGCACAGTCAGTACACCACAGGAATCACGGTGCCTTCTGGGGTTTCACTTCCCAGCAGGAAACACAAACACCTCTGTAGCCATGCAGGATCAGTTCTCTGACAACATTGCTTATTGAGATCTCTGTTTTCTTTGCGAGCCAAGAAGACTCTGCAATGCCCTAGTTGTTAACCTATGTTTGGGCAGAAAGCACAGGGAGAAAAATCCTTCTTGTAACCAACTGCCTGCTGTCCAGCCAGCCGCTAAATGAGCTCTGCACAAACAATAGCACCCCTTAATAGAAAGCACCTGTCATGCCCATAAACTCCACCAGCCACATCCATCAGCCACGAGTGAATTGGCTGCACGGAGGAGAAACCACTGAGATGAAACAGCACTGACGGGGGCCAGGGTCCTGCTCTGAAAAGCACTGGCAAATTCTGCTCTGCTGAAGGTCATTCTGAAAGGCAGCTCTGTTTTTTGCCACACGGCTGTGTGGCTGTGCACACTGTGGGCTGTGGCAGGAGAGGTCTTCCATTCACCCCCTGATGGGTAAGGAGGCTTCAAATGCCTCTTGGCAAGACTTCACCCAGGGCAATGCTCCAGACCCACAGAGCAAAGCTCCTGGTGGCAGTGGTGACAGCAATGGGTGACGTGACCAAGAGCTGCCCGTTAGAGGAGCAAATCTATCCCACCCTTCCCGCCTGGAACTCCCCTTCATGTCCCTCCCAGGACCTGAGACATGATAAGCCTGGGAGAAGGACTCTGAAACCAGCTGCAAATCTCCAGTCACTGCTTCCCAAGGCAATTTGGCAACTAAATACTGCAGTAGGGTCTAGTGAAAACTGACTTGTACTGGCCTTGGGACAATGAGCTGGAGACAAAGGACTGACATCCTTAATAATTCCTATAATAAACTCTGAAATACCATCCTCTCCCTCCAAGGGCATAGGTAGTTCTTAGTATCTGAGCATAAATTCTGCTTCTGTATGAATGGCATTTAAAAGGGGAAATACTCTGCAGCTTACACTGCTTTTTGGTTACCGGCAGGGTACAATGCTACAAGCAATCCAGAAAAGATGCTGAGCTTTGTCTTAAGCCAGAACATACCTCCCTTTCACTGTACCCTTTTCGTACAACATAAGTGATAGAAAGAGAAAGAAATAGCCATAACGTACCTAATGCTGAAAACTCAGCTACAAGAACAGCAGCAGGTTTATGATAATTTAATAGAATTTCACCTCTACAAGATGCAGCCAGCCAGATTCTCAGATGGGGTAATGCTGCCCTTCCTCTGTCTCTGTTGCCTAAGGTTTGATCTGATAGAAGAGGAAAAGCAGGCAGACAGCTCGTGGTACTTATACTGTTTAGTAATTAGCTGCACATCCCTGTAAAGTTCTCACTGTGTGTTGCTGTTTAATGAGGGCTCTCTCTCTTAGGATAGGTCTCCGTGATCAATACAGAGGCAAGTGTTTGCCTGAGCAGAGCAGCACAAACACACTGCTATTGTTTCTGGGAGCTGAGCTGGTCCTTTCAAGGACATCTGAGTTCTCCATGAGCAGCCCTGAGTTGTACCAGGATGACCTACCCCCGCCCTAGACACAAGGGTTTGTGTTCAACTGGATACATACGGATATCTTGGTGAATATGTAGAGAATCAGGGACAGTATGGACATGTAGATTTGTATCCTCTGCCCTCCAAATCTCTTCTGCAGGTACTCGGGCATGGTGACTACTCCTGCTGCGATGTAAACAGGCACAAAGATCCAGCCGAGGGCCAGAAGTGCCCAGGTGGCCTGTTAAAGAGACAGAACATAAAGGCACATGATTCAACACATGGGAACAGCTTTTCCCTAAGAAAGCAGAAAGGTACAGTGCCATGCAATGTATTGGAGAAGCAGTCCAACTTTTTCTTCCTGCTCAGAAGATGAGACAACCACTGGAGGAATTATTACAATTCAGTTAGAAGCTTCTGAAGTTCTTCTCCTAAGCCCTGTGTCTCTCTGTCACGGGTGGCACATCCTGTTCCATCTCCTGATCTTTCGGTCAAGGTGGTGTGTCTGTTTGCTGTGGCTCTCTGAAAGATGATGCTGTATTTGGTGGCCTTTGAGGCCACTGATGCTGTGGCAGTGAAGAGTTAAGTGATTCAGAGCAGGATGGGAGCATCTGTTTATTGCTTGATTAGCAAGTGATGAGGCTGAGGCAGCAGACTGTCCCTGTGGAGCATAAAAATAAGCAACAGCAAGACTCTGCTGGGATATTCTCCTTGCAGGCTGACACAGATGTGCTTCTGTCACTGGTAGATAAAGGGGCAGTTCAGTTGCTCTGCCACAGGTGAAGAGTCTTTTGGAAGGTGTAAGGGCATCTCCTACCATGTATTTCTTCTCTGATTCCCAGCAAAAGCCCACACAGGAGAACTTGAAGGTAAAAAAAAGCCATTGGATTATCAAACCTCACCCCCTGGCTGTCTTGGGCCATTACCTTTCATCCAAGTACCTTACATTAGTCCAGATTTTATTTCAATCAGTTATTTAAGTTTTCAGAAAAGAAACTGATCCCTGTGAGCAGAGATTGTGACTGATTGAGGAGAACAGCCATGGCTCCTGCAGTGACAGAGACTGGCTGAGGTGAAAGATGCTCATATGATCCCTCTGGCTGAGTGATGTCCCACGATAAAGGGAGAGAATAATGGCATATCTAAGGTGCCTTTCCACTCTGAAAGAAATTAATCTAAACTCATGAAGTTAGATTTGCCCTGACATACAATCTTGTCTTCATGGGCTTCTAAAGTGACTTGAATAGATTTCCTAAATTACAGCAATATTGGTATGTCCTATGTGTACCAGGCTGAACACAGTCTCTGGTTTCTTCACAAAGGACTTAAAGGTGATCTTAATGGTCCAGAAAAAAACCCAGTCCAGTGAATAGATATCCCAGGAAAGAGCTCTCGGTGGGCCCTGCCTGTGCTGTGGCAAGTACCCAGCACCATTAGCACTCTCTGCTGATGTAGACAAGAGATTCAGAGTTAGATGAGTTATGTTTATTGTGAGGCTGGCACTAATCTCACTCTTCATCACTGCAGCTGAGAAATTTCATTAGCATCGCACACAAAGGGCCCGGTTTTCATGCTTTGTGCGGTGTCAGTGGCAATTTTCCAGGCCACCTCCACAGGGCAGAATCAGACCTGCCTTCACACCCAGATGTTCTCCCCAGAGATGCCACATGTTGGCAGCTGACAGGTGAAGGCAGTGTTGCTGATTCTCATGGATTTACACTGAATTTAGGAGAACATGGTGCTTTTTTTTTTAAACTCCCTGTACCCAGAATCCTGTGATTATCCAAGTACCTTTCCAGCATTCGTTATCTTTTATTTTAATCTTCATGAGTGCAGACTAAAGCTTAAAATTATGGCCACGTGCTTCTGAGAAGGTCAAAGAGCTAATAACTCTAATGGATTCCACTTAAACTAAAACAAAGATCTCGTGTTTTCAAGGCTCTCGGAATACCTGGAGGCTTCTCTCATGAGGCTTGAGCACTTGTTGCTGCTGATACTGTTAAGCACCTGATTTTGGAAGCAAACCCACAGTCCATTTGTAAACAGCGACATCTTAGTTGACAGCAAAACTGACTTACGTTCCACTCAAAGGCCCCAACAGCAAGGCCCCCAGCTGCTCCAGTGCCTGCCAGGCCGATGAATAAACCACTGCCCACGTTGCTTGACATCAGGGATGCCCCAATCTGAAACACATGGCACAGAGACAAAGCCCACAAAGTCACCCTGAGGAACTTCTATATCAGCCCAAGCATTTTGCCCTTTTCCCAGGACTTCATCTCCTTGTAGTTAGGTAGCTGGATGTTGATGGACAGTTGAGTTTTCTTTCACCTTCTAAAAAATACTCTACCTTTTTGTATCTTAAAGTATGTGTGCCTCCTCCCTTCCACTGCCCCCACCCCAATGCAAAGCTTAACCTCAGAATCAGGGTTCACTTTGTCAGTGGTTCTCCTGAGACACAGGCTCCTTGTGGGGAGAACAGCAGGGTGAGGGAGGTCTGGTGTCAGCCAGAGATACCTCAGTGTCCATGAAATGTGATGGATTTCCCCATTCCCTTGTTAGTCAGACAGCAACATGCCTGCTCCGACCTTGCTGACCCTTGCTCTACCTCCCCCTGTCTTGCTGACAGCCCCTTTTTAAGTTTTGCACTGAACATGGGTGGTGGTGGTTCACACAGAGACAGTGACAAGAGCACTTCCTTGAAGCTCCTCCTAAGGGAGGAGATCCCTGAACCGTGGCACGGACAGTGTTAGAAACATGCAGGTTATTTGTGTTCAGCGTGTGTGTTTGAAGCGATCCAGCTCTGCAGCAGGCTGGAAAATGCTAATGGCCTCAGGTTAACTTCAACTGCAGGCTGTGGGCACGGCAGGCTGTCCCTACCATGGCTCATTGACACCCTAATTGGGAGAATGCCAGCTCTAAGGCTCCTTAAACAGGGCAAAGGCTATCTGACTAAACTACTATTTTAATTGGCACAAAGCCTCACCTCCTTTCTTTATGCCAGCATCAAGTCTCTCTCAGGGTCAAATGAGTTACCAAAAGGACAAGCCAAGACCTTTTGTCCTAAAGTTTGCTTTTAGGCACATCGCCAACGAGGAGCTTTTCTCTCCTTAGTATTGCTACATGTGAAATAAGGGATGATAGAAGTTGATCTGCTTCTCACCTTTGAGCAAGGTAAAACATTAATATGACATCAACACCCACACTGACTCCTGCTGACAGCTCTGCCTCCTTGTCTAGGAAAACTCTTGATTAGAGAGCTGGTTGCTGCAACATGAATTAGCAACTGGTGCTCTCAAGAAATGCAACCAGTTTTCCTGATATGCAGATCACACACAGAAATAGAGAAGATACATTGCAGAGGAGCAGCAATTTAATATCAGGGTTTAGTTGAGGTTGTTTAATTCATAGCTGAAACCTGTCCCTCCCATAAAAAAAAGTAATAAAATACATGTAAGCCAGCCTTGAACTCAAGGTGGAGGCCACAAGGAGCTGAGCCTGCAGGAGTGCTGCAGAGGTAGAATCAGCTCTGACAAACAAAACTGGAAAGGGAACAGCATTAGAGGTTGCTTTGAACCTAAAATGGTTGCAAAGAGCCAAGAACTGACCTGTACCCAACAGTCTCTGTGGCCACCTGTGCCTGGAGCCAAAAGCAGTAAGAATGTTTTTGGGTTTGTTTTGGGGCTTTTTTAATAGAAGGGGGGGGGGAAAGAAGAAAAAAGAACAAAATTGAGGAAAAAATGTTTCATTTTAGTATCTTTTAATTTTCCCCCTCCTAATTAGAGAAAACCATCAAGCTAAGTATTTTCAATTAAATGTCACTTGGCCGAAACAGTAGTATAAAGAACATTTAAGAAATGACAGATTTTAGAGAGGTGCATGTGTCTCTGATGGAGCAGGCTGAAAATCTAGCCTAGTGAATTTATGGGCAATGCACAGCCAAAGTTAAAAAAAAGAAAATAAACCAGTGTTTTGGTTGAGAAGTGCATCCTGTTACCCACGACTCACTGGAGAGATATATGGGTTATACAGAGTCTGGCGTTGGCTGAGAAGAATCTTTATTCCTGTGGTGTTTTTATTCCTTTCAAACTTTAAATTATCTTTGTATGTACCTTTCACTCCCAAGAAGAGGTGCCTTCAATCTATTATTTTTTTCTTCATAGTGAAGATTTATACTTCAGTGGTTTGAAGTTTATATCCCCTACATTGTTAGTCGATAAACTCAACTTTGCTCTAAAGAGCAAGGGCTCAGAAAGTCCTGGGCTTTGGGATCATTTTTTCTTCAGTCTCTAAATGCTTTTTTACTGGATAGCACATTCCTAGATTACCTAATGCTCTCTTGACTTGGGTACAACTATCTGGGGTGAGTTGGGGCTGAAGAGTTTCAAACCCAACTAGACTGTCAGCAGTCCCTCACTTCCATCAGTGGGGACAATTTCATTGGTGTCTTTAGCAGAGAAATTGAGAGTTGGAAAAATGTGAAGATGCTGAGCTACCCTTTCAGCCTGGCAGCCCATTAGCAAAGCTGAATAGGATGATCCCTGACGGATCCTTCATTTGTCCTCTTCAACTCAAGAATACAGTCAAAACATGTAAGGACTGGGTCTCCTCACCAGACCTGCCCTCCTTGCATCTGGAATTGCTTTCAAACCATGAGAAACAGAGGGATGTGTTTCACTCACAGGCCACCAAGTCATGGATCGTCCAGCTAGGAAATAGCCTCCAATGGTCCCCCGGCTTGCTCGTATCGATGACTGGAAGCACAGGAAAAAGAAAAGTGTTTTTCCCCATTCACCCACCCTCGAGTCAGACCAAGCCAGGAGAATCCTTAATGCTTGGTGTCAGCATCAGCTCCAAAAGTTTCTTTGTGGATCTGTTAAATACACAAGGTTTTGCCCACTGCTTCCACTGATCCTTGTCCAGGTTTCTCATAGTCAAACTTCTTTGGAAAGAAGCTGCTTAATACCTGTTTAATAACTTCTCCTTGAATGTACCAATTGGGAAAGAAAAAGCAGTTCAGCCAGCTAGAACACTGTAGGTCTCTGTGAC
Source organism: Neopelma chrysocephalum (assembly GCF_003984885.1). Classification (NCBI taxonomy): domain Eukaryota; kingdom Metazoa; phylum Chordata; class Aves; order Passeriformes; family Pipridae; genus Neopelma; species Neopelma chrysocephalum. Next base: position 1,997,776 of record NW_020897721.1, read on the forward strand.
CTTTACCAGGCCTTCACCAAACAACATGAACAATATTTAGCAACAATCTTTCCAAAGATTTTGAAGTCCCATTTCAATCTTCTCCACCCCAACCCTGGCTTTTCTTTTGCCTCCTGCCCACCCACACCCTGATATTAGATTGCTCTGCAGCACAGGAGGTAAGCATCACTCCCAGAATGATCTCCTGGGAATGATCCCTTGGTTGTCCCCATGTGGGCTGGGAGTGAGGGCTCACAGGAGGGTCACTGTCACCCCCAAACTTGCTCAACAGGCTCTGGGATAACAGTGAGGGCAGAGGATGCCATTGGGTACAAACATCTTTGTACCCAGGAGGGGTCCAGGGAGGATCTAAGTGTCTCTGCCTCAGGTAGACCCAAACCCAGTCCCCTTGGGGACTCACCCATATCCCGACGGCGAGGACGAAGACAAAGTACAGAACCAGGACGGTGATGTCTGCCACTCCAAAGGCTGCTGCCGTGTGCCCTGGCAGTGCCGGCGGCTCCGTGCTGGCTGGGATCGGCTGGGTCATGGCTCTGAGCAAACTGCTGATCTTCTCCCTCAGACTGGACTTTGCTGCACACTGGCCTTCATCATTTCCCCTGTAATAATTAACAAGGTGAAGAAGGTGGGAGTGGGAGCCAGGCAGGGCTGTGGCTAACATTTTCCAGCAAGGGCTTGGTCTCCATGGTTCATCAGTGAGGATCTGTGGTGTGAGGATTCCTCATTGGTGACATCCACTGAGATAGCAAACAGGCAAAGGTCACATTGCCCCACCCCAGTTTCACATCACTCTCCCTGCAGCATCCTATAGGGGAAAGTTCCTCCTAAGAGGAGCTGCCTAGAAGGGAGTTGGTCTTTCTTCCTAGTGGGGGTGGTAAGGATGTTGTTCTCTGCAGGCTGGGTCAGCACCAGCACCCACATCCCAGGGACAGGACCAGCTGCAGGTGAGTGCACTGGTGTCCCCTTTCTTCACTCCATGTGCTGCCTCATTCCCCATCCTGTGCTGCAGCTCAGGGATGGTCTGTGCTGCAGAGACCTGCAGCCACAGTGGGCAGACAGCAGACAGAGAGCAACAGGGGAAGTGCAGGTAGGAGGCAGCTGAGTTTCCTTGGAAGGCTCTCCAGCGTGCACGTGGCCAGCAGAGAAGGAGTTAAACAGATTGTGTGACAAGCAGAGCCCAAGCCGGGTCACCTACATGAGTCGGGGAAGCTGCAGTGGCAGCAGGAGCAGCAGCTATCCTGGGGCATGGGCAGGTATGAGGGGGTTGGCCCCTGTCACAGAACAAAGTGTGAACCACAGGTCGTTCTCACTGTCCCACCAGCTCCCAGTGCAGCAGAGACATTTCTCTGTCTGGTTTGAGACAAGGCGGGAGGACCCCCCTGAACCAGGACACAGGATGTGGGTCACACAGCCCCTCTGTCCTTTGTTGGGACAGCTTGGGGAGGATCACCCGGCTGGCAGAGTCATTCCAGAGCTGGCTGTGGGACACAGCCTTCTCCAGGCAGACCCCAGATCTCAAAGCAGAACCATCTCCTACCTCCCCCACGGTCCCTCACCACATGACATACCACAGAGGACATTTTAAACTTCAGTGAGCTTTGCTTGTTCTTGGTTTCAAGGGAGGCAACAAAACCTTTCTCTCATTTTGCTTTATCCCCCTCTCTCCTAGAGTTTTCTCGCAAATGCTGGCTACCTACTTGCTCATTAATTGCACTGCTAACATGAGGCCCACATCCACCCCTGCTCCCCAGTCTCAGGCTCCCTGGGAGCGGTGCCTCCCCATAGTCTCATTATCCACAAGAGGCTTTTCAAGACTGAAATGTTTCAACAAGCTGAAGTACAGTTACCAGAAATTAAATATCTGGAAGCCTAAATCCCCAGGTGTAAACAGGCAGCTCTCCCTGCACAGAGCTGATTTACACTCACCCACACACTTCTCCCTCTTAACACCACAGCACCTGAAAAAGACAGTTGCCTAATCCTGAAATGCATCAAATACCTGCTCAAGAAGCAAACACAGCCAGTATCTCCAGTCTGCCCAAACCAGGAATCCTCCTCCACATGGCAAGCCCAACTCACAGCACCTGCCTGACCCAGCCCTTCACCCCACCTTCCCAAGGTGCTATACCAGCACCAACTAACCCTCGCAAACACTTGCAAGCTTGCACCCTGAGCAGTAAATGCATCTAACAAGCCATTCCCGACAGCTGTGAGCTATCATGAGTCCATTGGACCCAGTAGCATGGCACTGGCTTGTGGTGGCAGGATGTTGCTTCACTGACTGGATCATCCCAAACCTTAGTGGCCAACCCCACTGCTGGTGCAACTGGGTGGGATTGCAGGGGCTGCACCTTGAGCGCAGACGGTACCTTGAGTGCTCCTGTGGCTGTCCCCTCCTTCGCAGCTCCTTGGTCCTGTCCAGGCAGGAGCTGCTCCGCTCCCCGCTCCTGGGATGAGCTGCAGAGGTGTGCTCCTTTCGGGGTTTTCTGTGGGGCTGTGACTGAGTCCCTGCCCACATCCAAGGGGATGACACATTCCAGTGTTGTGTGACACTCACCCTGGCTCCTGGCCCTGCCGCAGGAGCCCCGGGCAAGAAGCACAGAGCACAGGGCAGGGTGCACGGCTCCGTAGGGTCCCGGCGGCAGGACAGTGTTTATCTCCCGCTCCATGCACTGCTAAGTCAACACTGGTGGCCATCCACCTCCAGGAGATGTGGGAATTCGCAAACCCAGGAAACAATAAAAATTCAGCACAGCTGACAAACAAGCGGCCCTCGGAGTGAGAGATAAGACAGCAGCATAAACCCAGCGGGTGCAAGCAGGTAGATCTCTGTTGATTCAGAGGGTGGCACACACTGTCTCTCCCACTTATCTCCAGGGGCCTGGTGAGGCACCTGGAATGTGGTTACCTGCCATGGCAAACCCACCTTCCTCAGAAGGCAGAGGGCTCAGAGCCCCTTGGTCTTGTAGGCAAGGCTGCGTTTTTCTTGTCCAAAGCAAAAGGACAATTTGGTTTATGTTGCCCATGTTGGTGGGAGAGGTGGTGGCGGCAGAGGAAGTACCAGGCATAATGGAGAGGGGTGAGCCAGTGAGCACAGGGCACAAAGATGTTGTGGGGTGTCACCCATGGCAGGAACAGGCACTGGTAGAAGTGTTGGCTGTACTCAAGGGGGTAACTGGCATAGAGGGTTGAGCTTAGGAACACAGATCTCCCTCTTCTCCCCTTCCCCCTTCTGAGACATCACTCTTCTAACTTCCAAAGAACCTTTCCTCCTCCCTTCAGGACTCACTTCCTGGTGCATACCTGGCTTCATGCAGTCTTTTTGTTGTCTTTGTGGGGGCTGAGAGCAGGTATAGCAATCAGGGGGCAGAAGGCAGCCCCTGAAGCTCAGATGGTGGGGCTGGGGCTACCTTGTCTTCTTGGCACTGAGCCCTGCATCCACAGCTTCTCCCAGCCGTGCCATGATGCCTGGCAGAGGTGTGGGGCAGGTTGCAGAGCCCTGTAAGCCCCACAGTTTAAGCAGTACCTGGGAGCTGCAGTCAGCCTGCAGCACTGTTAATACGCTCTCCTCTCCTTGCAGCAGAAGTGACAGGACGTTTAGTGTCCTCTTGTGGAGTGTGAGCCCTCACTCCTGTCACAGCGGCTGAGAATGAGCCCTTCAGGGACTGGAAATTGTAAGTGGCGTTTCAAAGTGTGCAGCTCAAACAAAAAAATAAAAAGGTGCTGAAGAGCAAGTGTTTTTAGGGCAAAGGATGCTCGGTGAAGTGACAGGCAATTATTTTCGCAAATGCTAACGAATAAATGGACTTCCTCTTCATTATCAGGCTACTTCACAGTCGTCAGCAAATAGCTCCAATGACAATTAGCAAATTTCTAAATGGATTGAGAAACTGGCTTACACACAGATACCGATGCAATGAGGTGAGGCGATAGCCCAGCCTCGCTTCCCACCTTGCCTCCTAGGGGGGGTTTCCTGCGTGCTGGATGGGTGAGGCATTCAGCTAACTGTTATTTTCTTCTCAGCCCTTTCTCAGAGGGAATGACTCTTGAATGAAATCCAGCAGTTTAATTTTGGTTTGATATGAATGGGCTTTGAATGTATTTAACGTTTAAAGGCAGCTATTCAGCTCGGAGCCGGTGCCAGAGGAGCAGCAGGAAGCAGAGCAGACCCCCGGGAAGTGCAGTGGTGCTACCACAGCTCTTTTCTTCCCTCTGCAGGCCACACTCTGATTTTCACTCCTGGATCGTCCCATAAACCTGGAGCAAGACCATGACTTCAAGACTCCCTGTATTATTTTTGTTTGTTTAACCTGGGTGAGTCAGGGATTCCTGTGCTGAGGCAGTGATAAAATGCCATGCAGAGGAGTGAGGGAATGTGCTGGTTTCAGTGGGAACCTCGGTACCTGGTCAGGATGCTTTGTGCCCCATCACACCAGGGGAAAGCTCCCACCTCCATGGGCTGGAAACTGCTGCTGTCCCATTCCTGGGGACAGGGAGAGGTCCCTGTGCAGGATGTTTGTGCTCAGTTTCAGCCATGCAGTGCTGGTGCAGAGTCAGGTGGGCTCACATGGGAGGTGCTTCATTTGGCCTTTCCTCTGGTCAGGGAGCTGCAAGCATGGACCTCTCCCAGCAAGTGGCACTGACCATCACTTGCCCCCTCCTCACTCCCTCCCAAAGACCTCCTGTAGCTGCTCCCTGAGCACTGTGAACCCATAACCCTGTCATCTGCACGTAAACTAAGGACAGCCTTGACACACAGGACAGTTCCAAGTTACCACACAGCTTTTGCTTCACCTAATTAGGACAGTTAAGGGAGTTTAGTGAGAGGAGAGGTGTTACCAACCAGTCACTCTTGGCTGAAGTGAACATTACTGAGAGTGGAGCCTCATCCCAGCTGCCTTTGTCCAGACAACTCATTTCCTGCCCCGAACAAGGGCTTGTGCCTCCCTGTTCAGCTAAGCAACCTCTTCTGGTTGCCCCTTCCATCCCCACACATCTCACTGGGAAACTTCTCTGACTGCTGGGAAATTAAGGTGAGAAGTCACAGAAGGAGTTTCAGGTCACACTTCCAGCCATGGCTGCCTAGAAAAATCATTCTAGGACCAAGTAGACTTAGGCTGGATAAAATATGTCACATCTACTGAGTGACTTTTTTGACTAACAGCCAGACTTTGAAAAATATTAGCAAGGGTAAAACATTAAGTGACAGAACAAGGACACTTTAGATGAAGAATGTTGTTCTCTCTTTAATTTACTCCCCTGTACAGCCTTGCAAAGATCTCAGCAGAGTAAGTGTCCTTATTGATGGATACGCTATCCTTGTTAAGATGGGACAATATACTTATTTACAGCTTTCATCATTGTCATGAAGGCACAAAGCAAACAGATATAACTAATGAAGATTTAGCTATTACAAAATGTCTTTGCCAGCTCCATGCAGAAGTCTGAGTAAAAACCCTGGAAAGAAATCTTTATGTAAGAGCATTTTTAACGAATTTAAGACACGAAGAGATGTAGTCGTAGTTTGTATTAGGACTCTGGGTATTGCTTTTCTGGAAAGATGTCTCGAGTTTGGAGTACAAATGAAGTGAGCCTGAGAAACAGCAAGGAAGTGAAATCCACATCTGAGCTGTAAATTAGCATGTTCCTGGTGATGCCCCACAATAAAGGTGTTATGAGCTGTGACCATCAGCTACCACCAGAGAGATGGAGATTCAGTAATAACAAATGAACAGAGCAGAAGAGATGGAGGAGCTGCAGTAATAACGTGTCCACTTTGTTTGATCCTCTCTGGGTCCCTCTGAAGATGACAGCCAGCCATGGGGGAGGGCAGGGGGAGGCAACTCGTGCTACCTGGGACAGTGATGCTCCAAAGCAAGGCAGGTATGGTAATGTTTCACAGACCCTGCAAAACACATGTTTTGTAGGTAGTACAGGAACAACTGGATTCCCTTGATACAATCCATTGTCTGAGAATCACATGGAACTTAGACCAAGACTGGTAAAACTGGAGGTGGTGCATGATCACCTGGAAAGCTCCTGCAGGGCAGGGAATAGAATGCCTGTCTCTGTTTCCCAGTATGACCTTGCACAGTCCTTTCACAAATCAAGCAGTGGGGAAGAAAACAGTTCTTGCTAAATGATTCTGACCTGTGCTTTGTGAAAAACTGAAAAAGCACTCCCTAAACACAACTAAAAAGTGATCCAAGGCATTTACATTTTCACTATGTGGTCCATTTCAAGAGAAAATGCCCCATGACTAAAACACAGATGTCAACAGCCTGGATGTTTTGGAACTGTGAATTCAGACAGGTATCAGCAGCTTGATCCATCTCCGCTTGGTGACTATTTAAAAAAATCCTTCTCCTTCATGTAAGGAGAAAAACAGCAGGTAAGAATTAGATCCATCAGTTTTAGAGTTAGGAGGCAGAACAAGGGCATTCTCCCTTGTGACAGATCAGTCAGTGTTTGGGGGTTTGGAGGTTGCCCTCACCAGGAGGTGAGGTCTGGTACAAAGCCACTCGTCTAGAAATAATAAAGTCCAATAGAAGAATGAAGGAAAGGATTCTTCCCAGCTGGAACTTTGTCCCAGAGCTCTGCAGAGCTTTTATTAAAGTTACAAGGTTTCCCCCACGATCTTCTGTTCTCCTTTTTTCCCTCCTCACGTTCAGCTCCCTCATTCAGTGTCTGTTTCCCACCTCTGCATCAGGGTGCCAAGGAAAGTGTCTCTGCCAGCACAGTTCAGCTGCTGACCCTCCCTTGAATGCAGCCTTGAGTGTCTGGGGCAGCAGCTACTCTTGCTCTAGTGAGTGGTCTTTTCACATCCAGGCTCAATGAAAGACAACTATATTTCACTGTCATTTCCCTGTAGTCGCTGTGTTATGGACTCATGGGAGTGGAAAAAAAGTTCATGCCTTTGAGTCAAACCCTATAGCTGCAAGATCCTCTCTTTAGCTTCAGCAAGAGCTTGCTGTAAAGCCTGTTGATCCATTTCTAATTGAAACACATTTCAAAGCAAACGGGACAGATAAGATACTTTTTTTTGGTAGAAAAGAGAATTTTTGAATTGATGCTGAATTTTCTTTGACTAGTCAATAAAATGGGTGTCAAAAAGCTCTGAAGGTCAAGGATATATATGAAGAGAGTACAGTCTTCAGAGTTACTATCCCTAAGGAAAAGAACCAGAAAGGAAGGCTGAGACAAAATGGTTACTGAAAGAAAGAAAGAAAGAAGGGGAAGGGGGGTGGGGGGGAAGCAGGAAAAAATAATAAAATCAAACTTAATGGCTTGCTACAGTTTGTGGGGACTGAGGAAACAAAGTCTGGAACTGAAGGAGTTGTCAGGCAGTGAGATAGGGTTACACATCCTCCACACACAGCCTGCAGTGTTGGCTTGATTAGGCAAAAGGACTTGGGATCACTACACAGAGAGGCGCCTTGCTCCCTGTCAACTTGCACAAGTAATCAGCATCCCAAAATGACAGCTCCCTCCAGGGCTGAGATTTCTTAAAACAAAACCAAAATAAAAAGCCTCTTTGGTCCAGTTTCAAACCTAGCTGCACTACCAAAAAAAAAATAAATTATAAAGAGATAGAAAGACTATGACATTCTCCAGCAACATCCCCAATGCTAATCTTCACTGTGATAATAATAACAATAATAACAATGACTTATATCATTCCAATACCGTAGTTGAGCAGCTCATATTCTGAGGAATACATCAGGCTTGATAAACTACTACCATCAACTCACACAGTGTGATGAGACTTAGCGTGGGAGGATGCTGATGTTTCGTGATGCCCTGGAGAAGCTGAGGACAAAATGAGATAAAGACTCCCCCATGTGGAGCTGGATTTCCAGGGAGGGCTTTGAGTATATGGAAGGGGAATCATCCAGTTTGGGACACTGGCCAGGACACAAGAAATAATGCCCTCGTTCTTTGCCAAAGCATCAGCAAAGCTTTGTTACTGCCAGTTCCAAGCCTTAAAAATTCTTGAGCTGGGGGCCAAAATTGAATGATATTGGCTTAGATATCATGAGGACTTCTTTTTCAGCAGAGAAGTCTTTTTGCTCTTTCTGGTTTCTGTTCCCAGTGGATGCATTTTTATACTCTTCTCCACCATAATGAATTCTAACAGCAAGTCTCATATTTGCATGAAATTTGGGAAGTTTACTGCAGTCCCATGGCTCCAGAAACTGGGACTTTAGGGAAAACAATAAACCTCACCAGTTGCACAGGAGAATTTGCCAATGCTGGTGCTCAGCTGAGGCCCCTCTCCACTCTTACACTCCCACACTCTCCTGGCACAGCCTCTGCTCTGAAATGTGCAGCCTTCCAAGCTGCAGCTCCAAGGACGGGTTTCCAAGAGGGCCCCCAGAAAAAAGCTCTTCAGAGAGCAATTAAACTGATGAAAACAGCTTTTTTTTTTTTTTTTTTTAGATGTACATCCTGGTGTAGGAGGCTGCGGTGTCAGAGGAAGGTGTGAGGTCTCACACACCCATTCTGAGGGTCAGAGCACACTGCTGCTCTGGATTCCCTACTGACTATGGGGGTTAACCTCATACTTCAGTTTTTCCTTTCTGGTAGGACTGATAGATTCTTTCTCTTCTGATCCATCATTTATCTTCATAAATCTTGTAAAGACTCCGTATTCACAGCTATTAGTTCTCTACCAAATTTAGTCAACCAATGCACCCTGTGGGACGTGATGCTCACAAGGGCCAACACACCCTCACCACCTCCTCCCTGTGATCACCCCAGGAAATTCCCCTTCCAAGTCCAGGCAAACAAATTCCTCAGATCACTCCTGGCAGTATCTGTGGCTTTTCTCCTCCCACCTACAAGAGTCCTGCATGCAGGGAAGGCAGGAATGGTGTCACAGAGCCATGTACACACCTATTAGCCTCGTGCTATAACCCAAAGCAGAAGGGGCGACATGTTGGGCTGTCTGCAGAGGGGACAGATCACTGCTGGCAGGTCATACAAGAGGCCTGGCCACTGTGTTACGTGACAGACCTGACAAGGTCCCAGGGAAGAGGAGCAGTGGCAGTGCAGGCTGTGGGCAGGGGAAGAGAGGGGGTTTCCAACCCAGCCAGGGGTGCAAACAGCACTATGAACCTACAGCTCCCACTCAGTATTCATGGGAGCTGTTTGACTCGTGTCTTTTTTTGGCAAATATGCAGCAGAACAGCTCTGAAGTTGCTCAATTCAATTAAAAACAAACAAAACAAAAAACTCCCACACCCCACTAGTCAAAGACACAAGCTCTCGAAAACCTCTTTCACTTTTTGCTAACTTGCCTTTCTGTGCCCAAGGTTTAATAAGGTAGGTTTAATATCTCTCCAGAAAAAAAAAATTAGTCTCCCATAAATCATCAAGTTTACTGCAGCACTTAAACCCTTCTTGTCCTTCAGTGCTCTGTTAGAATGGGATTGATTCACCCCTGCAGACCTTGAGGCGAGGTCCCTTTAGCTCAGACGGCTCTTTGCCACCTCCTGTGCCCTGCTTTGCCCCAGCTGGTGCGGGAAGTTGGTCCCGGTCCCCAGGGATGCCCACCCAGACCTGGCATCATCCCGGGACGGTGCCCAGCAGTGATGCGCCGGCTCCCGGCTCTGCAGACGCAGTTACCAGCAGATGGCAGCTGGAGATCGCGGAGGGAAATTTGGGTGTTCTCTGTTCTTGTAAGTGCAGCCCGTAAATCCTGGGTGACCTTGGCACGGGCATGGCCTCACCACCCAGCGGGGACGTGACCTTCCCGCTTTTCACCCCAAGCAGGGTGGGGGATACACCAGGAGCCCCAGCAAGGACAGAGAGAAGAGGCTGGGAAAGACACCGTGGTTATCCTTTCCAACATAGGAAGTAGAAGAGGGGGGAAAACTACAAATTCACAGGTCACATCTCTCCTCTCTCCACCCCAAGCTCAACCTCTCAAACTACAGAATCATTTAGATGTCATTTTCCAACCTGATCCCACCCCCGACTTGCTCATGCAGGTCTCAGCCAGCCCTCAAACGCATTTTAGGCAGAGTAACTCAGAGCAACCCCTGTTCTCCCTCCATATCACACTGCTGGGCTGCAGAAATCCCCCAGAAGCAAGCATTGGTCTGTTATTATTGCTTTTCCCTTTCCTTTTCAGGTCCCACTGCTCAGAAAAGTCCCTCCCTCCACCCCAGTCGGTCCTGCCACAGGATTTGCTCACTGCTCCATGCACAACTCCTGCTCCAGCTCCACAGCCTCTCCTGAGACGTCCTTCTTGCTCTTCTTCACTCTATTCTTCTTCCTCCTCCCAGCTGAAGGCCTAGGTGGGCTGTCTCAGAGAAAGGAGAGATGCAACCCCAGCTCACAGAAGACAGCTGTGGGAAGGAACCATCCTCACCTGCTCACCCAGAGGAGCTGGCTTGGAGGAGCTGCAGAAGTGAGAGGATCCACCCAGTCCCTGATACATTGATTGAATAATTGATTCCTTGTCAAGAGGCCATGATGGGCTCTGCTAATGCACCTGCTTGGGTTACCCTTTCAGGCCAGGCAATAGGAATGCTTTATATTAAAAGTATACTAAATTAACAAAGGTACCCCCATCAGCTTAAAAAGGTTCCCCGTTGTCCAAGGGCCTGATCCACATCTGGCCCTGAGTTATAAGGAAGCACTGTGCATCATCTGGGCCCCCAAACATGTAGGACAAAGCTGTGTCCCACCAGGGTGACTTTTGGGCAGCCTATTCCACAGCCCAGTGTGGGGTCCACTGAACCCCTAAGCAGTTTTTATGCCCAGGAGGGCGTAAAAGAACTTCTTGTCCCAGCTCCTTGCACAGGCAGCACAGAGATTACTCACACACAGAAGCTTTTCTTGGCAAGGACAAAAAATGCAAGAAGTATTTTTTATTTCCCATCCCACCCCCAACCCTCAAAGCTTAAGTTCTGCAGAAACCAATGAAGCTAAAAAAGGAACTGGACAACACATCAAGCACTACCTATTTAATCCAGCCCCAGTTCCTCATTTACCAATGTCAGCCTCCTGTCCAAGCTTGCTTTGGCTTTCATCTCTTCTCTTATCTGTGGGCTGCCTCTGGTTTGCCCCTTCTGGTTGCTACTGCTTTGATCTCTTGAACCTCTACTACCAGACCCAAATCCATGATAGCTTATGCTGAAGAGTTTCCACTTTTTTCCTTTTGTTACAGTCTTTAAATTCTTCCTTTGCTTCTCCCCTGCACAGATTTCTTCTGCGCAGAAAATGAGCATTTTAGATGTCCAGCCTGGGCAAGTGACCCTTTGACAGTTCCTCAGACCCTTGGACATTTGCACCCCTGTGCTGCTGGTTTCTCATTTCTTCCATCCCAATACAGCAGCAGTTACCACGTGCAGGCTGACCTGGCTTGGTGAGGTCTGCAAGAGCCCCAGGAATACTCAGAGAGGTTTGCCTATGCCATGGTATCTGATTCCTACATGGCACAGAGAGTGTCTACTGTTCCATAAATAAATTCCTCAGACAAACATGGGAGACACAGTGGGAACTCAATTCTGTGTGTTAACTCATTTGATTGCAGCTATATTTATCCAAAGGTGGGTGGTGATTCTTTATTTCGTCATGAATACAGCGAGAAGAGGAAAAAAGACAACAGCAGTAGGACAAACAGGGGTTTTGCAGAAAGTTTTGCTATTCCCAGGTAGAGAAGTAGCCATCATGTAGTTATGGGAGGACTCATCTTTCCCATCCTGGAGAGTGCAGAAGCACTACAGTAGAGCCAGAGCATGGAAGTAACTGTGTATTCCATGTGAATGGCACTCAGCCTGCTTGCTCAAAAAGCAGCCGCTCATGTTGTTCTCCAGTAGTTTTAGAATAGCTATGTGCAAAGGAAGTGTCCTCATTTGTAGTTGGAAGTGTGGGAGAAGAAAAACATGAGAATACATGGTTCTGCCTTGAACTTCCTAATTCTTCACCCTAAGGGACAGTGTCAGGGCAGAGACTGTCCAACCTCTCCCTTGAGGCCTCTGGCTGATCCAGATCATGCTGAAAAGGAGCAGGGTCACTGCACTGAGCTGTCTGCCCCAGACCTACCTGAGACAGCCATCTCCCCCCATCCCCAGAGCCACTGCAGGGTGGGGGCTCTTCTACCCCAGCCCCTGAACTGCTGCCCAACTGCAGCTCAGCATCAGGGAGAGCAGCTGGGGCAGCAGGATCTGCCTCCCCCTTACAACCTCCCCAGCCCTGCTGCCTCTCCTCAGGCTGATTCCTTTTGAAAGCAAAGCACATAACATAAGGCCTGTGTTTATTTTCCCCTTAAATTAGGGTGGCTTGATTTTAATTGAGACATCTGCCAGAATAAGGCACATTTGTGCAGCTGTCATCAGAAATGCATACTTGCTCTTTTCTCTTTCATTTTCTTCATTTTTTCCTTTTCCATTTCCTTTTAATTTTCTTCTTTCTCTTTCTTTTTTCTTTCCTTCTTTCTTTCTTTTTTTCTCTTTCTTTCTTTCTTTCTTTCTTTCCACCCTCATTCCTTCCCTTCTCACTTCCCTTCCTCTCTTCTCTCCTTCATATATCAGGTTGCTTGATGAAACCCTTTCCAGGCTAAGCTGCCCTACTTCCAGACAACAGGATTCCCAGGGAAATCTCTGGGAGACCCAGCTGAACTGGAGGTGTCTCTTCCCTCAGAGGCCAACTCTGTCCTCCCTATCTGATGTGCAAAAAGGTTGCTGTGCTTCACCATCCCCTCTTCATGGGGATCAGGTGCATTTGTTCTCATATACCTGGCCACACACTGGTAGAACTGGGCAACCTGTGCAAGGTACCTCCAGAGATAGGGCTGCAGGGGACAGACTGACACAGCCCATGTCTCACAAGGAGTTTTCCACTGCTGTGGCCCAGACCTCCCTATAATAATGTGAAGTTTGGGAATTCAGATGCTGAAGGGTGGCTCTAAGTTCATATTGGTCCCAGACTCAAAGCTGAACAGCACAGCTGTTTCAGGACTCTAATGGACAGTAGTCAGGACATAGGACACTGGGAATGGCTCTGAAAAGAGTGGTTGGCCAATAAAGAGAGGGGTCTTGCTGGTATCCTGTGTGGCACCACCACCCCAGCATCCTCTAATCTCCCTAATCCCTTGCTTTATATCAAAGAAGTCTACTTGACATTGTGGAAAGCAACCAGGGAGATCCAGCCCTGCCTGGATGAGAAAAAGGATCCTTTTTCTTGTCTTGAACAGCTGGAAAAAGCCTGTAGCCTGAGAAATTGGCTGACCTTCTCGATGCATTCAGCTGCCTGGCCTTATATTTGTCCTTTAAATAATTTGTCAAAAAACAAACAAGCCCCAAACAACCAATCAGCAGGAATATAAGAGCCCAAACAAAACAAGGGACTTCCTTTTCCATCCTTGCCCTTCTGCAGTTGCTGGTCTGAAGCAATTTAATCTAAACCAGGCTGCAGCAATTGCTGGAGAAAGCAATGTCCGTGATGGGTACTTAGAGACTGGAGCTCGCCTGCCGTGCACTGTCCAGGGGTTTATTACCTGCTGAAAAAGCTTAATGTGATTCAGGTGCTACGTGATGTCCAGATGGCGTGGCAGAAGCTGCTTGGAGAGTGCTATTGATAGAAGTGCTGCTGGGTGAATGCAGAAACATTAGTGCCGAATGTGATATTCGGTCCCAGTTCATCTATTAATGCAGAAACAGAGGAATGGCTGAGCTGGTCAGGACCAGAGGTCCATCCATCCCAATTTCCTGTCTGTGGCAGTCAGCCGTAGTAGGTACTTGAGGCACAATATCAAAACAGGGCATGCAGATCATGGCTCAGGGCCAGTGATTTGTGGTGCTGGGATTTCCGGAGCCAGACATAGTGTCTTTGTATTTAATAGCCCCTGGTGAGTTTTGCTTCCAGGAATTTACCTAGCTAATTCTAAGTCTCTTTGTATCCACGGTTTCCTGTGGCAAGCAGTTTCACAGCTTAACAACACGTATTGTTTAGGGTTGCCCATTTTTTCATGCCCTGAAGCTGGGTGAGTGTTCTCTGTTGGATGCCACTCAAGATCAGCCCCGGATCCAGCTCACACATCAGAATGGATGGGTGGATGGAGTCTGAAATAACTGTTGTGATCAGATGGGCAATTATCAGTAGGCCACAAGCACGGTTGTGTTTCAGGAGCCAAGGCACAGCTCCTCACCTGCCTGGTTGTTAACAGGTCACATGGTGCTGTCTGCATTATGGACAAAGTTTTTGAGAGGGAATAGGAAAAGAAGAAGTGATTTGTATGCACAGACTTGTAAGCAAGACCTTAAAGTGGGAAGTCCTACAGGGAGAAAGGACAAAGCATCCATCGTTGCCACACATGAGAGAACTGATTTCTCTCTGGAGATCAGTGAGACTGACCTAGAAGATACAGTTGTTCCTTTCATCTGAGGACTGACAGCTTTCAGGCTAAAGCCCACCAAGTGGCTGGGCCTTGGTAAGGTAGAATAGCTGTGTTTAAATTAGGTCACTCAAGAAGTTCATCTTATCAAAGCCACCTGCATCATTTCTACCCTTATCAGGAATAGTAGTTGATGGGGATTGTTCGGCAAGCTATGGCTCAGGCATGGGGGATTTAGAAATTATTCTCAAATCCACATATGGTAAAAGCATCACACTGCTTTATTTCCCCACCAAGAAGAGGGATGCAGCAGAAGTGGGAATGTTTTCTACTTAGAGTCCAATTTCCGGAATTGCTCAGCTCCCATTTAGGCAACAAAGTCATTGGCCAGATGTGGTAAAGAGCCAGTCAAAGGGTTGGTGCTTTGTCACCCCTTTATTGAATGAGGAATTCAAAGCCTTCTCAGCTGACTGGCAGCCTTATCCAAGGGCTATTTATGGATCTAGAGACTGTTTAAAAGCTTCATGGTTTACCTCAGGCACACACTGGATGGTCAGCACATTTTTGGGGGAAAGCAGAGTACAATTCAAGATTTTCTGCAGCATTTTTGTTCACCTGACACATGTGCTCCAAAGACAGTGAAAGATGAGAAAATAATATGGGCTTGATAAATGACCAAAAGAAAGTTTCCGATCTGTAGTGGTTCCCATTATTCTTCTTATTTTTGGCATCAGCAGAGTTATGGCAATCTCCCCCTTTGCCCCCCTTCCCGAGCTCTACTCCCTGTTCACTTTTTTTTTCCCCTGTCAAATTCACAGGAGTGGCACCTGGGAGCATTTTGGCCAAGGGGAAATTGACTGAGCAAAGTTGCCTCTTTTCAAATACATTTTCTTAAGGGACTGGAATGAATGAGAATCATAGTCATAACATGGCTAAACACTCTTTGTTTAACTTAATGCAATATAATAACCTAAGTGTTGCAACACAGCTCCTTGCTGTGACATCCTTTTTCCATTTGCTTAATTTTCACCCCAAACACACGCTGTTAATAAGCTGCTGAGAAAATACAGCTCTTGTGACAAAATCCAGAAACTGAGCCCCTGTACGGTGCGTTAGATACACAACCCTTATTTGGACTGGCAAGTGGCACCGAAATTGGTATTGCAAAATAGATCCATGTTTCTTGCTGCCAAATGTGATGGGCAGATGAAAAGGGAGGGTTGGAGAAGCGGATGGCAATAAGCAGAGAACAAATAAAATAAATTCCCTGACAGAACGTTACATGTGAGTTAGAATAGACATGTGATTGCCAGAAGGGAAATGCAGGATGCGGGGTGCTTTGTCAACAGCCAAACTTAAAATAAATGTCACACTGGCACTGAAAACTGTGAGATTAAACTCCTCATGGTGATTTATAATTCAAGAGAGAAAAAGGCAGACAGACACCCAGTGACTGGGCTCAAAAGAAAAACTCCTATTGACTTTAGTGGGTTTTGGAGCAGGTCCAGCGCAGTAAAGGTTCAGATCTGATCTCTGGAGTCAGAGAGTGTTTGGCTAGTGATTTTAATCAGCAGAATCAGGCTCTTAGTCACAGTTTGGTTTACATTTGCTGCTTTTGTACTCACTTTGTAGCAAATCTGGAAGTCATACTTGTTTTTTAGGGGCTAAGTGAAAGTAAATAAAGACTGCCATAAAATTTTGTGACATCTTTAAATTAAAACACAGTTTCATTAAGGAATATGAGTAACCCTTTCCCTTTCATTTTACCAAACCAGCCCAATGCTTTAGAAAAGCCTGAAATAAACCCTGGTTTTGTACAAACAACCATAGTATGAAAGTTTTGCAAATTGTCCTGAAGATTACTGGGGAAAGGAGGTTTTCCCTAAGAGAAAATGCGGAAGTCTTACATAGTGAATGCTGCAAAATGCTACATTTCATATAATTTATAAAAAGTAATTTATACAAAAATGGTATGACACCATGAGGAAAATAGGAAATAAGATACAAAGACACTGGTTCCAAGGTCTTTATCCTTCCCATAACTACAGCATCCTGCGACTTCTTCACCAGGGATTTCCACACCTCAGTTGAAGAATCCATTTGCCAGGCACTGAATATTGAGGTCCAACCCACAAAAGCAACGACAGAATGAAGGACAAGAAAAAAAATTTCAACTTTGGCCAATTAAACCTTTATTAAGAGCCTGAAGCACATTTTAAACAACAAGATCAGTTTTTGAGGAACAAGTGTTCAGCACGTCCTTTGTAGAAAATGAAATGTCTCACTGAGGTGTCCACCTCTGCAGGAGGGGATGGTTCACAACCACATAGAAAAGAAAACAGATAAATACTGTTGAGGCTTTCCACACACTGGAAGTGGCTGTGCAGGTGCTCTGTTGGCCCTGGACAGCTTGGCATGGGCAAGCCAAAGACAAGACTGCCTGTTTGACATGCTTCCTTCAGGAACACAGATAGTGAGGGAACCCAAGGGAGCCGGGACTGCAGCCTTACCCACGTGATCTGCCAGGGATGGTGAATTCAAACATACTGTATTTGGTTATTGATGGTTTTGCTCATCCATTTATTGGATGAGAAAGCTTTCCTTTCAGTGAAACACTCTGAAAGCTGGAGACACCCAAGCTATTTTTAAACAACATGCTGATTTCAAATCTCAGAAGCCTGTGACTTACCAAAAGAAGAAAGAGTTTGTATGATAACGAAATTACTTTTCTGCAGCCTGATTGTAGTTTTCTTCAGAATCTCTTACTTTTATCTGCTAAAACCAACTAAAATGGATGATTAAAAGTTTCCAGTGTTTCAGAAGTTGTGTCAGGATTTGTCAAAGAGCTCCTGGGAAGTTCAAAGGGCTGTCTGAAGGCATTACAGCTCTTTCTTGTTAATAAGATCCTCTTCATGGAGACCTAGCTCAACAAAGCTGAGTCAGAGTCATGGTTTTGCGAGCAGAATTCTTTCTAAGAATCTGGAGAAAATCCTTCTCCTTCATGGTTCTGCCTCTTGCATAGAACTATAGAAACTATAGACAATTCTGGAGCAGAAATTTCTGGTGGACAAGAGCCAACACATGGCACAAGCATTGCTCTGGTCCAGAAACCGTGGCTGTGATCATCCAGGAGAGGAATGACTAACTCAGTGAGATAGCTGGAAGTCACATAGCTGAGGTGGGAAGATGTCTTGACACCAACACTAGGAAAAGAAAGAGAAGCCAAAGACATAAAAGAGTGCAAAAGGTATTCCCTTCAGTTGAAAAAAAAAAAATCTTACAGCAGTTGCTGTAATGCATGAACATCAGAAAAAACCTGAAAAGATCTCTACTTTGAAGAATGGAGACAGCTTCATCGTTTGACGGGATTTCTTGCTGCTGGAGATGAGAAGTCAGCACAGCTGCAAGGCTTTTGATTCAAAGGACAAAATTACTCAGAGAGTATGGGCAAGATTGCCCATATAAGCTACAAACAGGGACAAACATGAATCACATGGACAAATAAAAACTCCAAGGAGCAATACCCAGAAATGTAGTGATGTCTGTCTCTGTCAGACTGGGATTAGATCACACATTAATTGTGATTTTTGTTTGACATTAAAAATGCCTTTGGAGCAGGCTTTGTGTAACAGCATCATTGCTGGAAAGAAAATGTCCTGAAAAATGTCTTCATACTTTTCTGTATATGTGTATAAATATTAAACTGCCTTCCTTTCAGACATGCCACTGAACTCTGTGCTTGTTTGGATGTTGAACCTGGAAACTTCTCAAAAGTTTTGCCTACGGATAATTCATGAGTTAAAGCCCAAATTGAAATGCCATGTTACAACTTGTAGAAATGTTAGACAAATATAATGACCATATTTTCCAGTTACCTAATACCCACTCAAAATATAAAACCCAAAAGAACAGAATTGTTTTCATTGCTGTTAACCAGACAATATCACTCCAACTAAATATAGTATGTGATGAAACCAATTTAAATATTGTCCAAGTATTTAACACTGTAAATATTAGACTTAACACTCCATAAAAACAGGCTTTGATGATGTAGGCTGACAAAAGGAGACTAGTTAATTGCAGATTACATCATGGCTAGGACAGCATCACTGCTAGGACAGCCACGATAAATGTGAGGTGCAAAGTAAATCTAATAAAATAAAAATAGTCTCTGTTCAGTGTTCACCTTTATCAGTTTTGCTAAGCTTTCTTAGCAAAGATGTGGGGAAAATTTAGTCCTAGGTAAAGGAGTATCTGGAGTTCAATGTGCTTGTGAAGGTTGTATTTAGGGCCTGATTCATCAAAACATCCAAACCTGCATTTGAGTTCCATGATGTGTTTTTGTTCTGTTCACTGCAATGGGACTCATATGTACTTCTGACATTTCCCTATGGTGGGAAGCTTTCCTGAGTTGGGGTCTGAACTCTGTTAAATCTACTGTAGGTTTCACAAGGAATAACTTCATGTTGTTGTAAAATACGGCACAGCTCCATCAGGTTTGAGGAAACAAAAGTTTAAAGCTTTTGTTACTGATAACTTTAAGGGATTTCTTAAACTTCTGAGCTCAGATAACTATGTTAAAAATGGGGACAATTTCCTGGCATTACAGGCCTGATTTTCTTCCTGTAGCAACTTGCATCCTTTTGTGTCAATAGTTTTGAGTTAACTTTCCTTGATATCTGCCCAGATATTAACATAAAGATGGATTCTGCCCTTTCTTTCAAGAGGGACTGTTCCATAATGCCAGGATGTCCTCAAAGCCTGGGGGTGGGATTTTTCTACACGAGGTTAACTTCAGGTTTATATTAGTAGGAGATTCAGCTTTGAGGTGAAACCTGGCCCCTCGCTTGAACTCCTGAATGAGATGGAGTCACCCACTCCATCATCCCCTCCCCTCCACTGGGGGAACCCAAATGAGCCATATGGAGACCTACACTCTCACTTGCCCAAGATAACTGCCCAGAAGTGCCATTTAATGAACTACAAAAAGTGCATTTATTTCCCTGAAAGGGCAGTGAATAACTCCATGTAAGCTCCCAGCTTCTGTGGCAGTGAACTGACAAAGTATCTTCATTTTTATTGTTGAAATCACTGAAGGTGCTTCTGGTGGCTGATGCTACCAAGAGGTGGTCACCACCATATTTTAGACATAAAGCTTATGTATCTCCCAGAATGCTGTTTCCCTCTCTTATTTCATGGATCTTTTTTTCTCTCCTTCTGTTCTGTATAAGCTGAGCTCCTGCACTTTCTACAACATCCTTCAGTGCCCAGAAAAACACCTAGAAACAGTGATGCTGGAAATACTCTCATGCTAACAAAAGGTCTGGTCTCAAAGTGGCTTGTGAGGCCCGTTAACATGTCAGAGAAAAATCAAAATAATGATATTGCATAGAATAAATGAGTCCAGCTGTCGTTGTTGACACTCTTGAGCCACGAAAGGAGAAAAGTGATATAACTTAGGATAACTGTGGTTTGTGCAGGCTCAGCTTCACTGCCTGGCTTTGCATTTTCATGCACACACGGATGGTTACCTGCAGAGATGCAGTGGTTTGGGTAAGTTCACCTTGAGCTGGTGGTCAGCACTACTTTAGCAGCAAAGCCAGTAACTGAAATCTTCAGCAGAGGTAAAAACTGTCTTGTATGTGTGAGTGTGTCTTTGCTTCTCCTCCATGTTAGGTGATTGCATGCCTCTGTCTTGAGGGACACAGGTTCAGCCACGGTCCACTTTGGTAAGTGTGGCTGAAGAGGGGTGTGTAGCACAGAGTGCAGCAGGAGGGCACATCTTCCACAGGCCAGGAACCCACTGGTCACAAGTGCAGTCAGGGATGGGATGCAGGCACCCCCCCCCAGCTTCCCTTGGTTCCACTGTATTTGTCTTTCTTAATTAACCCTGCACCATGTCATTGACCCAAAGACATGGCAACAGCACTGTTGAGAACTTCAGGGATTAAGACATTTGCGTTATAATACCTCAGCCATGAGATCATAACTGCCCTTGTGCTCTATTTTGTTATGCTGGGTTGATAATGGAGGCTGATAAAACTCCCACTTTCTCTCTGTATTCAAGTGAGTTAATGTGTCTGGGCTTGAGAGATCCCGGCAGGCGGAGAAAGCAACAGCACAAAGTCCCCAATCTCGGATGTAATCAAATAATGAGGCTGTTTGAGGACATTACTTGTTAACATATTAGCAGGTACCAGGGGTAAGTGAGTGTTTATTTAGTCCTGGTGTAAAAGCATGTCTAAAATGATTTATGCTGGAAGCTATTTCACAGCAAACAGGCTGCTTTCATGAAAGCGGGTCAATCACCATCTCCCGCCTGCCCTCATAAATCATATTCAGGTGCTAATGTAACCAAAAGGTTTATATAATCTGCACAATCAGCGTGGAGGTCTGGGTGGACACAGTAATAGCCTGCCTGCATAAATGCCTTCTGCGTCTAAAGGTTGATATTTGAGGGGAGTCAAATGATTGATTTAAAGAAGAAAGAAAAGAAATAAACTGCCGTGACAAGTAACAAAGTGTATGTACAGTTTTCCAGCCACATTTTACACACACAGGAGTAACTTGCCACTGTGGAGATCTGCTGCTGGGGCTGGTTTTGCATCAGGATAACTTCCATACGTATTCCCTAACAGAAAGTAGACTGTGATTTTAATGTAACAATGACAGATACCAGAAGCACAACACCGTAAACTGGGATTGGCTTTCTATGTTCCCCAAATTTCTCCAGTTAAAGGTTATTTTCACATTATTGAACTCTTTTTCATGCTGGTGGAGGACTCCTTTGAGACATGATATAGGCCTGGAAGGACCTCCTGGACCTACATCCAAAACATAACTTCTTTAAATTCCACCTTGGAACTTGCCACAGTCTGCTGTTTATTTCTTTGTACTCCCTCCTCTTGTTGCAGAGTGTTACAAGACTGCGTTTCCCTTCTTCCCAGGTTTCAGCCTGAACTTATTCATGGCCAATTTATATAGACAGACAAATTTTATCCTGTTCTTCATGTCCTTTTCCCTATGCCAACATTGTCATTTAGTTTAAATAGCTTTTCTTTCCCACATATATTTACCACCAGATATGTTTCTACCTTGGGTCTCCATGAGCTCTTTGACCACAGAACACATAACTCTCATAATATGGTCCACTTCCTTCTGACAAAAATTTTATTTTAGTTTACATCAGTCAATAGTATCTTTTCTCAACCTTCAGTGATTCACATCAAACGAGAGAAACCATTTGTCACATAAAACAATTTGGATCAGTCTTACAATGGCACACATCCTAGGGCAGCACCAGTAGCACATGCACCAACCTACAAAGCTGCAGCTCTCCCTTTTGCTAACAAATCCATCAGCCAGCAATTTCACCAGAACTCTTAGTGCTGAAAAGAAGGTTCCAAAACATTGTACCATAATATTTTGATTTGGGAACAATGTTTTGTGAATACAAGTGGCAAACATTTTTCTGAGTACTGGCATCATGTTACTTGCTTGCTGAAAGTGTCTGGAGACTTATTGATGGACCATGAAGCCCAGACTGTAGGTAATGACTGTGCTGCTAGGACTTCAATAGTTAATTGCTCTTCATTATTTCCTTCTTATGAGTCATATTATACCATTATGAAGTCAGAAAGCATTAGGAATTGAGTAAGGACACAGAGAGGGATACTGGACAAAATAAATAACCAGTCATGTGCAAAGATCAGTGAATACCTGGTATGAGCAGATTGAAGGTAACAAACAATGCTAAAAATTAGTATTTGGTGACTAGATGTGAGTAAGAAAGGATTTTGTGGGAGCATTCAATAATAAAGAAGTATTTCTGTGAGTGGCAAAGCTAATGGAGATGCCCTGTGTGGTATTGTGGGGGTTTTTTTCAATTTCTCTCCCCATCACAATAACCCAGAACTTTTTGTTCTTGGTAATAACCTTCTACCAGGCTATGGACAGTCGAATATTTTGTATATGCTGAACTGCTTGCAAAATCAAACTAAAAAGGATTAAGTAAATCCAGACTGTAAAACAGCTCACAGGGACTCAAGAAGGCTGAGTTTGTTTGGTGTGCATCATAGATAAGCAAACCTGAATCTGGAAGGTGTGCAGTAGCTCAAGTTATAAAATACTGCATGTTTGTGACAATTCCTGTATTATGTCCCTTTTTGCTAATCTGTGGCAGACCAAAGCAAGCAGTCTTTGGTCAATTGTTAAGAAAGCTGATTTGTGAAGAGCAGGGGCACAGTGAGTCCAGGAAAACCCAGGTCTGTGGGTTAGGTGCATAAATGAGATGTCCTTCTTTCTTTATTGGGAAAACTGACTTCAGGATGTTCCTAGGAATAGACACCTTCTAATGTCCCACTGAATGACTAGAAAATGTTTAGATGGTGACTTCTTTCTTAAACAAGAAAATAGCAGCATCAGTCCTCCTTGGTCTTGTTTATTTATTTATTTTTGGCACTCTAGAGAAGACATGGGAATCATGGTCAGACCTTGTGTCACCTTGTATTTTTCACGGTTTATTTCCTTCCTGTTAATGTCTTGAATTAATTGGGGTAATGTGACAAGGGACATTGAAAAATAGGTTTGTCTTAAATATTCTTCTCAAGTCTCTTTGAGTTAGATATTAATTAGAGTGTGAACTTGGTTGGGTGTTGGTTTGGGTATTTGGCCATCATCAGGTGCCAACTGCTCTATTCTCCTCCAGAGACTTGCTGTGTGATGCTGGGTAGGTCTCCTTACCCTTCCAGCCTGCTCTGTTTAGCTGGAAGATCTTTGGCACTGACATTTCAGTCTGCCTGTAGGCATGGCTAACACTCAGCATGGTGGTGGGGGGGCCCTCAAACTACACAAGTCTAGTACAAAAAAACAAGTTTACAGTTAAGACTGTTTATTGTACATAATGGACCAGCTTAACTGTGTCATTCTCGTTCTGAGAATCTCATTTAGGCACCAAAGCCATCACCACAGGGTGTAAATAGTCTTTCAAAAATTAAGTAAAGATGACACATATGAGCTGATTTTCAGTTCTTTTAATCCAAGTCATGCACATATTACAGCTTTTTTTTCCTGTGACAATTTATTTAAATTTTCTTCCTTTCTCCAAGAACCATTTATTGACCTAAGTCATTTGTCATTTAGACAATCAATGTGGTCTTGAATTCTGACTTAGAAATCAATATAATCTGAGACATAATTAATATATCTATTTCAAATTATGAGGAAGGTCTAACCTGAATGTCCAGTCAGCAGTACACATACAAGGAAGAACACTAAAAACTGCCTTTTGGTATTACCATTAAAATGTACAATTAATCATGAGGCCAGTGGGAATTGCTTATTATTTATCTGTCCTGGAAAGGAAAATACTTAATACAGAATGGCACAAAAAATGAGACTCCCTTAGAAGTCTTTTAAATGCCGCTTTGCATAAATGAACTAAAAATGCATATAATTGCCATGTTGCTCTCGAGACACTGCTGTTGTGAGGTACAATACAAAAACAGAAGAGAGTAAAAGTAGGTATCAGCTACCCAAGGCTTGTTTAGGTCAATCAATAGTCAAACTGACTTGATTAGACATTATGTACCTTGGGATGCATAATCAGAGTAGAAAGCAAGTTGTTCTGTCTCCTGTTCCACATTTCCCTGACTGAACGTGGACTAAGGAGAGAACTTTATTACAGGAGAAACCACCCTTATTAAAGTCCAAGCAACTCTGTGATCCAAGCAACCACATAAACCCCGAGCAGGAGGCTCCTGCTGCCATGGAGGATGTCCAAACAGAGCACATGAAAGAAGACAAATACCAAGAATTTTCAAAGCAAAGAGATGACAAGTGACCTAGAGTCATGTGCTAACCCTACACTGTGGGTTGTTACTTTCAGGAGCACAGCAGCTGCTCTCTGCTTCCTGCCCAAGGACCCTCATCTCCCACCCCAGTCAGCCTCAGTTGCCTGTTGCTGAGCTGAGTTTCACAGCTGTGCTATCTATGATGCCTATGGTGTGACTCTCTCATTATGGGACAGTTCCTGGTAGGATTCCTTTCATCTAATTGTAGTCATGTCAAAGTTTGGTTTCTGGACTACGCCATTAATGGAAAATCCCATTGCTGGAACAGAGAGTGATGGGCATCTTCAGCTGGGATTCATCTATCATGTCCAAGATAGCTGAGATTAATGAAAGAGATATTGTGCAATGACCTTAAATGAGATACCTGTTGTTTAAAAGACCAAAGTTAAGGAAACAAATTTCACCCTTTCACTGCAGAATTAAAGGTCAAATTACCTGACTCCTAAAACAGACCCACTGAATAACCCTGCTGCCTGAGCCCCTGTGGCAGCTGTTCCTCAAGGTCATAGGATGAATGTAGGGTAATGTTTAACATAGCTGGGAAGAGAAAACAGAAGGAAGTGGGATGTGGTGCTGGGAAAGGCAGAAACATTATCTCTTTGGTACCACTAAATAGGATTGCAGGGACCATGGGGACATATCCTCCATGCCCTGGGAAAAGTCTCAGGTAGAGGTCAGGAACAATCTCAGCAAATGCTCATTCATTTCCTTACCACAGTTTAGTTGCTGCCCATGTGTGAAAAAAGCATTGCTGAATGGCCAGCCAGGCAGCAGTCACAAGTTTTTTCAATCTATAATAGCATTCATCCATTAACCATAAATAATCTATATTTATTTGAGGGGTCCCTAACAAAGCCATGTGTACATTGCACAGAGCATTAGACTATCAAGGTATAAACTATTTAAAGCAGCCGATGTTTGAATTGTCATTTTTTAAGTTTAACATTATGTTGTTTCAATATCTAAAGCCTCCTTCCCAATGCAGCAAAAATGCAAAACACATTGAGAGAAAATGTAAAACATACTAGCTTGATTATTATGAGTGCTCTGGATTGTGTCACAATTCACTATTAATTTAGACCACATTCCAGTGGCTTCTCCCTTCCCTCCGCATTCTGGACCGATCTGTCAGAGAACTACACCAACGATTAAATAAAAAATGTATATGCGCATGTATGCATTTTAAAGTCTGCTGCTTGGAGGAAATGTTTTGGATATGCAGTTTAGGGAGTGTTGTTTTCCATTAGCAGCTTGAAATGATGGGCTGATTTTTTGAGGGTCATTTGCATAATGAATTTCTTCCGGGCACTGGGGACATCCACAGGGTCGGTTCTGTGAACACCATCACCGGCTTGATGGTGAGGTCTTGTCTCAGCTCCACCCACCCATGACGGAGACCCAAACCATGGTTAAATCCCCTCCTTGAGAAGCTGTTACAGCCAGAACCAATTTCTGCTTTGGGAGAGGAGGGATGGTCTTATGGTTACAGCTCCAGAATATGGCTCAGCAAAACTGGGTTGTGTTTCTGCCTCTTTTATAGACTTCCTGTGTGACCGTGGGTGAATCACTTATTCTTTTCCACCTGTAAAGTGAACAAAACGAATTTTCCTATTTTCTCAGCTTAAGAACATAAATACTTCGGGGTAAGGGTAACCTTAGCTGGTGTTGTGACAGTACTAGGCACAAGGGGATCCTTGTCTTAATAGAACCATTGTGAACACAGTATTTATTTAGGGCATTTTGAGATCACTTTGTCCAAAGCAGCTTTTGGAAGGTAATGCAAGTAATGCATACAATCATGCTCTTCAGAGGGGTGTTTTTTAGGGGAGTTTTGCCAATTTTCTGGCCACATAGTGTGCAATCGGTGTGGCAGGCATGTATTAAAAAGGCAGCAACTATTCCTAGTCATCTCTGTTGCTCTTTCACAAAGCTGAAAAGCTAAGCTTCAAAACACCTTTTAGAAATCTCACAGATGGATTTCATCTCCCAGTGGAAAATTGCTCAGAATTCACCCTACATAGCAGCAAAAGGACTATGGTTTATCTCCACCAGAACAGTGGACAGATCATTCTCGATCTGTGAGGTTTTGATGTACTTGCTTTCTGTGCTTGGTGGTGGTAGTAAATTTTGGGCAAGGAATTTGGGTTCCAATTTGTTTGTAGCTGGACAGCACAGCTGCAATATGTCTATCCAGTTTGTACCCAGAGGGGACCATAAAAGCCCATCTGAGCACTCCCACTCTGAGTTTCTTGCTTATGGGAGAAGAGCACGTCTCTCAGGGAGGACATCAGCTCTTCAAGTCACTGTCAATGTGCGTGGGACAATAGTTTGAGGGATTAAGTGAGAGACAAAAAGAAAAACTTTGTGATCTGTGCTAGGCAAATCCCATAGGTACATCTCCTGAATAGCAGAGGTTTTCAAAGGCCGCCTAGGGTGGTCTAACTGCTGAGTCCTGACCCCAGGGGGAGCAAAGTTTAGCAAATATGGGGCTGAGGTTGCTGAAGATTCTTCTCTTGGTGAGAAGTTCTGCCTTAAAAGTGACCTCTTCTTTCTCCAGAGACCACAGGCCTTTTGTGTGCTGATGTTCAGCTGCTCCTCTGAGGGATAAAACCAGATTATGCAGGGTTTGCTCTGGAAAGACTGGAGCTGTGTTCCAGTCTGATAACTCAAAAAAAAAGTTATTCGCTACAGCTCCAGTGTATCCTTGTTGCTTTCTGTCCTTTGTTGTGGTGTCCAAGTGTGAGGAGACTCATCACCCCATGCTCCTGCTATAACCTACATCCCAGCTGAGTCCCTCCAGGAGGACTCTGTCAACCCCGCTGATCTTTTCCACGGGCTGGAGAGGGAGCCTGATGCAGGTGTTTCAGTGAAACTTATACAATCCAGATGTAAATCCAGTGGCAAGTCCCTCAGGATTAGACATGTCTGGAAATGAACATTATTGGGCTGATAAGATTTCTGAGCATTTTTTCCACAGGAAACCCACTGATTTTCATCTCCGGGCTTGGCATGCAAGCTCCCTAAGGCTCCTGGAGAGGCATACCTTGGATTGCCTGTGACAAGATATGAACAGGAGAGCTCAAGCTGACATGAAGAGCCAGGCTGGGATGGCAGTTAGGAAGGAAAAAACACTCTATTCTTTACTCTCGGCTTTGAAAATGTGTTCAGGAAAGGATTACAATGTCAAGATTGCAATGCTGGTTGCGTAAGAATCACTGTTTGGAGGCAATCACTTTTTGGAGAAAAAGCTGAGAGAAGAGGCCATTCACTTCATTCCTGCAGATACACCAAATAGAAAGGGATCAGCTAAACCACAGACAAGCCCCTTTTTGCTTTTGTAGCTGTTCATTTTTTCCATCAGACCTCAGACCACGGAGCTAAAACTCGGTAATGAAAACCTTCCTTGCAGCCCATGGCTTTGCAGTGCCCTAGACCAGAATGAGATTGAAGTGGAATGGAGTCGATCCCCAGTTCTCCAAACTGCAGCAGGACATCTGATGGTCTGAGCTTCAATCTTCACACAGATGAAACTGCTGCTGTGGGACTGGTTTCCAGGCGGATGTTTCTCATCTCTCAGTTATTGAGAGCCTGAGAGAAAGCAGAGAAATGTTATCAATTCCCTCTGCTCCAGACCATCAGTCTTTCTCTGCTGGCATACCTGACAGCTTGAAAATGATCAGGTAGCAGCTGCTTTTTGATTTCTTCTCTTATCTCTAAACCCACTGTCTCATGAAATGGTTTGTTAATGTTTTAAGGACATCCTAGCGAGAGGAGTGTGGTTTCCCCTCCAGCCAGCAGGTAGAGCCAGCAAGCCTTGCATTGTGTCACAGGTTAATAGCAATTTCACAGAGAACTGGATAAACAGATCGCTTCCTCTCTCCCTTCCTCCCCCAGAGAAAGCACCGAGTCTAACAGTAATCCTAAAAACCTGTGCAGGGAATGAAACATTTCACAGTTGGAAAATACTTGCACAGGTGACCTTCTGTAATGAAGATTTCAGCGTTTGCTCAAGTGACTGCGCAAGTAAGTCCAAGGTGTGGGAATCTCATTGGATGTAAACCAGCATCCAAACTATGCTCTCTCTGGATTTGTTTTTTTTTGGTTGTTGTTTTGGTTTTTTGTAGCAAAGCAGAAAGGAAAATAAATAACACCTTGCTGCTTTCCACAGGCCTGTTGCTTACACGGCAAGGGGTGGTGGGTCCAGGCAAGGCTGCTCTGGTGCATTTCTTTCTTCTTCTCCACTGCAATTGTGACTTTGAGTCATTATCTTCTTTCTTTAGCATTTCAAAGTGAAATCAAGGCGGTGTGTCCCAGAATCTCTGTTGATTCTGGAGCTCCACACCACGGGCAGCAGAGCTTCACACTGGCTGCCACCTGTGAGCTTCAGCTGCCATCAGAACTCACCTGTCTCACAGTCAGGGAAATGGCCTTAAACAATGTGTTTTACAAAAAACTACTCTTCAGCTTGTATTACACAGTGTTATACCTAAGACAAAACCTAAATAAGTCTACAGGCAATAGTTAAATATAAAAAATATATACTTTCTCATGATAGCATATGTACACAAACAGCTTTGATCATCTTTGTAAATCCTTAGACTGTTCCATTTTAGGCTGTGATTACTTTGCATTATTTAATTTTAATACCATTAATGACCAGAGGTTTAATTTCTTGTTTGAAAAGCATAACTAACACTATCATCAACTTATACTTTTTATAGAAAACATGTAGTCACTCTTTTTTCCCCCAGTGCTTTTAAAAAACCTTCTGAATTGCTCTCCAGTCCAATTTCTAAGCTTTCCCAGCACAGTCATTTACCTCTGATAGGCACAGTTTTTCAGAAAGAGGTCAAGGATGGTGAAAGTTGCTATCACATCACAAGAGTTGATAGTGCTACTTTCCCCTCAATGCTTTCTTTTGCTTGCCTTGCAAGGCCTCTTTCAGTTCCCTTGACCCCTCTGCCCTGCTCCTTTCTACTGATACAAGAGAATTAATAATAGAGCTCCGGTTTTCACCGGGGCTGCACAACCACTGGGATATGGCAGTAAAACACACAAGCAAACGCTCACAACAGCTAACCCCTCCACCTCCTGAAATCCATTTTCCTTGATGCCTTTGATCTGGGGCAGGTGGGAAAGAAAGCAAAGGGCCTCTGGGAGAATTATGACCGCAGTGCCTTCCTAGGTGGCACGGCTGCTTCCTTGAGACTCCCTGCGCCATTAATGGCTCCTTTGTGCCAGTGTGTATCAGACCACCAAGGCATTTACCCAAAGGCTGTGTGTAGAATAAAAAGTAACATTTTGCTGCTTCTTTCTGAAGGTCAGATTTGTCTCAGTCACACAGCAGCCCGTGCACAGGCAGTCGGGTAATGGGGCAGCAGACTGGGGGCAGAAGCGGTTT
This sequence comes from Neopelma chrysocephalum, assembly GCF_003984885.1. Classification (NCBI taxonomy): domain Eukaryota; kingdom Metazoa; phylum Chordata; class Aves; order Passeriformes; family Pipridae; genus Neopelma; species Neopelma chrysocephalum. The sequence goes on from NW_020897721.1 coordinate 2,027,372, forward strand.
TCTCCTCTGTTCTGTGGGAACAGCCATGACTCCTCACACAGGCATGCTCTTCTTTCCCAGCCCCCTCAAAATTTCCTTAAACCACTTGATAAATCCCCTTTTTATTCACCTTCCAAAATTCGCTAGCAAAGAGAAATAGCTCATCTCTTTGCACAATGTCATTGTGGCCTCAAAGGCCAGCTCGGAACACCCAGTGCTGCTCATGGATTTTTTTTCTGTTATTGCAATTGTGTCTTGCCAGGACAGCCAAAGTTCTGGTAAGTCTTGCCATAATTTGCAGATATTACATGCTGGGCAGGTGATGTTGCTAGCCCTGCATCAGTTGTGTGCAGAAGAGGTCAAAGAACCATGAAAGTTCCTCCCTAGTCTAGTGAAGAACTTTAAAGGGCAGACGCCTCCAAAAGTGGTGGTTTGCATCTGATGGACACAAGTGAGAAATGAGTAGGTTGCACAAGCTCCTTGCTCTGCCCTGTCAGTGGTATCAGGTATGAGGAAACTCTTTTTGTAGCTGAGCAAGGGAAAAACAGATTCTTCTACAGAAATGGCCTCCCTCCGCTTCTCTTTACCACTCGCCCTCTCATCCTGCTCCTGCCACCTCCTCTTCTCCCCTTGGGCCTGGCACTCATCCACGGATCACTGCCATGCAGCTCTGCCTATTTCACGGAAGAGTGTGGAACCAGCTGTGCAGGACACGTTCAAGAACACTTTCACGACACGGAGGGTGTCCCAGGGCAGAAGCCTGCTGAGTGTGCCCCAAGCAGTGCAAGAGCTGTTTTAAACCAAAGGCAGAAACGTGACTATCTGGTTCATCTGTCCCCTATTCAGCTGCCTTGCTTTGAAGAAAAACACAGATGCATTATTTCACCCTTCTTCCTGAGTCTCCCAGAAACACTTTACAGCGAAGGCTGCAGACACAAGCACTGAAGTGTTGGGTGTCCAAGGCAGTGTGCGAGTGGAATTTTGATTTGCAGTCACCGTGGCTTTGGAAAAGTCATCGTATTTTTGAAACAAAAGAGAGAAACAGAAACGAAAAATATCAAGGGCTGGTGATGCGTCTCTGTGTGATCTCTTGTGACAAATTCCCCATAAGGTCAGAGAAGCCCATTCAGACTGAATAGAAAAAAATGTGCTTGAACCCATGATCGTTAGGCCTGCTTGACTTCTCAAATCTCCTGCATCTGTGAGTGAAGTATTGAAATTGGAAATTGAGAGCGATTCCTTTCCCCAGCTACCATTCTTAGACAGCACTGCTCTGTTGTGTAACCCCCAGAAGACATTAAAATGTCTTTCCCTTCCTGTAAGAAAAGATTTTCTTTTCCTTCCCTTAAGACATTAATTACGGGGTCACTGACTTTGGCAGATTACTTGCTAAATTGAGTTGCATCACGATATCCTATATTTTATTGAGATGACCACCCACCTTGACAGCCACTTGGACTTGACCTGAGATTATCCAACACTGAAATCACAACTCTTTAAAGGGAGAGAATTAATGGCTGCTCTGAAGTGACTAAGCCACAAGCACTCACCTTTCTCCAGCTCTTGACCATGTGGTCCAGCTCCACAGAGCTGCATGGGGAGTTCAGTCTGTTTGGTGATCTGTCTAAAAAGAAAAATCCAAAATTGCAAATGTCTTCTTGTTAGGGTGGCTGAAAGCTGGATCAAAGAAGAGGACTGAGTCTTCCATAACTGGAAGGTTATGTGGTTGTCACCACAGGAAGGTCACAGGAGTAAATGCCTGCACTGGCATCAGCAAGGTGAACTTGGTGAACTGTGGAAGAACCATTATTTCCTCATGGGTCTCAGGAATGGACCATGGAAAAGCACTGGAGATCTGTGAGCCTCAAATCAGGTCATTATCTGCATGGTACAGAACTACCAAACCAAGGAATGGCACTCATCACCCACCCACCTGATCCAGATAGGAGCTCAGAAGGAGCAGCAGAAGGAGCTCAGATCTGTCTCCTTAGAGCAGCAGTTGGTTCATGTGGATGAACACACAGAAGCTGGCCCTTGGGTTCCCATAGATCTCTTTCTCATCCCTTGCTTTCACTTCTTGGTGTCTGGTTTTATGTGACACAGATGCAGAGCCATTCCCTGGATTGCCATAAACCCTCACTCTTCCACTGAGTCTTTCAAGTACAGCCCATTATCAAACTGAAACAAGCTCTCTGGCATTTGGAAATTGGGATATTTTTGTAAAAAAACCCTGTTCAGCTTGTGTTTTGAAGCTGATGATGGACAATCTCATAATTTAGTAGCTATCACAACAATATGATTCAATACAGAAATTCAGCCTTCATGATGCTTGGTGGAAAAAAGAAATAGGCAGAGGTTTTAATTGCCCCACCTGCAGGGAGGGACTGAAACTCCAGGGCTGGTGGAGACAACCTCTGGCTGCAGTTTGGGATCAGCAGAGTGTCCTTGCAGAGCTGTGGCTCTGGCTGAAGCGTTCCTTCATCAATAGGCACCATTTATCACCAAGATGCGGCTGGGTTCCAACAGCGACAGAAGGAAAACACTGGCAATGTTTTCATTAAAAGATACAAAAGATTTGCAGTGTAGCTGACAGAGGCCATATGTGACCTGCTTAACATTCAGCAGGGCTGATAAAGAGCAAAAGGAGTGTCCTGTGAAGGTAAAGCTATACCTCACCTTAATGAACAGCAACTCGGGGTAGGAGGTGGGAGAGGATGATCAGATTTCCTCTGACCTGGAGTTCAACTTCTTTGGATGCAACCAAGAGTGGCTGAGATAGCAAGGTAGCTCAGCATAAAGGGGTGAGAAAAGGAGGAGACCCTTTTTTATTTCCTTAATGGAAAAGCTTATCCTGGGGTTTTTCACCAGCTGCCAGCAGCAGCAATGAGCTCCATGCAAATCACTCTGTTTTGCATGTCAGAGCAAAATACTACCAGGAGAAGCACTGGGATGAGTGCAAAAATGTCCTCTGTTTTCACAGGTGGAAGCATTTTGGAGGTGTGGAGGAGCAAAACCCACTCACTCCCCCCAGCCAGCCTTGCATGTCCATTTTACACGCATGTGATCGGCCACGGCAGTGGCCATGAGCAGCTTCACCAAGGCCTTCACACACAAATCAAGTCCCCCATCCCCCTGGGCTCTGTCAAGGGTCTGGAGAGCTGCATCTCATCTTCCCATCTTATATCCAGGACACACAGAAGTGTTAAGGGACTTTGGGCAGAAATTGAGACTGTTCTTTACACTCAGGAGTCTGCTTTTCTCTAACCTCAGTCAAGGCAAGATGCCCATCAGTTCCGTTCATCTTATTGCTTCTCTTCCCATCTGCATGCTGCACGTGCCTGCTGTATTTGCCTGACTTTCCTCAGTTACATGTTCACAGAGTGTTTCATATTTGGCACCTTTTATTTCATTCCAGTGTTTTCAGCTGCTACTGTGAAATCAACAGAAAAATCTTCCTGATGCAGCATAAGAGACATGGTCTGTGCAGTCATACCAGGCGTAAGCGAAGAAGGAAACAAACCTTGACCTTACTTCAAGCTGTTGAAAAACACTTGAATAAATCCAAACATTTCCTCAAAGTTAAACTGGAGGTCAGGGATGGAGGAAGAGACTTGAAGTTGCTTCATTCCCTGCAGACTTGAGATCAGAGTAAACCACAGCTCACTTGGAACACCAGCCACTGACACCGAGCCAGCTCTGGGGTGGCACTTGGCAATGTTCAATCCAGCCAGACCAGCGGCTGTGATTCCTCTGGCTGAAGGCATTTCAGTGCCAATTCACCTGCTGGTGGCTGGGGCCCTGGTTACAGCAGTGCTGCATGGAAAACACTGCAAATGCTTTATCAATTAGGCACATGAACCACAGAGAGCTGAGTGTCCCCACAGTTAAAAGGTTAATATAAATAACTGTATTTTAAAATGTTATTTATTGTTTCTTCAAGTAGCAGCCCTTCAGAGCCCCATGGCTGTGGGATATGGTTTCACAGAATTTACATGGGCACTTGTTTAGGTGTGTGGGGGGAGATGTATGTTACAGAATCCTGACACCCTCTCCTTGTATATCTCATGTTACTCACCTCGCCCCTGCCCTCTGCTCGCCTCCTTCACTGCCCCATCTGTGCAAAGGAGGCTTTGTAGGGCTGGCAGGGTCAGTGATTAATTACACAAAGACAAACAGAGTTAATATTCTTCCCGGATAGAACTAATTACTCGAGTGTTTGCTTTTATAAACCTCAGATTGATTGTTTCAGGGACAAATCAGTCTAATTGAAAAGACCGTTTGTTTTCAAGAAAGGAAAAATAACATGTTTGTGCCTCATGGGTTTTGGGGGGGCTTTTTTCTCCTCTCCTTTTCAAAGGGGAGGCATTGAAAGAGTTGGTGCATATTGTTGCACCCTCACTGGACATCACAGCTACCCCTTCAGCTGTGCCCCAGCCATTCCCCAGACCATTTCCCCTTCCACACAAGCTGTTATTTCTCTCACCAGCACTTTGAGGAGGATCCTGGGGTGTGAGGTAGAGGGTATCCACATACTGAAAATCAGTCCCAACCCAACATGCTCAGCTGAACAAAGGCAGGGAGAGAGAAGGGGCACAATTTGCTCAACAGCACAAGAGTACAGTCATGTCTTTTACTTGTATGTTCTCTGAATCAATTCATGAAGCCTCTCACATCTGGGGAACTGAAAACAACTGGCATATCATTTCTGCTTCAATGCACTCAAAACACTTTCCAGCCTTTCTGCTGCCCAAGTCTGGTGTGTCACCTCCTACTGTCTCCTCTCCATGGCATCTCAGCACCTTTGAACTACTTTGTCTTTCCTTGCAGCACACCCTCTCTAATGTCTCCTTTCACTGATGTCTCCTCTGAGCTTGATCAGCAGACCACTCCCCATTTTTGGCTCCGAAAATCTCTTAACAGAGATGAACCCCATCAGTCTGCTCCCTGCTGCCTATCGCCTGAGTGAGGCTGCAGGACATGAAAGCCACCTTCCATCCTAGCTAAAAGTAATCAATCTTAAATCTGTATCTGTGCTTAGGGATAACTGAGACAAGGGAAAACCACCTTCCAAGCATGCAGCTGCACGGAGGCTGGGGCACGGAGCAGCAGGAGGCATTTCCAAAGGAAGGTGATGTGCTACAAGGGCAGGGGGTGGATCTGAGAGTGAAGTGGCAGAACAGCCCCAGGAACTCTCAGAGGAGACATGAGAAAAGCACCAGAGACTGCCAGGGGAGAGTTAGTAGCATCATACTAAGGGGAGAAAAAGCAGAGGCTTTGCAGGCAGAAGGGGTTTAGCACCATGTGCAAAGAAACCATCTTCTGCTGCTGGTTTTCATCTTCTTGTTTTCAGCTGTGCTTGGGAAAACACAGCAATATGGTCATTCTTCATAAATAAACACACACAGCATCCACTTCTTCGCCAGTGAAAATAACACTGCAGGCATTTTGCTAACGAGTCGGATCTGAGAGGAATAGAAATATCACAGCTGAATTAAGCTGAGAAAGAAGTGGAGGGAAACCCCAGTAAGCCAAGTCTGGCCGAATTGCTGTCTAGCTTTTTTTTTTTTTCCCTAAAGAGAAAAGATTTAATGCAAGTTTCTCCGTTCTCCACCACCACCTAAGTCAGGTGAGCATTTTGTGTCTTGAAAGAATACAAACCATAAAGGCAACAAACACTTTTTCACCAATACCCACATCAGGCAATTAGCCAGCCCTTTCATTAGGCCATGACAAGGATGATGGCATGCTGTTGCCTCCTGCACTTTGACTTAGGACGAGAAAGCCCAGCAGCACCTTGTAAATCCCAACACTGCTGACAGCCAAAATCAGCAGCAGCTCATTCCCCTGGGAAAAAGATTTGTGAGAAAGGTGCTGAGCTTTCCTTACCCATATGCTTTCTGTTCTCACTACATCTATTGCTTCACCTGCTTTCTGTTCATCTCTGACACAAAATTCACGTGTGAGAGTCCAGAATTGAGAAGGATTTTCCTTTTCCCTTCCCCACTTTCCCCTCCCTCAAGAGAAGACACTTGTAAGTGCTTGAGCATTTTCTTACAAAGGGCTTTTCTTCAACTCCTGACCTTCCCTTGCTGTCCCTCCCTTTTGTTCTGGGTGAATTATATGGTGTCAAGTGTCCTCAGCAGTCATCCCTGCTCCAGTCCAGCACTGCAATGTGCAGGAGATGCATGGTGGAGAGAGAAGAGTGCAGAGAGAAAAGGAACTACCGGATATTAAAAATTGCTGACCCTTTACAGTCGTTAATGCTGAGAGAGGATATATTTTTCATGTGGGAGGGCTGGGCAATTTTCACAAAATTGCTGGGCTGTTTGGTGATCAGGCTGAAATTCAACTGCAATAACATGTTCTCCGGTTTCCTGCCTGAATACTGAGAGGTTTGGAGGTGAAGCCACAAAGGTTGACACCTTTGATCAAACCTTTCCTGCTATTGGCAGGAGTCGTTGCTCTGAATGTGATACACCTCATTATGAAGGGAACAACAATAACTTTCCTCCTTCCATTTCAGGGCTGATTCCACAGAAAGCACCTGCTGGTGTTGGTGTAATGGAGAAACGCTGCAGAGCAACAGCTTCTCTCCAGGCTTAGTGGGAGCAGTCGGTGGAAATTATTTGGGACATTTGCCCTTTCCCTGTTTCACTTGCTGCTATCATTTCTTATTTCTGGCTGCTAATAATAACCATCAGCCTGATAAGCAGTAATTCCTCTCTGTACGTCTCAAAGAAAATCAGGGTCTTTTTTTACAGAGGGGGAAAAATGAAGGACAAGGAAAGGCAGGGACTTGCCCAACATCACCCAATAAACCAGTGGCATACAGCCAGATCTCTTGAGGCCTGAAGAAGCAGCTCAGAAGAAATGCTACCTGACAATAAATGCCTCTTAAGCCTGCATACATATATACATGGATGACAAGGTAAAAATGGTACATGATATTTTATAACAGTGCTGCAAATTGCTCTGTGCCAAAATGTTTTCCAGAAGCAGACCCAACTTTGACTGTCAGACAACGTGATCAAGCAACTCATCCTGTAACCACCTCCTCTTGCTCTCCTTCTTCCGGCTACCTCAGTGATCTGCTCATCTTTGAATGTGAAAGGTCAAATCCCAAATCTGAAGAGTTTTCCTAGTGTTTCATGACAAGAGCTTTGTGGAAATGAACATGCCAGAAACCAGCCTAACTCTACAAAAATCAGGCTGAAATGCTCTGGAGTTTACTACACAAATACATCCTTTTTACAGGTACTTCTGTTTGTTTATTTTAGTCAGTGTTGTCTGGCTGGAATTTCCTATTTGATCAAAAAGAGAGGAGAGGGAGATAGAGGGAGAGGGCTTGGCTGATTGAAGCGAAGAAGTTCCCTGCTGCTGTTTAATCCGTTGAACAGGCAGACACCTTGCAAGACTCATGTTTCAGTTTTTCAAGCAAAGTGTAGTGCTGCACCAAGCAAATCCCCTCCAGAATATCTACAGAGCTGCTGTAATGAAGCCCTCTTTCCAACCCTTATCTCACCTGCAGAATGCAAGAAGTTGGTAACAGAAAAGGCATGCCATGATTTCTCTCTCTCTTTCAGTTGCATTTGTTTTCTGACATCTTACAATACTGTTCCATAACCTTGTGTCATGTGCTGAATGCTTTTCTGAGAAAGTAAAAACAGGGAGCCATGGTTTTTACTTCAGGAGAGCACAGCAGTTGATAGGAGCACTTTGTGGTCAGATATGGCTACTGTAAATTTTATTGAATTTGAAACAGACACTGAGAGGCAAATCACTTTGCAGATGTCAGAGCAATTCGATCTGCAAAACACCTGATACTACAAGCTTCTGCACTTCACTGACTTTCAAACATTAGGAAATTTTAAACACCTAAAACAATCACTACAAGTTAAATGTTCTTGCTTACTTTTAATCACAAACTTGTGGCTCACAGAAAGGTCTTAGGGATTTCAGTCAAGGTATGTATGTCTTTCCTAAGGATACACAAATGCAATAGTGGGTAAGGCTGTCATTCATTCCCCAGCAGACCTGACATTAAATTTATGGGAGGGGAAATAAAAACGGGGCAAAGGTTTAGTGATATTTTCCCGGAAGAATTTGGAGATTGATTTGTGCAGTCTTAGGAAGAGTAAGAAATTAGGGGATCTTATTCCTGTCTTCCACTAGCTTTTGATTGATCTAAAGGGAAGAACGAGACAGACTCTTTTCAGAGGTGCTCAACAGGATGAGAGGCCAATGGCACAAGGTGGAGAAAAGGAAATTTTGGTATGATAAGAATTAGGAAAAAGTAATTAGGAGGGTAGTCAAAGAATGAAAGAGGGCCAAAGAGGCCTTGAAATCTCCATTCTTGGAGCTATTTGACACCTGACTCAACAGGACCCTGAGTGACTTTTCAAAGGGGTTTTGGACCAGAAGCTCCAGAGTTCCCTTCCAACCTAAATTACACTACGGCAATCTATGGAATACATAATTCTGATCTGTCTTGTTCCCTGCTCTGACCAAACATACAAAGATCCTTCACTCAGCCTAGGTTTAGCTGAACTGTCCAATTTAAAAACAGAAAGAATGTTCAGATCAAAATGCCACCAGTTGGGGCAGACAGATCCAAAGTGTTCAGTCTGGTCTATGGCTGCATCCTCAATACACTGTGTAACTGCAGGCACATCTGGCAATGCTGATAATGTAACAGATTTTGTCCTAGCAAGACATTTTTCCACATCTCTGAGATGCTGAGCAATGACTGTTTTGAGATCCTTCTGAGACAACAGCCAAAAGAAAATTATTATTTAGGGTGACTATATTTCCATAATGAAAACTTGGGCACTTTTAGCATCAGTATTTCTTACGATTGCAAAACAGTCCAAATGCCATTTCTATGGTCTTCTGAAAATGTCAGCTTTTGATTATGTCTCAGCATGTATATATTTCTCAGAGCAAGGACATAGGGGTTTATTTTGCCAAGTAACACCACATTCTGACGAGATTCATTAATATAGCTGATTGGAAAAGGCCATCTCTCTTCCTGCAGTAAATGTCATTATTTTGACATTTGGATTTCAGCCTCCACTGGGGTCAAAGAGAGAAAAAAATACTTAAACTCTTAGAGGATGTAAATACTGAATTAAAAAGAAAAGTTTTTTTTTTGTTCATAAATCAGAACAAACCCTACAGTGCACACCTACACAGCTGCACATTCAGGAAAAGGGAGACTGGCCGGGCCAAGGGCATGAGGTTTAGATTTCCTGAAAAGTACCAAAGGAGCTCTTTAAAAAGCAGCCATTTATCTTCACCTGAAAAAAAAAAAACAAACCACCAAAAAACCCCACAAATTTCAGGACACTAAGGTAAAGGTTCACTTTGACCCAGTGAATATCCTCAGAATCTCCTTCACACACATTGAACAAATCCCACTTCAAGCAGAAGATAGGATCACGCTGGAACTGTAGTGAAACAGCTGATGAAATGGTGGGTTTGGGTGCATTTTCACACCTCTCTCTTTGCCCCTCTCTAATGGGGTTGCTGGGTGCACCTTTCTTAAACCCCTCGTGTCCTGCTCAGCTCAGGGTTGCTTCTTGAACAAACATTGTTTTGGTACAAGAATCGAACACTGATTATGTTGAAATCAGTTAACCAGAAAACACTTGTGTGGGTCAGATTTTCTAAAGGAAGCTTCTGAACAATAAGAAAAACTATGTTTTGTCTTACAGAAACTGAGCCAGAGGGACAGAACTGCACCATATCAACTGCAGTTTGAAACACTTTGCTTTTCACATGTTAATTTCTCACTATTTTCTGCCAGCTTAAAATTTCTTGTAAACCAAATTGGAATACTGACATGAAAAGCCTGGGAGTTTATTACCTTGATGTAGCACTAGCATTCCTGCTCAGGAAGTCAAAATCAGGAGGTCTTAGTTTTAAGCCAGAAAATCTCTTTGGAGGGTAAGATTGCAATAATTCTAGAGGACTTTTTCATAGCTTCATAGCATGAAAACATCCTGCCATTACGTAGAAAGCAAGGCTCTACATCAGCAGTTTATTCCAAGCTATTCTCTTTTGACCTGCCTTTGAGCCAAGCCCCAAATTTAACATTCAATGCTTGAATCCTGTATTACAAGATAAAACAAAGTCCCCAGCATCCTCCTCTCTGCTGCAGCTACATAAAAATAAAATTATTTCAGGCAGAGAAGCCACGAACAAGCCAAAAACGCAACAGGGCTATAACATGCAGCCTGACATTGTTGGCTCTAAATAAACAAACAAACAATTGCACATTCATTTTGACAAACATTTGAAGAGCTGCACTGCACAGAAAGAAGAGTCCAGGGGCCAGTATTTGTTCCCAGGCAAGTACGTTGGCTTTGGTGGAGTTACTCAATAGGTTTGCTGATCCATTGTGCCTCTCTCACTTCCAGCAGTGTCCAAGCACATCTGAATCACATTCTTCTGCTAACCGTTTCCTCTCCCCCTGTACAAAAGCAGCCCTAACATGAGGAACAGCAAAAAGATCAGGCTTTGTTATCTTTTCTGCCTGCTCCAATATTTCAAGTGCTTTGGGGGCTTGCTAGTTCCCTTGAACAGCAGCCATTTCTTGGTTTATTCAGCATAAATTATACAATTATGTTTCATATCATCACAAGGCATCCGCAAATGAATAGCAGACACCCCTTTGCACTCAGTCTGTTTAAACAGGATGCCGACAGAGGAAAGAATGTGTAATACAATGACTGCACACTATTTCCAATGGCAGGAGCCGTTTTACACCTGCATAAATAGAGCTGGGCCTGGCTGGTTGTGCAGGCATTGTCTCTTCCAGTTACATGCCCAGCTGTTATACCAGCCATGGTTTTCTTTATGGCTTGGTGTGCTGGCGTGCCTTCCACAGTGAATTAAACATCTTACCTGAGTGAGTACCTTTGTGAAAAGATAGACAAGTAACGATAGAAAGTAACAATATGCTGTAAAGACCTTGCTGGAGCTATACACCACAGCAAAGAGAAGTTTCACTGAATTAATATGCTGCCAAACATGACCCTTTGGTTGCCATAGAAGTGAAAAACAACTTGTTTGGGTTCCTTCACTGTCTATTGTGAAATTTACTATAAATTTTTGTTCCAGCGTCAATAGGCTTCAAATTTTACTGACCACTGTGTGTCTGACCTCTGGTTGAACATCTCTGTTTATAGTTCAGCTGCAAGCCATAATCTTCAGCTTTAACCCAGGATCAGATTCTCCCTCCTCACATCAGCTCTCCAGAGAGCTTCAGCAACTCCTCTTTTACTCTCTGATGGGGTCTGGCCCAGGTGTTGCAAATAGTGATGTGGTGGAGTGTGGGAATGAGATGGACCACCTTGGACATTGAGGTGGATCTCCTTGTACACTGAAAGCCCTTTCAAACCTTACCTAGTTGCTATCAGACTCTCTGATCTGGTCATTAAACTGGCCAGGGGTCCATGCTCTTGTTCAAATTAGTGACTTGACAAACCCTAATCTATCTTGGGTGTCAGAGGTGCTTCCCCAAACATAGCCACATCAATAAAAGGTTTTTATGTTTATGAAAACACTGAGGGAGGAAAAAGGTAGTAGAAACATGAATTCTCCAGATACTGCCATATGGAAGGATGAAATGCCCCATCATCAGCTGTCAGCTGCCATTGGATGATCAGAAGACTTTGATATTTAAAACAGACCTTTAAACCAGATGCAGGTTTAGATTAAAAACTATAAACCTGTTTAATTGTTTGGCATTATGCAAGGAACGGTTTGTTTAATTAGAAGGTATTTGGCAACTAGTTAGATTGTAAAATGTTTGACAATATGCCAGTCAGACCCTCAGAGCAATAATAGCAACATCAGACTCGTACGTGTTGTACATTTTGTGCCACATGTGTGGTACATGTCTCCAGTGGGACCATTCCCAAGTGGAATTTAACGGCTGGGGAAGGTGCCAGTTGAGCAATTCAATTATTCTGAAAAATAGCTACTGCACAAGCAAAGTCAGTGAAGGAGTTCCTCAGTCTCAATTCAGGCAGGAACTCTCTAGTTTTGGTCCTCAGGGTCTCCCACTCTTATCCTCTCTGCTGGAGTGCTTGGCTCTGCACACACTGGGAAGCTCTGGATCTTTTTTACTGACCCCAGCATTTATCACTCCTCGGTACATGACTCAAAGCATCTCTCTTAAATCGGGCTTTTAAAGGCCAACTGTCACATCTAGTTGAAAGAGGTGGACAGATAAAAGGCATTGAGATAAAATGCTACTCCTACAGTGCATCAGCTTTTCTGTGGTTGTCAGTGAAGGACATGACACCACAGACACGGGCAGCAGGACACCCACCCCGATATGAGAGAGCCATCCACACACAGACATGTCTGCTCATCTTATCGTGTTTCCTGCACGTGTTCTAAAAAGTGAATGTTAAGTGGATACCAGCACAGTTCTTTGCCTTTTCAGTGAGGGAAGCTGACTCCATTGTATTGAACATGGTGATACAAAAATAAACAGATGGCAAATCAGTAATTTCGCTGATTGGAAATGTGAAAAGAGCAGGTCCTTCGGGGTTATATCAGGTAACACAGCTTCCACTTAGAGGACCTTTTCCTTGTGTGTTTTTTTTCCTGGCCATTCTGAATTTGTTCTAGCAGAGAGAGAAACTGTAACAATGAAAAATACATTGACAGAGCTGCTCAAAAAACATCAGTGCATAGTTTCGTGTTTGAAATAGACAAATTTGGATCCATCCTGGCTCAGTAAAGCATCCTGATTGTAACAACTACATTTTTGGCATGAGAGAAACTACAATTAATCATTTTGATTTCTTTCCTTTTGTTCTTCAGATGCTAAAATATATGTGCCAGTGATAGTGTTCTGATTTGCTGTTTGAACACGAATATACATCAGTCATTACAGTACATTAATGTGTGCATCCTTCCATACTTAACATTATGTTTCAGCATCGAATGGAACGCATTATCTCGAAGTTGATTCTGAATAAAGACATTTCGAAATATTGGAATCCTTTGCAGACTGGAAATTTTGGTGGTTTGGTAAGTTTCTAATTAAAAGGACATATGAGCAAAACATCTACGTAAGACGTAAACATTTGGCTCTATTCTGTTTTCTATTTGCTATCACACTGTTGGTTAATTAATTATTTTTAATATTATTCCCTAAGAGTGTTACTTTTTTGCTCAGTAAGCCAATAAACCCGAGGTATTTGATTTCTACTCCTGCTCTGTGTTACCCATTGTGCTGTCAGCAGGTCCCTTCCATGTTCTGTGCTTACATTCTCTACCGGGAAAATCCTAAAGACCTTGAGAGATGTTACCAACCAAATCTCCCTCCATCCTGCTTTTAAGGATCTACAGTGGCAGAGACTCCAAACCCTTCCCAGGCAATCTATCCCTGTGGTGTTTTTTCCATCCCCTTAACGAGGTTTTCCTCCTGTCTAACCCAAACCACTGCTACTGCAATTTAAGCCCATTATTTCTTGCCTTATCCCCAGTGGATACAGAGAAGAGTTCATTACCTCCCTCTTCGCAGCAGTCTTTAACATATTTGAAGACTGTTATCATGACTGTCTCACAGTTGTCTTTTTCCTAGACTAAACAATCCAAGTTCTGTCAATCTTTTTCACAGAAGTTCTATTTTCAGTCCTTCTCATCTTCTTTATCATTTTCCGCTGGTTTCTCTGTTTTTGTAGCCACCATCCTCTTTTTGCCCCCTTCTTGGTTTTATCTTTGCAGTGGGAATGATTTTTCTCCAGGTGCACATGTACCACTTGGCATAATTCAAACTTGCCATGGTGTGGCATTGCTGTTATGCCCCAGTAAATAACAGCAGCATGTCACAAACCACATTCCCAGAAGTTACTGATATGGCATCAACTCAGCCATAGACATCAGGGCTCTACGTGGAAATATGGAGAGATTAAATACCAATAGTGAGCTCAAACTGCTCAGTGGCATGAAAGGCTTCTTTGCTTTTCTCTGCTTTGGTTTTCTCTTTCTTCTCTTTTTTTCTTTATTTTCAAAGAAGAATTCTAATGAAAAAGTGTTAGAATGAGGTCTATAAGCAAAACTTCTCAGGAAGTTGGTTGCCTTTGAAAATATTGGGAGGCATAGTTTTCTTTTCAGGTCAAAATAGGGATTTTCATTTTATTAAAATCAACTGTTTGAAAATCTGAAATTGCTGGGGAAAAAAAGAATGCCTGGCAAGTATGCCTAAGTATATGAAAACCACCGACCAGGTCTTTAAGTTGTGGTATGCATGCTATTTCCATCTGTGTCACTAGCAAACATTTCAGCAAACTACTCTGATCTAGTATCTAGAGCAACAAACTTTATCACATCTATTCTATTCCTAAAAATACTCCCCAGAATCACCACGAAGTGACAGATCTAACACGCCAGAGGTGACTAACATTTATGGTGTTCCCTTGTACACCAGAACACAAGGTGTCTATTACATAAATCTGGGCTGTTTTTCGTGCCATAGAGATCTTTGAATAAATACAACTTAAAAGGGAAGATAATTATTTCAGCACAAGTCTTAGTACGGAGATTTGGAGAAAGGAGGTAAATATTTATTCCCATACTTATTTCTTGGAAAGCTGTCTCTGTAAAATGTTCCAGGCTGTAAATTCCTCTCTGAAAGCTAGTCACAGGCATATCTCTATCTCAGATAGGTTCAGAGTGTGCTTTTGTTTCAGATAAGGTATAAAAGCTTCAGAGACTTATCTGTCTCCCCTAAAGGTCTTCAATTTGCAAAAGTGAGCTACAAGTATCTTGACAAAGAGCTTCTATACCTGATTTTTTTTCTACTTTTCCTTGCACTGAAATTAGAAGAACAGTGTTTGAGATTATTCCTCCAGCACTGTCTTTCACTGGCCCTGTTTAAACACAGGAAATGCAAGAGAAAGCAAAATTGAGCCACTGGATATTAAAAGGGAACACATGGAGTTATGGGCAAATTATCCCAATGGACCTTCTTTACTGAAACCCAAGTGACTGGGGTCCAGGAGAAACTTGGTTTAAGCTGAGTTGTGTAGGATATCACACACAGCAGGGTCACTGTGACAATCTCTGCATTTCCCTGCCCCTCTGTGGGACATGCTGAAAGCAAAGGAGATTCTGTTCTTTGTTTATTTTTTAATAATGCTAAAATATTGACCAGTTCACCTTTTCCACCAACTACTGTAGTTTCAAAAAGTCCAGAGCACTGGTGTGCTCAGGGCAGGCTGTGGGCAGTTGCAACCCATGGTTGTGTTCATCCAGACATTGGGCACTGCAGCACAACGCAGGCAGTCACAGAGTAATCAGTCCTTTGCCTTAGCATCTTGCTTTGCTGGGTATGGCTCTTAAAATGAAGTTTTCCATGTTTACACTAAAAATAAATACTGTTGGAAAAAGGACATCTCGGGCCTTGGGAAAAAGGCAAACAAACCAACCCAGCCCTTTAAGTTTGTTTTCAGAAGAATCCTGTCTTGCCTCATGGATGTTGTGTTCCCTCTCATTGCATCACTGGCAATGCTGCCTGGGAATATCCCTTTTCTGATGGTAGCCTTGTGCACTGTACCTGCTGCATCAAAACCTCCTGTCCTGAGGTGATCTGAGCTGTATCATGACTGAAAAACCAGCTTCTTTCATTTCTGAATGTAACTGAAAACAGCAATGATAAAACACAGATTATACCCTCAAATTGACATCTAAACTGTTCCTCCTTCCAGGGATCCACTCTCAGAAATCATCTCTGATGAACCTTCTCAACACAACCAGCTGGTTAGCAAAGGAACTGTGGGAATGTCGCTGACATTCATGTTGCTATCATCAGTGTTTAACATTAACAAGGGCTTGGGACCTTTCGCAGATCCCACTCTCTTTGTGAGCACAGAACACATTAAAAAATCATGGTCTCACAGAGCTTGTTATCTAGCTGGCAAAACAAACAAACAAAAAAGCCCATCCCTGAAACCACAGGGAAGGAGGGTTGGAATTGTAAGACAGAGACAGGGTTGGGGGTTTTTTGCAATAAAATTAGTGCTGGGAAATACTGGACCTGTTAATATAGCACTGATTGGGTTACACACAGAGTTTTAGCCTTTAGTTTGGACATATTCAGCTCCAAATACCTATGTTTTACTGGTGGCCAGTACCCAGTGTTTTTTATCAGAGGATCAATTCAATCAAATGCCAGGTAGAGAGAAAACTTTCCCTGGCATCACCATGAGTTCTGTCCTTTTCCTTTGGAGCACCCTTCCTCTGCAGCAGTGGGACATTTCACATGTGGAGTGGGGCAAATCAACTGAAGTCAAGGGGAGAGGACTAGTCATTATCTGTTCATCCATCCCAATGTCAGAGGAGACCTCCTCTTCCTCACAGCTCCTGAAGGGTTCCTGGTAATCAGCAGGACCTTGTGCTTTTCCTCCTGGCGTCAGCAACTTTCCCCTTTTATCACATTTGTTGCTGACTCCTTCCAGTCTGCTGCTCCTTGCAGCTGTCTGCCAAAACCAATATTCTCACAGCTGCCAGAGGCAGCTTAGACTGGCACGTCATAAAAGGCAGCAAGGGCCACATTTCCAGATTAAAATAAACCCAGCCACTTCAGCGCCTTCTGACAATGTGTTTGACATGCCTGTGCTGTGGCCTCACTCCTTGGCTCTGACAGGACACAGGCATGACCATGGCAGCTCACATGGGCATCTTGCTCCTTCTCCATGCACCCAGCAGGAGTGGTCCTCAGGATGACACAGTGCTGTAGGCCTAATCCTGCTCCTCCCTCATTCCTACCTTCTTTCCTTGGAATTACAGAGGGCTGTAGTTGAATACCAGACTGTTGCCTTTGGTAGAGCTTACCTCCTAACCTTTCCATGACAATGTGCATGTACTGTTACTGTATTTATTACCACCTTCTGATACTGGTAGGCATAGGAAGACCTTGGTCATTACAGTAGGATACATCCTATTTTAGAAGGAGGTTATTCTCTGTGTCCATCCGCAAGTAGTAGCAAAAGAGAAGAGCATCTCTACACATTCCCAGCCAGCACTACATTTTTCTTTTCTCAGAAAAAAATGATGAAACTGGCACAACAGCCTGCAATTCCAGAAGACAGGAATTCATAACCCAGGTGGTCCTTTCCTATTTGCCGTTCCAAAGAAAACTTCGGCTCGAGAACAATGTCTAGCAGGAAAGAAATTCAGTGCAAAACAAAAAGAGCAAGCCCTGGGAAGAACAGGATAAACAGTGCCTGAACTTTCTGCTTTGGCTGAAAAATATACTCACAGCTTTGAAGGCATAAGGCCTCTTTGCTTTTTTACCTAAGTTGGTCGGTAAAGTCATTTGAAATACTCTGGGGAAAGATCCCAGGGCACGTGTTTATGGGTCACTGGGGGTGAAAACTCAATCTCAGGGTAGCAATCAGTGTTTACTGGAAACTCATCTTGCAAGGACACAAGCTCCCTCATGTCCCTCAGCCTGCTAATAAATGGGGGCACACAGTGTGGCACACACCAACCCCTTCTAGGGATCAGCAGTGATCTGGGGGCCTCTCTTTTATCTGTTTCTGCTTCTGACACCATGAAGCAGACACACTGTTTCGGGGCAAATGCCAGACTGCCTTACTGCTTATTTTCCCAAATTTCTACCTCACTGCTGTTCTCTCCATTGTCATATTACAAACGAGTTGACAAGTTTGCAGCATCCCTCCCTGCCTCCTCCCTTTACCTCATGCTAGGATGCTTTAGACACAGAGGATGGTTTGTAGGAGCAGTGAAACTCTGCAGCCACCAAGAAGCATTGTTCCAACCTCTAGACATTGTTCCAACCTCTAGCCATGAGGATGCTGGCATCAGTGCTGCTATGAAAAGCAAAATCAATCAAAATCCACCCAAATTTGATCTCAGGAAATTAAAGATTGCACCATGTCTGGAGCTAGAATCTGGTTTTCAACATAGCAATGTTGATTAATCATATTTAAGGACATTTCTATCAGCTGCAGTTAGGGCATTTAATCAAGAAGTTGTTTAGTCTCTCTCGTTCTGCCTCTCCCTAGACCTCTTAACTTTTGGGAAAATCTTTGGGGATTTGTGTTCCCTGCCTCTTCTGAGGGTGGGAAACATATCTTGGGCTAAGTAGTTTATCCATTCATAGGATCTCTATAAAATGATGATGGAGTTAAAATGGTGCAAATACATTGTTAGATGCATCATCCTTACTCAGAGCCATACAATTTTCTCAAATTTTAACACACTTATAAAACCAATGAGATGAGTCTTTCTCTATAGGTGCCTGTGTCTCTATATTGAGCATGGAAGGAGATCAAACACTACTTAGATTGGATGTCTAAATTTTGCATGGGTAAAGTCACTGCCAGTGTGAAAGCAAAGGCCCTCATAAATCTTGGCTGTGGAAGCCAAGAATATTATGGCTTTCAATCTATCAGCTGTCATTTGTATGCTTCATTAGCAAACAACTTTCTACTCTTTTTTTAACATCCTGGAGCTGTTTCTTAATTTTTGAGTGAAAAATTTTCCCATGAAAAGGCATTCAGAAGTCTTCCTTAGGAAATGTTTGATTTTTAGAGGGCTTTTTTTTTTTTTGCCAGGAAAATGAAGATAAAATATTTCCCATCAGTATTGCACTCTGTATCAGCCAACGTGTTCCTCACGGAAGATGCAGTTCTGAGCTTGTCATGACCTTGTCTTCTCCTTGTCTGAATACCATCACCCCCCAAAACTTTGAAGGGCAAGCAGTTAGTCAGTGGCATGTCTGGGTTCCTTATGTAGCCAGTACAGTCAGCAAAGTACCTGCAAACACGCAGTGATCTGTTGTATGTGAGCTGTGGTGTTCAGAATGAAAAGACTTGCACTCCAGACTGGCTCATCCCTCTCATTTTGGAAGACATTTTAGACAACTACAGCTATAAGAAATTAATCTCAGCCTCCTATGCCTGAAGTGTCCCAGTGTCTCAGGATACTCCTTACATTTTGAGAAATAACTGAAATCTGATAACACCCTTTTATTCTACTGGGGGAAACATTGGTACTCTCCTCTTCTGCTCTGACATGGGATAAAACAAGTATGTGAATTTCCCATGAGTCAGATATTTTTTTCCCATCCATTGCTATTTTTTATGCTGTGATGCTATATGTGGAGTTGTACAAGAAGGAAAGATTGCCAAAAATATCAGCTCTTCCCAAACAGCATGACAGATACAATATATGCAATACAGATGGAAGACGGCACAGTGCAGACACTTTTATAGCATGAAGATTCTCAGCACTGTCAAAAGCAGAGTGCAAAAACAATAGGCCTGACTTTCCTCCCATCTGTCCTGGTGTAAATCAGATATAAACCCAGGAGGGCTGCACCTCTATAAAACCAAGAAGCGAGACGAACTAAGAACTGGACCCATCTCACCTTCTAATCCCTGTAGTAATTCAAGTTAGCACCACATTACAGACCAACTTTTATAAAAGGCAAGAGGAGAAATGGGCTTTAGTTTTATGTGGAAATTGAAGGTTTGCTTAAGTTCTTGTCCTCCCCTTTTTATATGCTTACAGCTTCTGAAACTTAGCAAATCCAAGTTAGAAAAATAGCTATTCTTTCAGGAAAAAGCTGCAGCACCTTCACAACAATACTTGTAATCTAATCACTGCTGTACAGGTTCCTCCTCAACTCCTGTTTCTCCTTCTCTCCAATACTACAGAAAATTTTTGCTGATCCTCAGACTGTTACAGTTCTTAACCTACCAGAAGTAAGATATGAAACTGATACACAAGCAACATGAAAAGAGATGACTGAGAAGGGGAGAAATAGTTGTCTGTAAAGTCATGATTAATTTGCAGAAGATGAAAAGTGTAAAATTATTCACAGTCTTCCAACATAAGAACAGGAAGGAATAAAACAAACTGGAAAGCTGAAGATAGTTAAAAAAAAACCAAACAAAAAATAAACCAAAAAAGCCAAAAAACCCACGAGAAAAGTGGTTCTTCAAAGAGCATGTATGTAGTTAAGCTGTGGAAATCCTTGTCACAAGAGATTGTGGAAAGTAAAGGTTTGCGAGAGCTCAAAAACTGATTTTGGGGAAAGAAGCCCAAATCTACCAAGAAATGTTAAATGCTTCAGCACAGGAAGTCACCTGAACCATGCCATGCCAAAGCCTGAGGGGTATTCTGTGTAAATCTGCTCCCTGGATCATTATCCTGGACATTTGATGTAGGCTGAACAGAGGGATGGACCATTGGCCCACCTGCACACAGTTGTTCTTGTGTCAGTACATGGGATGGAGCCTGCTGGGGCAATGTCTGCATCTCCTGATCTGGGAACGGGTATGACTGCAGAATCCACATGTTTTTCCAAAAAAGACTCTTGACTTGTGTTCATCCCCAGATGTCTGGCATTGCATGTTGCCTATCCAGCAAGCCGGTTGTAGGAGACCTGGCCGAGTCTCAGGTTCACAGGGTAGCTTCCTTCCTTCCTTCCTTCTTGATCCTGTCAGTCCCACATCCTGCTCTCAGCTGCAGAGTGACTCAAAATCCTTTTGACAATCCTTCAAGGCTGTGGCCCAGAACCCCAGCATTTAATTATCATGCTATCCAAGCCATTTAAATCATGGATGAAGAAAGAACAAAGTGAAATCTGCTCTCTGAGCCCAGCTGCACACATAATAGAGGGGTTTTACAGCCTAACCCCAATGGGGCATTGCAAACCCTGGTTGACTTAAGAAGCCAGAAGATATTCTCCACAGGAGAGAGTGCAGTTCTGGTATAAAACCCATCTGGATCACTGCAGAAGGAAACAAGGCAGATGAGAAGAAATATATGGGACATAGCTAGAGGATGAAGGCATAAAAACTGGCCCAAGCAGGATTGCAGCAAATTTCCCAGTAATGCAATATCGTCAAAATGAAATCCTTCTTGAAAGAGAGTAGAGCACAGGATTGGAGAGCTAAGGGTCTGTGCATGCCGGGGAAAGGCCAGATGACTGACTTTGCAATGCCTGAAATCAGACATCTGTTAAGGATTGTACGTGACAAACTCTTTAAAGAGAGTTAATGAGGTCACTAGAAATGGTTCAACACAATAAATTTAATGAGGCAATAAAAATAATTAGAAATGGCCTGGCTTGTAAGAGTTTGGATCTGAACTTCCTCACAGTTCAGGGCTGTTTGGATTGAAGGCTTTTGGCTTGACCCATTACAGACGAAGAAGTGAGGAAATAAACTGGAATTCATATCTATTCTCTGCCTTTTACATGGCTGGATGTGTTTTCAGGGCATTGTTTAGCCTCTCATTTCTTTATTTATAGGAATCACTGAAATCATACAACCCATACAACAGCTTCATTGATTGAATCTAAAGTAACAGGTATTTAGATCCTGTGACATTGAAGACAACAAAATGCTAATCAGGTAGCTGGGAAGAAAGATGTGAAGTTAAGAATCATTCTGCCTCCAACTCTCTAAAATTGGGATTTGGCTGTCAAATGTACACAGTAAAATCCACTGGGTAATTCATCTGCTCTTCAGAAATTGCAAATCCATTAGTGTCTAGCCCTTAATTACCATCTTCATTGGCCTGAAAGTTTTCCAGAGTCTGGAGTTAGGTGACAACACAACTCAGAAGTATTTTGTCTATGGAAATGTATCTATCTCCCACCTAGAACTCTGCTGTGATCTGGCAGCAGCTACAAAGACACAGCTACCTAAAGCCTTAGAGACTCATGAGCCATTAATATTAGTCTTAAGCACAACAAACTCATTTTAATAGGATGATGTGTATTGGTTAAAGAACTTCCCTGCAGTGGTAGTTCAGATTTCCTGAAGGTAACCCTAGAACCTGTATCCATCCTCTGGGACAAATGTTCTGGCCACAAGATTGTTACCACTCTGTTTTTTAACAAGAACCAGCCCTGATCAGGAATCTTTGTGAAAAGAAGCCTTAACAAATGCATCCTGAATGGAGATATGTCTTTATAGCATGTTGGTCTTCTTCTGTAAAAGAACCTGTAAGGAGGGAGCTGGATCTCTGCAGGTGCAGAGAGGGATTTGCCACTTTACACTGGCAGAAGACCCTTAAGTGTCTACTCTCAAGGTTTGGATTACACTATAAACAGAAGATGAGATTTTTGATATGGCTGAAATGCTAAGTTCTAGGTATCTAAAATAGATAGACTATTGTCCTGAATTAATACCTATATATATTTCACTGTAAATTACATATGCATTAAGTCAGTTCAGTTGTTACTTCTTGGAGAACAAAGTGTTCTCTCATGCATGGGACAGCTCAAACTGAAGTTAAAGGTGGAAATTGTGTTTCATTTCCTCACCTGTGCTCTGCAAAAGTCTACAATCCTGGCAGCCCTTTCTGGTGACTACCTATCTAGGTATTGTTACCATACATGGGTAGGCTGAGGAACTGATATCTTAAGAAAGAGAAAAAATAATCATGAGTTTGAAGATGGGCAGCTGAATTGCACACTGCACATTTCAGCCTGCTGTAAGTGCCCATCTTGTGCATGTGGCACAGCCTTCACTCAACAATCAACTTCAAGCTATTGATCCATTAAGACCATGTTCTTCTTATTTCAGGTATTAACACAACCTGCCTCATGCTGCATCTGGAATGTGGGCTGCCTTGTGTGCCTGATCAAGGCTTGGAGGCCCAAGTTCCCAAGGAAAGAAAGCTGATTCCAGGTTTTAGTGGGTTTGCTGAACCAATTGGATAAAGAGAAATCATTAACTCCTCAGCACAATGACTTTTGGACCCTGCTGTTGTCAAGAAAAAAACATAGCTAAAGCCAATGCTGTATCCAAAAACAGCTGAAGCCAAGGGGAGCCCTTTCATACCACTGATTTAAAGGTACCATGTGTCAAAATCTGAAATGTGCAGTGGAGACGTGTCCCCCCTTGTACAAATGAGACTTCTCTGAGGCAATAACAAGCTCTTCCCACAGTTGCCTGGTTACCTTTTACTTGCTTAACTTCTATTGCTGTCTCTTATTGGCTGTTTAATCCCACAGCACCAACCCTACCACTACCTGCTCTCATATTCAAAAATGATGATCACATTCAGGATGATGTTGGATTCAAACATGGAGCAGGTAAATAATGCTGTAAGATCTGTGAGCACCAGGGGCAGCAAAGGAAGAACTCAGTTGCCTCTGTAGGCCTGCAGGACTGTGCCAGATCCCCATCCATACTGACAGTCCGTGTAGGAGGATTACTTGGGACCAGAAGGGCACAACTTAAGCAACTCAAGCCAATGCTCCGCAGATTCAAAACTAAGAACCACCAATCTTGAGCCCAGGAGCCATCAGATCATTGAATGGAACACTTTTCCTCATGAGTGGAACACATGTTTATTTTGTCACATCGTTTGTAAATCTCGAGTAATGGTGTAAGATTTTTATCTACAACTTTTTTTTTTCATGTTGGGTTTTCGACAAGGTAAATGAAAATCCATCTCGCTTGGCTGAGTTACAGAGCGTAACTTCAAGGGCATTCTTTCATTTCCAGCCTTCTGTTGCTTTTGACATAAATCTTGGGAGCTGGACTACTTAGAAAGCAGCAGGACCCCCCAGTCAACATTTCCTATTTTTTCCTTTCAAAATATTCTTGTTTTCATTATAAGGTACTCTCAGAAAGGGGAAGGTTTTATTAATTTTTTTTGTGTGCTACAAATGTGAGGAGATCAAGAGCAAAACTCATGTCAGACAAAATCCATAGCTGCTAAAAGTGATCCATTGAGTTGTGCTACATTTTGCATATGTGTGTACTTAACCTCCTTGTTGCTACAGGATTTTTTGTTACTCTTTCTTCCCCCTCTTCCAGTGCTGATGGAGTTTTAAGATTCCAAGGCTAAGATATTTTAAACTTCAGTATTAACTGTATGTTTCCTCTGGGATATGCTAGGTAAAATAAATGCTGATTTTCTTGGCATGTTCTGCTAAGATTTTATTGGTATCAACATTTTCTCTGTCTCAGGTCACATGGCAGCAAAGTTCTTCCTGAAAGTTTAACAAAACCCACAGTAAGAAAAAGGCACTGTCCTCTCATTTTAAACCATTATAAATTTGACTCTAGGCAGTAAGAAATTAGGGGAATTATTCCAATGTGTTTATCTGCATAGAAGAATCAAACATGGGAAGGTATGGACCAGGACCCTGGCAATCAGAGTGTTAGAAAGAAACAAAATATAGAAGAAATATATCCTCTCTAAAGAAATATTTGTGTGCTCACACAGATATGCCTCAGTGTGTGAATATATGCACACATCAGGCAAAACACGACTGAAAAGCATCAGTGTGAAAACTCTTCAGAAAGGGTATGACAAAGAGATCTGACATGTCACTCTTTTATGATGTTCCCAGGCTGCTTTTAATGCAGTTGTAATACCAGGCTACAAAAGATGATTTTGAATGTAATGTCTATTTTGGGCACATGCACGTACACAGAAATGTTAGAAAGGGTGTCCATGAATTTGTGTCTTGTTCTAAGACCCACCTACCCTTCAGTGATATGTCGTACAGGTTCTCACAATTGTCACCACTGAGCTTTCCAGGCCCTCTGTGATTTCTGCAGCCAAGTTGCTGTGTTTAGTGGGTTTTATGGTACCACATGTTCTCATGTCATGCCTCAGATTAAAGGCATAACTATGAACAAGAACCCATGTGCATGTGGTATCTCGGGTTCACAAATGGAAAGAAGGAAATCCAACTACTTCTTCTGTTGGGAACTGCCTGTGGGAGGCAAGACTAGGGGCTGAATTTAGACATAAATCTGTTCCCAGTTAGGTGGGAATTCTCATATCTTTTATCTTGCAGTAAGAACATTTCAGAGGATGATGTTGTTTGAGAGTCATTAGCAGATTTAAAAAAGAACAAACACAACAAAGAAAACCAAAAAGCAACTGTCCCCCTCAAACCTAATCAAAGCATCTTAGTACTAAATTAATGGCAATTCATTTGACTATGTAAACTATCTTACTTGGAAAAGATTTTGAATTTTGAGGCTGGACTATAAATACTTCACACACCTCTCCGTATAATCAGCTTTCAGCCAGGGTCTGAGTGAATAACTGACCTGTTTCAGCTCACCTTCCCATCTGCTCAGCTCTGCCAGTGCTGTCTGCCTTAACATCCTGCTCTGCTGTTTCTCTAAAAACATCACCATTCACTACACCCTGTTAGGTCCTTTCAGAAGGCTCAGTCTTTCAAGGATGCCTTCAGTTACTCTTCTGCTTAGAGATTATGTAGTCTTTCATTGGAAAGGGAATATTTGGAGACTAGACAAGTCTGCCTGTTGGAAATTAATTTACAGCCACTGGTACAGGAAGCACAAAGGTGTAAATTTGTGATGGGGAAAGGGAAATTTACTATATTTAATTTTATTTAGTTTAAAGACGATAGGAAGTCATATGTGCTTCTCACTCCTGTGGTCAATATCTTGGTGGAGGAAGATTTCTTATTGAGTGATCTTTGGGAAAGGGACTTCTTAGGGCCTTTCTCACATAGTGGAAAAATATCTAACAAATTTCTGTTAGAACAGCAGTGACATCACAATAGAAAAAAGCTCCACATGGGAATTTTCTGGAAAGAGGTCTGAAAGAATTTGTAGGAGGTGGTAATAAAGGAATCTTCACAGTCAATATCCACAATTTATCATGTTGAGAATGAAACCTTACATGTAAAACAGATTGGGTGAGAAAAAAAGAACCAACTTGACAACACTAGTCATCGAGAACTCTCATGCCCAGGAGTAGACTCTTCCATCATGCAAAATTGTTCTAGGTTTATTTGCAAGTGTCAAAGCCCTGGGCAGGATTGGATGCTTGTGTCTAGATTGCCTCTCACAACGGGACATCTCTCATTCATGCTCACAAGTACTCTGAAAGTTTGGGTGTCCCTATGTGCTCATGAATGACCCCACGTGCATTAACCCTTTGGAAGTTGCTGTTGGAATGGTAATTGAGGAAATCACAAGACTGCATTATTTATGGAGATCATCTGGTCTCACAGTTCACTATGCAATATGGAAACAACATGTAGCTGGATATCAAAGGCCATGACATCTGCAGAGGGCCACATCTTTTTCCAATATCACTGTTTTGAGTGGGGAAAAATGTCTCCTTTTTGAGCTCTCCTGGATCACTGATTTGACTCAGAGCCTGGAAGGAAGGTCTGCAAATCAAAAGGTATCAGTGAATGGTTTGTGAGTTATTTTGTGAGCAGAGTACAGATCATTAAAGCCAAGTTCCCTCCTGTTTCTAATCAATTCTCCTATAATTTAATCTCTTTACAGCAAGAGAAAATACAGAATGAGGGAATGGCAGAGTCTACAGAGTGATGGTCATGAAGAAGAAACAAAGAGTAGTTGGTTCTGGCCAGGCCTGGACTAAACTCGAGACTAACTGTGTGACTGACAAAATACAGGTAGGTCTGAACTCAGTTAGCACATTCCTTTGTGATAGGGAACATGGTTTAAAATGGTAGAAGCAACACAGGTCTGAAGAAACCCAGTGATGTGATTTGACTCACATCAGTCCCTAATTTGCTGTTTCTACATAAGATCACTGGGAAACACAGTGGAGTTGTCAATGTGCTTCTGTTGCCCGTGGCAAAGAAGCCGCGCCCTTGACATGCATCATCCGGAGCTCTGCTCTCTTTATAGTTTGAGTCCATGTGGTACAAAGGCAAGGCTGGGCAAGTTGAGGAGAAAATAAAGGCAGGCCTGTGGCATATCCAAAAGGGCCACAACCCTGCCTATATTTCTGAGCATAACCATTTCATGGAAAGAACAGCAGAGACTTACTCAAATACCAGGCAGTCCTGATAGATGCAAAGAGTTCCCAAGTTCCATAGCACTGATAAAGCAGGCCAAAATTTGTTTCAGGTTTTTACTTTTCTTCTTGGCAGCTTTGTTCTCCTAAAAGAGATAGTGAGAAAAGCCATGTAAGTCGCTGCAGAGCAGACAGAAGACATGCTGTTCCTTTTGTTTGCTTATTCCTTCGTGACTATGCCAAAAAAAGATGTGGAACATGTTACTTTGCAAATTCTTCCCTGAGAAAGCACTTGACTGATGCTGAAATATGGCTACTTGGCTTCCTAGTCTGTCAATTGTGATTTACCACTTCTGTGCTCTCAGTTCATTTCTAGAAGCAAAGGCAGCAGCTATAAAGGCAGTAGCACAGATACAATGAAGCTGAGGGTGGCTTTAGGATGTGATCGCATTGCAGTACAGTAGTCAGTTGACTTATTGGTAGAGGAATTCCTAGAAAAAGAATAAAATGCTACTTGCCCCCCTTTCTTTCTGACTGTTGGAAAAAAGAGCTTTCTTCCCCTGCACCTCTGTTTTCATCACAGATGTTTGTGCCCTGGTGAATTTTCTTCAGTGCTTTGATGACCTCAATTTCAAAGGCTGCAGAGAGAAGTCTTTCACTTCTCTGAGACTTTCCCACTAACAGATCTCTCTGTTAAGCTATTTTATGTCCCCATAGCTTCCTTTCCTTAACTACACTGATTCTATCTTCTCAAACTGCATGAAATCATTCCTTTTAAATGAGATTTTTATTTGATATAGAAGGAGGGGAAGGAGTCCCATGCATGCATTGTCCCATCTTCATTCTGTGGGGGGTTTTTTGGACATACCCAAAGACCATTAATGCTGATAACACTGTACTTCTATGTGGCATTTCTTGCCCACATTCATGTGCTCTTGGCCACACACAATGCAACTGCAGTGTTGAATGCATTATAAGCCATAGACAGAGATGGAAGCAGGAGGATTAAAAAAACAAAGGTTAAATGGAACTGTAGATAGATTTGACATCCCAACATTTCCTTATCCCTCAGCAGACACATTTATTATTTGTACATTTCCAGCAGTGTAGAAAATGCCTTTTCCAAATACCATGCATTGAAAGGAAGATAGTTTGACCAATGAGGGGGATCCCAATATAATCTGTTCAGCTCAGACCTTCAGCTCTGAAACCTCTAAGACATGAATATTTTACATGTCTAAAGTTATGCTTAAGAAACATGTTAAGAAACAAAGGTGGCACCCTCTGCCAGGTTCAGATTGGATATAAAGGCCATATTACTGTCATCTAACCCAGAAATGATGAAGTCTCCAATCACTGAGGGGCACAATGCTAAAGCAGTCAGCAATCAGCCTCAACAGGCTGGATGAGAAACACAGACAGCTCTGTTTAGAAGGGAACTCTTCTGTGTTCAAACATCTTGAGTTCCTCCAACTTCTAGAGGTCTTGAATTTGACACTGCTGCAGTATGCCTCAGCAGGTCCTTCTGCTAACCACAGAGTGCTTTGGATGGGCAGTGCTAGCTTTGAAGCTGGCAAAAGCCTGGAAACTTCACATGAAACAGGGCAGCCTCAAGGAGGAGTTAAATACACAACTGCAGTCCTTTTCCTGACAGCAGAATAGAACTAATCACCATTAGTCACACTTGCAGAACAATTAATCCATTTTTCCTTTGCTAAACAAATGCAATTTGCAAACCCAAACCATACAAAAGGGTGGAGGGGTTTTAACACATGCCAGTTGGATTTGGTTTGTGTGTCTCCAGATGGCAGCGAGAAGAGAACAAGGCTACATTTCTCGGCGTGAACAAGAATCTCCATCTGCAGCCTCTGTACACCACAAAGCCTGTGACTCATCCAACTGCTTTGTACTGGCTGGGCTACTGCTGGGTTTGTGTAACCATGTCCTCTCAGGACTGGGTTCCTAAGTGCCTCAATAGGCCCAGATCTGCACATGGTTAAGTCAGAAGAAGACAGATCTAAGCATATTAGGGATCTTTAACCAAATGTGCCAAGAGCCACAGAGTTCAGGATTCAGTTTCTGTCCCTGAAAGCCCATCTGCCCCAAAAGCTCTTGGGATAATGCCCAACACAACTGACTGACTTTCCTGCCCATGTGTTTTATAGTCAGATTGCAGAATGCTTTTTAAAATTTTAAAAGCATTTGCATTCCCAGAAATGGGAATGAAGACAGGTCATGACCATCTATACAGACTGATCACGGATGCCTTTCTCATCTCTTTTCTTCAGCAAACTGTCCCTCCCATTTTTGTGCAGGTCACTACAGAAAGGAGATGTCCCCACACTTTGTGTGACCTGCCCCCTCTGGATGAGAAGCTTCCCTGCAAATGAGAACAATAGTTCCATACCAGTAGAACCACCAGATAAAGGCAATGATGTAACAGTCCTTCCTAATACTCCTCTAACACAAAGTACTGAAATAGTTATGAATTATTTCATAACCATGAACTTAGGTGAGTGCAAATCTCTATCCATGAAGGTGCATCACTTCCATAGACATTTGCACCCCTGTCCCATTTGTATGTTGGTGAACTCTGCTGAAGTCATATAGTGGAACGGATCAAACAACATCTGGTTTTCCAGCTCTACTCCATCCAAGTTTTGTCTTTGGTAACCCATTCTCTTAACACCCAGATTTTCATTCTTCCATGAGAAGCGATGAGTTTATATTTTTCTGTGCTACTGTAGCTTGAAGGAGTCTATTCCTGACTCTACAATCTTCAGAGGTAACTCAGGATGAAATGAAATGAATAACTGAAATAACATTTTTATTATCTAACCATCTGTGATGGACAAAAGCAGAACAAGAGCATTAGATAGAAGAAGAGTCTGAACCTCTTTCTTTCAGCACTAGCTTAGTCTTTAGACCTGGTTACCTCCACAGTAAATGGCAATCTCCCCATATCAGAGATGTATGAACGAAGAGTTTTTAGGTTTCTTTGTTCTTGGGAGATACAAGTGGAGGAAATGTGGGGAGAAACTTGACAGATACACATTTATATATTTGTAATACAGAAATATTATCACCTACCATGGAGATATCAGGCCTACGGACTATGTGACTGCTGTCTAATGTCCAGCCTTTTGAAGTGCCAACCAACTACCATCACGAAAGGGATGGACAACTATATATGACTGTTGTCCCCACTCTCTGCTCACTAGCTGCTACAGAATAGAAATTCACCCTAATTTCCAAACCCAGAAAGGTCAAAACTACTTCTGGGTGCTACTGGGAGCCTGCCAGCACATATCACATAACTTCAGGGTTTAGATGGTGGGGCTTTACTCTGCTCACCACTACCCGGGAGCACAGTGCCTATGGGAATTCATGCCTTGGTCGGTTTTACAAGCTCTGAATGCATAAGGCTGAATTTATAGAGTTTTCTTATTGCTGTTTTTTCAGTATAGTGGCTCCCTCTGTGAGAAGGGAGGCAAACAACTAGCTAGAACATTATAAAGTATTGTATTTATTGGGTCCTACAGTCATCAAGAAAGTGGGAGGCAGAAAAAAATATCCTCTCAGGAGAGATACAGATTAGACTTTGAGTCAGTCCTGCAGCCAGCTGTTTTAAAAGTCCCCAAAACAGGCTTAACTATTTAAAAATGATTTAGCTGGTGAAACTGCACTGTATGAATTACTTGGTGGAATTAAGGAGATGAGAATGATGAGGAAGGAGTGAGGGGCTTTATCGACTCAGCACTAAATGTTCAGCTGAAAAAGGGAGGGCAGGCAAGACAGCTCAGAGATGCCTGTGATTTCCAAGCGATCCGTGAATGTTTATTGGGACGTCATGTCTCTGACCCCGGAATGGGATGCAAGCCAATCTGTATAAAAAGATACTCTTATATTCCTGGCATAGTTTTGTGGTGAGCAGAATCTGCTGTATGTATATTTTATGTTTCAGGTTGCAGGGCCCTGTGTGGGAGTTTTATATAATGTCTTTTAATATTTATTTGGTTAAACTTTACAATTATGATCCTTAGAGAAAATGATTCTCAGATGCTGGATCATGCCTGTATAATTTGAATGAGATTATGCACACAGAGACAATCTCTTACTCATACACAGCAGCATCTCTATCATGTGCATTCCTCTAGCCCTTCACTTCTAAATATCTCTGATAATATATTTATCCTCACAGCCAGTAAGGGTAAACCAGTGGCAGTTTGATGTGGCAGATTGATGCACAGACACATTGGCAGACAGTGCCTACACTTATGTGTCTCCCTGGGGTCCCTGTGGTTAGTGAAGACAAACTGATATGTTCAGAAGGTGTCTGAGACGACCAAAGACCAAAACTGCCTGTGGAAGGTAGAAACTCCCAGGAATATTTGCTCGTTCCCTGCAGAACCAGTAAAGCACAAGAGCTTCAGCAGCTGATGTCAAGATATCTATGTCCAGACAAAGCTAAAGTCAGCTCTGTAAGTGATTTTTTCTCCTCAGAGTTCCTTGCCTCTGTCTTCTCTGCAAGGATCCCCATCTACAGATCTGACTTGTACCAGGGAACGTGTGCCTGCCATTGCCTCATTTCAGACAATGGCCCTAGAGCACTTGAGAGGACAAGTGAAAGTTGTCTACAGTTAAAAAAGTAATGTTCAAACTGGAAAGATGAATGTAGGAGAGAAGACTATGTTGGTTGACAGGATGAAGACTGAATAAATACAGCCATGGGTGGAAGAATATTTTAGCTAAATACCTACTCTGGTGTATATTACAGCAGGAGGAGGGATGGTCTCCAACACGAAGAAGAGCCTTTGTTTCTTAACCATTCCAGACCACAGAAACTGGAACAATTTCCTGGTAGAATGATGGTCAAACAGATCTGAGAGTCCTCCACCAGTAATGTGGAGACACCAAAAATATTCCAAATGTTATCCCAGCATGTTAGTCTGCTTCCTGCTGTTTCCTTCAGTTCTAAACTCATATCATCACAATTGTGTTCACTGGGAAAAGCTTTCAGTGTTGTGCTTCACCCAGCAGTATCTTCCACGTGGAGCTCCCCAATTTCTGAGCAATTCAAAAATTGCTAAGAGGCTAAATTAACGATAGTCTACTCTTCTACCTCTTTATCCCATATATAAATATACCCAAAAGGTTAAAGGCAGTTATTGTATCATTTTAGGTGCATGAAGAAAAGAACTGGTCAGAGGTTGAGAGATTAAACTATGTATGGGCTGGATTTGTTTGCTGGTGGTTGAACCAGCTCAGATGAATGACGAGACAAACGTGTGCCACACAGGCCACCAAAACTGGAGTGCCTTGGAGCAGGCCAGGGCAGGCAAGCACGTGGGTCTAGTCACACCAGTGAGAACAATAATGTCTTTACCGTTCACATGTAATCGGAGCAGCCAAAGATCTGTCAGCACAGTAGTTCTCATTAAACGCGAGCATTTGCCAGTGGTGAGTGGAACCTGGCATTTCCCAGGCAGAAGTATGTGTGCAGACAGTGTGTGCTGCACACACACACACTCAGACTGAGGTTTCTGGGAAGCATCAAGCTGTACAGCCACTCGGTTCAGGCTCTTAAGACCAACATCTTTGATTTGCACATGGCTTACTGCACACTGAGGAACCTTCTGTTCAGTGTGGGCACGGTCAGCCCAGAGCTTCCAGGAAGCACAGGGCTGTGGGCAGCAGAAAGGATTGGGATTTTCAGGTGTAATGGAGATATGATCGGTTTATTTCCTTTGAGCTCTAAACAGTAGCTCTCTGCTCTTCCTGTTGGGTAAGGAAATCCTGGACAAATATCAAAAATCCTCAGATTCCACCAAAAATTTCTGCCAAGTATAGGACAAGCGTACGTCTATGTAAAGACAGATGTGAAGTACCTCAAGCTGTTGCACAGACACCAGGGACAGCCAAAAGAAAAGTTAGGCTCTAATCACTGCTATGCTGTGTTATGTTTCCCCTCACATTCCCATGTGGGTAGGAGGGAGAAGGAGAAATTAAATATCCTGAAGTTGAGTTTAGGTCATCAGGAGTCTTCAGGGTTAATGGGAGCCGTTATTGCTGAGATGCCAGGGAAAACTATTTCAGAACTATCAGCACTGCCAAAAAGAGCAAAATGAATCAAACATTTGAGTTCCTGTGTAGGAAGTAAAAATAATTATTCTGTTATTTATTGCTGTTAAAAAAGTCTTATTTCAGCCAAACTGTCTGAAAAAAAAGCATTCAAATTTTATGTGTTTGTGGCTGTAGGAGGATTTGAGTTGGATGGTTTAAATGAGTCCCTGTGTGTGTGTGTGTGTGTAAATGTCCCAACATGCCAAATAAGCAAGGGTCCGAGGAGTCTGAATATGGCTGCATTTGAACTTTGGGAAAATTCAGATTCATGGCTTGCTTGTATTTTGACACAACAAACGGAGCCAAAACCTTTACCCAAACACACCCAGGACTGGGAAAAGTTCAACCCTGCATCCAGTCTCTGGTTCCATGTCTGTTGCTGCCCTAAGCAAGCATGAAATGGGCTGCATAGGCCTTTTGTGTGTCACAGATGAACCAATATATTTTCTGGTTCAGTTTGGAAGTGTGTCTTGTTGCAGCTTCATAATGAGCTGTGTCTATAGCAGATGTCAAAAGCCAAATTAAAGAAGTTTATTTTCCATCCTTGACTATTTCCTGAGAAAACAAACTCTTTGTGAATATTTAAATCCGCGTGATGACCTGTGTTTCTCCAGTGGCAACGCTTTGTGAGCTATGGGAGAAACCAGGAGCCAAATTCCAATCTCATGTTTTCCTTCCCACACCACTGGAAGCCAAGCCTTGTGCTGAGGCAGCATGCTTGGACCTCCAAGGCACTGAGGTCGATTCTCCACTAGTCAACCAGAAGCTATAACTTCGATTGTCTGCTGAGCTGCTGTGCACATCCCAACGTTTAGCTGTGTCTCCTCTGGCTGATGTCCCCTCCTCAGCTTTTCTTGGAGGACTCTTCCTGTGGAAGCACTGTTTTTGCAGGCAGAACACCTCCAGCTGTTGCCAATGGCAGGCTCTAACCTTCTACCAAAGTGGGCTATAAAATAATGATTTCCCCACTAGCTGCAGAACAGACATACAGAGTAATAGAAAAATCACATTACAGCTATCAAATTCTGCAGAATGGCTCAATAAACATATAAGTGACAACCCAATTCCGTTCTACTTCTGTGGAGAGGTCTAAAATAACATATGTAGATCCTCTGCATCCTCCTCATTATCCTTTTAGATGAGACTTTGCCACAAAAGCATTTAAAATTATAAGTGTGAGAGTTTCTGTTTTCTAGTTTTGGAAGATCACTGGGAATTGGTCCAACATTGGATCTTACTTAAGGGAAGATTTCTCCAAAGGGAAGTTCCACATGAGACGAGTTCCCTAGGGATGGAACAGCTCTTGGCTGCTGCTTTTATGAGATGTATCTGGACAGGCCAGAGTGAGTTGTAAATGAGACATGATCAGAGTTCACTTTACAGGGCCCATTTTCCCCACAGTGGCCACCTCCAAGGTTGCACAGTTGAGTGTATTCACCTCCTTGAAAACCAGGGCTATCTTGACAATCTGCTCCAGTCCTGAATGTCCTGATCTTTTGGTTATGTTACTGGTGACCCTTTACACTGTGTTTAATGGCTTCATGGGAATCTGGGAAAATATCCAATCATTCATAGTTGAAATATTGCACTTTGGAATTGGTACCAATACAAGCAACCTTGTACTTTATAAAACTGACTGGGAACTGATTTCCCACCCCTTTTACTCTTCCAAGAACTGCAGTCACCACAATAAAGTAGCAGTAGAATTTATGATCATTTACAGTAAGTGGAAACAAGGCACTTTTGGTATCCCATCCCTGGTGTAGCTATTTTGCTTAAAGCACTGAGGCTCCTTAGAAATGCTTCATGCACAATTACATGCAAGTGTCTACCAGGCCTTTCAAGATGATTTGATTTACCCAAAAAGTAACAATAATCTCTTTGCAGCTGCAAAATAACACACGTGTAAGTGCAGGTCAAGCGACCTACAAAGGCAGCACTGCTGACTCAAGCCCTATACAGATTCTCTCTCTGTTATTTTTTCACTTCTTTGCCATCAGCATGTTTTATAAAAGTCACTCTTCATGGTAAGGGTCTCTTATGCATCCAATATCGCTCCTGACAAATGCAGAAGCAACTTTAAAGTTAAAGAAGTTTAAAAGTTTAAAGTTAAGCAAGTTTAACTTTAAAGTTGCTTTTAACTTTGCTTTAACCTGGACAGAGATGAAGGCAAGTGATCTTTACTTCAGAAAGAATTAAGAGAGGAAGCTCTTCCCAATTTGAGTGATGGCTCTGCAATTTGAGTTAAGACAAACACAACTCCCAGCCCATCATTCCAAAATATGGACTATTTTTAAAAGAAGGAGATGTTATGTCTGTCAACTTGCCCAGAAATCCTCTAGCCGGCAAAAGGAATCTGAAACCGAGATTGTCAAAAGCCAAAAAGGAATATTTTGCAAAGTTTTCAGGGGTGTTGGGGCTGAGGAGAGGAAGAAAAATCCTAGAAAACATAGCTGGGAAAACAGATTGGCCATTGACTTGTAACAAGAGCTTAATCTGCTGCAGTCAAACCTAAACGTGTGCATTCCCAAGGCTGTGGCTTGCAGGACAGAGAGTGGCCAAATGGAGGAAGTGCTGCCCACGGTCTCATTGTGCACAGAAAGGGATTGAGCATGCAATATGGATAAACCTGAATTATATGAGGGAGGCAAACTCCCCTGCTGTAGCTCCAGTACCTTCTGGTATTGCAATTCAGGAGCTTTTGTCACAAGGACTCAATACTCCGGAAAAAGTTTGGTTTGGTGTGTGAGTAGAAGACCTGGGAAGGGGCCATGACCTCAGAGGGCACCCTTTGGGAAGCACACCAGCATGAACCTTCCTGGTCCCGCAGTATCAGGAAGGATTTTCATTATTAATTATCCACAAATGAGTGAACTTGGGTGCTGAGAAGAGCAGATCCCCAGGTCACAAAGGGGATCGAGGGTAGTGTGGGATCCAAAACACAAGCTCCGGACATAAACAATATAATTTAGTGTTTCCCAAAATGCTCTATGATTCTAAGTGTGGGGAGGTAAGAGGAATGGGTGAAAACAGAAAGGCTTCTCAAGAGTTTCTTCAGAGACTCATAGTCTCGGATCCTCAGAAAGAAGTGGCTATTTGAATACACATCAGGTGAAGCATCTAAGGCCCTAGCTAATAACGTATGAAAATATTCTTTGAAAAAGAAGGCAATAATCTATGATGTTACATATGGTGCATATTTGCTTACATCAATCCTAGAGAGTTTAAACAGTGTCTGCTCTAGTGCATACAGTAGGAAATACCT
The DNA here is from genome assembly GCF_003984885.1 of Neopelma chrysocephalum. NCBI lineage: Eukaryota > Metazoa > Chordata > Aves > Passeriformes > Pipridae > Neopelma > Neopelma chrysocephalum. Next base: position 2,063,517 of record NW_020897721.1, read on the forward strand.
GTAATAGATAAGGCAGCAAAGGAACCCTGAGTTTGAAGAGAGCCTGAAACAGTAGCTCCGAATTGCTCCTTGCCCTCGGGGCTTGCTTTTTATTGGTTTCACCACTTAAAGCATGAAAAGAAGTGCTACATGAAGTGCTACAAAAGCTACTGTCCAAGCTTTTGCTGAATGTACATTCTCAGGGGGGAAGGTAGAGGACTTTCACCTTTTTTTGAAGGAGGCTCAGCTTTCAAAACCTGAGAAAAACTTAAATCGTGTTGTCTCTCCAACACACAATTATGATCTGAACTGACTAGGCAGGTTGGTTTTCTCCCTCTGTATTGATGGATTTTTGAAGTCTGCTCTGCTAGTTCTGGTATTGTTCTTTGAAAATTGTTGTAATTAGTTTCAGAGTTAAATAACCTGAAAGTGAAATGGAGTGGCCAAAATTGACTGACTTTATTTTTTTTTTCACCAAATGACCCAAACCACTGTGATTTGGTCTAACAAAATTCTCCCCTTCCCTGTTCTAATTTCTTATTGTGACCACTGGGGAGAAAAAAAGCTGTTCTTTGTGCAGGTCTGACTGATAGGCTCACCTGCAAGTGACCTCATCTTTCTGTGGCTGATTTGAAGGTAACATGTGTTTCATCCAGAAATGCTGTTTATTCATAGTCCTTCTGTAGTACACAGAGATAGCTTTTGCTAACAAATCTCTCTGCAAAAGCAAGCAAAATCATAGAAACTGGCTCTGACTGCTGTAAAGACACACAGGAACATGTAGATTTTTCTTGGCAAAACTAACCCATGGCTTCAACACAGTGAAAACAAGAGTCAGAACAACATACCAGAGGGCAGGAAAACTGAAAATAAAAATCTTATACTTCTTCACATGATCTTTTGCTTTAAAAAGCCCTACTAAGACAGCATGCTAATAATTATGCATTTGCACTTTATTCTTCATTTAAACACATTAAATAGAAAACACCACCAACCAGGGGAAAAAAAGCACATCCATTACTTTAAATCAAAACCAGGGGAATTTTGCATTGGCTTAGAGAAAGGAATCATTTGACTTTAGAGGCTATAGGGCAAATGAAGGGTTGTCAGCCCTCCTGTCTCAGGAATGAAGCCCTCAGACTGGTCAAGCTTCATTTTGGAAACTAGGGGCCCTTGTAAAAATTCTGTCAAAAAACTCCGTCACCCTCTAGCAGAGCCCTTCTCAGTGAATCCTGCAGGTGGAAACACTCTCCCTCTTTACCCCTGAAGCAGGATCTGCTACTGTTTGAGGTAAAGCAACAGAAGTTACTTGCAGCTTCTCCCCAGGATGAGTTTTCTTACTTTTCATCTCTTTTTTTTTCGGAACAAAAAAACTGCTTAGTGAAATGCTAATAAATGTTGTTTGAAGAAAAAAACTATTTGAGCTGTTATATGAATTGCATATGCCACTGCATGCTTTCAAAGTCACCCTTTTTGCTTTATTTGAAGGCATATTGAAGGCATAAAACTCTTTCTCTGAAATGAAAATGTCAGAACGCAGCAGAAAAGGCTCAGAAGAGCCTGGATATGACATCAGCTTTGATTTCTTCCTCTCTCTCAATTCTGAACAAACATAGGCAGTATTTTCAACAGGGTTAAGTACTCAGAGGCTGGGCCAGGTTGAGAGCAGACCAAACTTCTCATTCATGTATCAAGGAGAAAAAAAAGCATTGTATCCTGAAGCCTTCAAAGTGAAAAAGCACTTCAGGCTTGGATTTGCACAGCCACCTGCTTCTACTAGCTGGAAAAAAAGGAAAAAAGTCAGGTTCTCATAATGTTTTTCACTGCAAACACGATCCACATAAGCTCTCTGCGCACACCTCAGTGAGTTACTGGAGCTGAAAACCTCTCATCAGGGATTGCACTTAATGACTCTTCTCTCACTTGAACAATTCACTGTCTAAGGGTGTGAAACCATCTGCTTTTATTCCTCGGAGAGCTATTGAATTCATTGTCATGGCAAAGGTTCCTTGCCTACAAGATTCCACTGACTACAAAAGAGGAGGAAAGACAAAAGAGGAGAGGCTTCAATTAAAGTGGATGCACTGCCAGAGTTATTTTACAACTTTTAATCTCTCCTGGCACTGTTCTCTCTGTAAACCCAAAACAATCAGGTGTCACCTAGCATGGTCCTCACCTTGCTCTCAGGACCGTGATCTGATGATCTCTGGAACATCCTCTCCCCCCATCAGTCTCAGGAAAAGACAAGACCAGGATGTGTGGAGAGGAGTCCAAATGAATGGCAGTCCTGAAACTCCTGATTTGAATGTTACTTAGATCTTTAGCAGAGCTGCTTCTATACCTTGGATCATTACAGGTTCCTAAGAACTGGCTCTAAGAGACGTTGTATGACAGGAATCTCCCAAAACATCACCGCACATTTTTAACTAAAAGACTAAAACCAGAAGGGTATTTTTGTGTCCTTCATCCTCATGTATTCTATTTTACCCAGAAACCTCTAAATGAAGGATGAAGACTGAGATTAGCCCTAAATTCCCCTTTCTTGAGGAAAGTAAACTCTCAGCCGTAGATATCCAGGTGCGAGAACGCAAAGCCTCTTCAGAGTCGTGATGTCCACAAGAGGAACCACACCAGGGTGTGGAATATCCTCAGCTCTCTTCCACCCTTATCTCTGCTGATCAAATGTAAATTTGAGTGACCCAGGGAGGCGTCCAGGGTGGACAGTAGTCTGTCTCCACAGTGCTACAAGACAGTGATGGAGCCTCAGCAACATGTCTCAGGTATGAGGGATCTGTCAGTGAGGTGACAGAACAAACCCCTGTGACATACCAAGTTCATTAATTATCTGAGGAATGGCAGACAAACGAATACCCAGTGAGTGGAGCTAAGAGCTCCTTAGCAGTGCATTCCTCAGGACAGCTGCTGCTCAACCAGCCTGGAGAAGACTTGTAGCTTGAGAATTAAATAATTTCCAACAATAAAAGTATGAATCCACGCCAAATCATGAGTATAGTTCAACCAGCAGGCCAAAGCAGATCTGGAGCACCCTGCTACTCCAGGTGAAGCCTTCCTCTCTAAGAGTACCCAGACCACAGGTCTATGTATTCTACTGCCCAGCTTCACCTGTGTCCTTTATCCATCAGAGCAGCGACTTTTATTTGTGATCAAAGCCTGCTTCAGTGACTTTTTTTGAGGCTCTCTGACCCACCTGACAAAGCCCACAATGACCCTTGAGGGGATTAAGTGGATCCCACCTTTTCTCTCCCATACAGTCAACACCTCTCAGTGCTCACAAGGGATTCTTCTCCATCCCATCCCATAGTGTGATCTCCCTGTCCCTTCACCTTTTGGATCAGTTCCAACAAAGTAGCAAGGGACAGTAGCAAGGGAAAGTGGTCTATTGATGCCCATGTTTAGGATCTCAGCTAACTTCTTGGATTCTGAGCCCTCCAAAATGTCAGGGACATATTCCATTCTCTCAGGCACTGGTAGGGATGGAGAGCAGAGTACTGTTTCTGACAGAAAGCTCTGCCCTAAAATAAATGGGACCAAAATATTTCCAGCTTCCTCACCTGGCTGAAAGACTTCCCTAAAGAACTAGTTTACTAAAATGCACTCCTTTATTCAGCTTTTGCTGTGCATTTTCTGGGAGTCCAGATTTCTTTCTGCCTTCCAGTTTGATCTGTGTTGTTGTTTTTAAGGAGTCTGATAGATATGAGAAACAGCGTGTTCCAGCTCACAAATGCGTGGGGGTGCCAGCCTGGGAACGTCATTAGCAGCCTTGTTTAGAGAAAAGGGTTAGTTAACCACAAAACTGCTCTGCTGATAATTTGTTTAACTGCTCCCGTGGTCAGAAGTGTGGTCAGGCTCACAGCATCCAGGAGCTGTTAATCACCTGTCAGCGGGCTCTTGCAGCGTCTTCTGCAATTGCAGCCCTTGTCGTCTGAGGCCCTGTCAGCAAGGGAAATGAAAAGAGCAATATTCAAAAAGCTTTCAAGAGAGAGAGCAGAGCTGTGGCTGAATCTCATCTGTGGTGTATCTCATCTGGGAGTGGATTTAATTTGCTAATGGAAACCCCAATTCTTATGGCAGTAAGGGACCGTGCAATCAACGTCATTTTGCAGCTGAATTTTTAATGAACCCATACAGTCTGTCTTTCTTTTTCTGTTACTCCACCTTGTCCCTTACAACTTCTGAACACATGGGCCAATTTCAACAAAACTGGACACATCGCAGAAGTCTTGTGCATATTATGTTCCTACATCTCAAAAATCAGGGCAGAGGAGAAAGTGCTTAATGCCCCTCCTGGCAGAATACTTTCAGTGCAATCTCAGCTCTTATGTACCTGAGACAACATCTCTCTCCTGAGACGAGTGCAAGTGCCCAAATTGAAAAAAACTTGAGGTCTCATCTCAATAGAGTCATCAGCCAGATATGCTGAAGAACAGAGCATGCTTTACTGATGCCCAAATAGTCCTTATCAATGAGCCAGTGCTGGGTCCTGCTCTCTCCCCCCAACACTGGAAAACTTCTCAGGGCCAAATCTGCAAATTAGAGAGGGGACAAACCAGTGCTGGCCATGAGAATTAAGAGCAGAGCAGGGAATGTAGCATCAAGTCTGTATTAGAGGTATGTTTTACCCTTTCCCTGAGGAAAGAAGAAAACATGAAAGCTCAAAGTAAACGCATATTTCCAAGAAAAATGCTATGTGATTAAGTGGTATGTTTTGATCACTGGCAGCGGGTATTTCATCATACAGGAAATTACTGTTAAGGGTCACTGTGCACTAATTAAGCTTTATTTGCTCCCAATCACCTCATCACACCCCACAGCATGTGCACTGCCTTGACTCTGGCTCTGCACACCCCGTTCTGGGCGCACACACAGAGAACCGCTGTAACGATGCCGTGTCTGCCATGCCGAGCACCGCTCCCGGCCACGCTGGCAGGGCACGCTGCAGGCTCTGCTCCCCACGGACATCGGAGCACCACCTCGCCTCTGTCCTGGCAAGAAACAGCCCGGCTCAGCTGCTTTCCCCGGGGGCCTTTCAGAGCTGTGATTTGCCAGGTGACGTATGCACATTTTTGAGAGCCCCTGGGAATGCACAGGTTGATTTTGACGGGCTTTAGGCTGCACGGTTACGCTCCAGCAGCCGGCTAATGCGGACCAGCGATTCCAGCGGGGCTGTGCTCCGGCACACGGGGCCGTGTTAGCGGAGAGGCTGAACCACAGTGACAGGGAATAGATAGATGGAGAGTGACTTTGGCGGTAATCAGATACATCAGTGATGTGGGATTCAGACCAACACTCAGCGTGCACCGGAGACCCTCCCTGCCCCTCTGCATGAGGAAATCCTGTTTGGTTTCCACCTGGATGCAGAGGTATCCAGGTTCTGGAGCTGGGGGCTCTGAGAGAATATTTATCCAGGCTAGACATCAGCTAAAGTACATTGATTGCTTACTCTACTCTGGATACTCTGGACTTAATTTTCAGAGCAGCCAATAAGCAGAGCCCTGGGAACCAGATCCAGTCCTGCTCTGCTGGATTTCAAGGCCATCAGGGACTCGCAAGCCTCTTGGTTGACCTGCTGCAAAACTGAGTCCATAAACCTCAGCCGGAGTTTCCTGCAAGTGGGCCAGGAAGATGTGGGGAATGAGCTTAGGCCTGCAGAGCAGGGCTGGCTGGATTTCTCCTGGACTTCCTGCCAGCTACAACTATGGGACCTCTCAGGCTTCAGATGTTTTGCACCACGGTGTACATATAATATCATCTGGCCATGCCTTTCCATGCTGTATCTTGGTTAAGCCCAGATATTTATGCCTATTCAGCACTCAGTTTATCCTAAATGAAAAGGACTGTTGCCAACATGTAAAAGATATATGAAATGTTGATCTGCAAAACCTGGACACTGGCAAAGCTTTCTGAGACTGCAGACCAGGGCATGTGCCTACAAGCAGGATTTCTGTTTCCTCGCTGCCAAGGACCTCATGTCTATCTCACAAAGTTTATTTCTGGGAAGGGAAAAATGGTCAATAAACATTAAATGTAACAAAAGAAAATGCCAAACTAAATCTGACAGGCTTTCTTCATACCACTTCATTTTGTGGAAAAACCGCATCTGTCCACTTAAATTAGACCAAAATATTGAGAAGATGTTTCCTAATGAACTGGCAAATACAGATGCCAAAGGGGTGAGAGCTGAAATCTGGAGAGGATATTAGCTTTTTCCCCCCGATTCAAATATGATCTTTATTATTATTATTTTTGCTTCTTCTTTCCATTTAATTTGGCAGTGGACTTATAGAATAAGTAAGCTTTTTAGTGTTCTCCCTTCTGTGAACTCAGACTGAACACAGCCAAAATTAACTTCTCCCTGGGAGGTGAAGATAGAAAAAAAGGAAACTAATCTTCATTTCCTACCTCCACTTCCCTGACATTATATCCTTTATTTACAAGACCCTCACATCATCTGCATATAAGAAAGAAAATAATATATCAAATTGGAATCTGGAAATATTTATTCACTTTACAATGGCATTGCCATAAGAAGTTTGATTTCTCATCTACTCCAGATTGCTCTGTGTAGGAATAGTAACCTCTTTAACCCACCACTGTGATTCATCAGTGTAACAACAGAGTTTTGGAGGGTTCAAAGTATTTCCTTTCTATTCTGACAATATACAGAAAAAAACCAGTTGTTTCTGTGGAGGGGCCAAAGAGGGGAGGAAGAGGTTTGCTGGTCAAAGCAAAGAGTCTATTTGAAAGAAAATGGAATAAATAGGCTTTGATGACTTTTAGACATACACTTAAGAAGGTGTGTGCCTCAGAAAGCAAAACAAATACTTAATTAGGATTTAGTTACAATACTAGTATCTCTGTTGAACTCAGGCACTCAGTAGGGAGAGGTAGGAAATTTTGTAGATTCTGCTGGGAAATGGTCTGACTTCCAAAGTGAAACAATTGTGATTTCATAAGGCAACTTCTCCTGCAGCTTATCTTTCAAATGTAGGCAACATAAGTCTGTCATATTTTTGTTTATGCTGCAGTCAGATATAAAGGTTGCAAATTTGAGTTGATCACAAACCTTGTCTAAAGCATGTGTGCACTTCCATGACACTGTTTATCTCCAGTGTTTGGCCAGTTGAGATAACAGGGTGGTGTGTCAAACACGTGACATGTGCTATCTAGACACCATGAACACTTTTGTTGCAGGGACATGTTGACACAGCGCTTTTGAGCAGATGAAGACAACATGATGGCTCCACTTATGCTCAGGAACAAGATGAGTGTTCTTATGTTAATGTGTGTGTCTCCCCCCCGTGCCTAACACTGTCATCTTGAGCTTGCAGGGTGGAACTGGCTCAGATGAATTCAGCAACAGAAATGTTAAAAAACCCAACACCTTATTTTGGGTATGAGAGGGATTTCATTTTGTTATTGTGGGATTACAGACAAAAAAGTAATCAGTTCTTTTATACAGAAAACATGTACCTGCATGGGAACTTGCTTTTGGGTTGGGTTTTTTTTTCTAATGTTCTTTTCCTTTGTTAAATATAAAAACACATTATTTGAGACTGACAGGCTTGAGGACATCTGGATGGAGAAAAATTAAGAAGTACCATTCTCGAGGTCCTTCTTGACCACTAGGAAAAAACTACAGCCATGACCTCAGTGAACATCACATGCCAAATTCTGTCATGCCTGTCTATATGAGAAACTACAGTATTTCAGGACTGCATCCTTGCCTGGGGGACTCCACAGTCCACTCTGAGCACTCTACTGACATCCCTCAATGTACAAGGAAATCAGAAAGGACAGAATTCAGCTGAGAAGCTGCGTTTTTGGGTGTGCAAGGAGAAATTTAATCTCAAAATGAATAATTCTTTATAAGCATGTCTACCCCGTGACATGGAAGACAACAGAGAATGGCAGGAGTTGGTAGGGATCAGATCTGGAAGTATGACTGCCACATTTGTGGGATACCAGACAATGCCAGACCTCTCAGCTCCAAAGGTAGGACTGAAACAGGCTGATTTCTGGAGGTAACACTACAGACACCAACCCAGGCCCAGCTGCCTCCCAGGTTCCCTCCCGTACAAACAGTTTCAGGGGAGGTGAGATTGCATGACAAATTCAATTAGAGATGAGCCTGAGGGGGAAAGAGGTTGTCAAAACAGATGATTAAAATGAATGCAGTTTGCAGCCAAGGGGAGTAACCAGCATTAAGTCATGCCCACAGGCAAGGGAAAATAACGTGCTAGAAACTACAAGGTAAAATGGACTCATTTGTTTTTTTCATTGTGTTCCTTCAGTTTCTCCTTTTCCTCCCCTCCCACTCTCTGTAATGCTACTGCTTGGCTCCACATTAAACACTTTGACAGTCACACAAAATCATCTAACATTTCCATGGCAGTGAAACACTAAAGCATAAACAGTTTATTTCTCATGAAATTTGTAAGGAAAACAAACATTTTACAAGGCTCCGGTTCCCTCTGCCTTTTCCTCCCCCATAGCCCCCAAAATTATTGCCAATGCAAAAGACAAGAGAGAAAACAGACCTTAAGTAAACAGAGTAGTGAGCGTTATTTACTATCCGCTGGTTATGTGCCAAGGAGATATCAACCTAGCAGACATTAGGAAAATATTTATCCAAGCATTAATATATTCTTTACACATGACACATTGCACATCATTATTTAGCTGGGCTGATAACACGGAAGCTTTACTAACAGCATATTTCTTCCTGTGCTTAGAAGTCTTTAAAGCATTTTTAAGCCTAGCAGTAAATCAAAGCCCAGTTTGCAGATATATTCTGTATACACATGCATATTCCACTTTGGCCCTTCTAATCACACGGCTGAACGTCCATATCTCTTCTTCCCTGGACCCTGAATGTCATTTTGGTGATTGAAAAAGGAAAAGCAAAACAATCAGTGTCGGACACATCTTAAGTCCCTACTAAAATTCCCAGCAGCATCCCCCTCCAATGCTTAATGAGGGCACTGATCGGGTGAAGCAGATCAGATATTACAAGAACTGAGACAAATCTGGAAAGGCTCCTGAACAAATCAAGAAAGCCTATAAAATGTCTAAAGCACTCTATTGTTTCAGGGCTGGGAGGTCATGGGCTTTTTCTGGTGATCTGTCAATATGTCTCTCCCCAAGATATATCCCAAGAACTCTTATTTTTGGTCTTATTCTCATATTTTGTTTTTAATAAGTTTGGCAGATGAAAATGTTTGGATAGTTCCCATCTGTCCTAGATGGGGAGATGAATCTCTGGCTGTTCTGACTGTTCCTGTGTAATAAATACCAGTTCCTAAATGCAGGAATTAAAGCAAACCTGATTGTACTGAGTGAAAATGGAACTAATGGACAGAGAATTAGAGGCATGTATTTCTTAACTGTTTAAGTCAGCATAAGAGGTTTTAGGATCCACTGACCAGAGGACACCATGGACAGAGCTCTGAAGAGGAGAAAGAGGGACAAGGCATGGACATGGGTGGATTAGGCGGTGGGCCCTCAGTTTCCTTACAACAGTTTCCTCAGATCTCACAACAATCCTACCAGGACTTCGAGTCCTTTCCAGTGTTATTTTCAGTAACAAGTCTAGGGAAAAGACAAAGGTGTAGACACTAGTGTTCCATAACTCAGCACTGATCTGAAACACTGCTTGACGATGCCATTTAGCCAATCCTTTCTCTAACTGTTAACAAAACATTAAAATACTCCAGATCTTACTATGCCTGTTTTATATGGAAAACTGTAGCCTGGAGAAATTTAGTGACATGACCAGAGTTGGTGACACTCCCAGGAACAGAAACTGAGTCATGATTCCTCTTGTCCTGTCTGAACTCCCAGGCCCTCATCAAAGAGCCTGGACAGTCTTTACAGCTACAGATTTGTGCAGTGATCCACAGGGACTCGTAAAGGGTAAAGCTGCCTTTAAAAATGACTTCTTAGGCATGCAAAGGCATAAAGTTAAAACTTCCTGAGATAAGTTGTAACTTACAGCCCCAGCCCATGCCTGTCTACTAATCCATCTTTTCAGTGAAAAATGTCACAAGGAACTGCAAACATTCTCTTCAGAACAGCAAGATCCCCAGGCCACTCAGTCCAGAGGCATCATGCTTCCACTTAGTGGGGAGTTGTCATGCTCTCTACCAAAGGGTTGACTTAATAATGTTCAAATAATGTATCACATTAAGAGGAGAAATAAAGAAGGGAGTTATTAACACAGTGAGGTTTCCCCCGAACACTTGAAGGTTTGAAGTCTGGGTCCTGCAACACGTGTAATTGTGTTTTCCTGTGGGACCTGGTTTTCCTGCTCTTGAATCATAAGGGAAAGTTCAAACCCCCCAAAATCTCTAAGACTACTGAAGTCAGTTAAATGTTCTAATGAGGCTTATGACTGTTGGTTTGCAGTTTACCAGTTGTGGTGTGCTCTAGCCATACGTTTGACAGAAATAAACGGAAGGGGGAAAAATTCTGCACATTATTTCCCAGCGAGAAACTCTAGAAGAGATAAGAACATTTCACAAATAACTGATAAGATACATCCTGCTGGTGTTTGTTTTTATTTATATTAATGGATTAGCTGAGCTGAATCGAAGATTCTGGGTGAGGAATGTCTCCAAGATTAATGGGAAGGCAGCACTCATGTGAGCAATGCTCAGAAGGGACTGAACATTGCCTATTGATTTAATGGCAAGTTTAAGGCTTGCTTAAGGAATTGAGGCTTCATCTGAAAAATTCATAGATATTTTTTTGAGCCCAGATGGGATTGGGTCCCTTCCAACTCAGCATGTTCTTTGTTTCTGTGATTATCCTCAGGCTGGTCTCTTGTGTGGTAAAGGTTCAACAGCACCTGCCACAGGCCCGTAACTTCTGTTTAACACCTCTGTAGGCAGTCTGGATTGAGATATTCCAAATGACAGACACTGCACCTTCTCCAGAATATTTCTTCCATTTCAATGCAACATTAATAGTCTAGAAAGATTCATAATTTTCACCTGAGTTACAGGCAGCAACAACAGTATTCCAGCGTGGCTTATTTAGTTTGTTTAGAAAGCCCACTACCACATGTTTTGCTAGTATCTTTCCCAGGCTTAAGCTGACACCAGTTAATTCTGTTTCCCCCATACCTCTGGGATATACATCTCTAGCCTAACTGGTAGAAAATTGGTTGTTGATGCTCAGGAAATAACCGATTTTCCATCTATTATAATGTGGCCTTACTGAAAGTATCATGCTGCTGATACACAAACCACTGATTACAGTTTTTAGTTAACAAATAGGTTTTGTCGATTGCCCCAGGCTCTGCCTAACAAAGTTGTGCTTAACGGCCGAGGAGGCCGATTTCTTTTGGGGGTATTGCTTAAATGGAGCACAGATCCACACACACACAACAGTTGCTATTCATCAGGCACTGGGAAAAAAAAAAGCCTGGCAGCAAGCCAGAAATGTAAAGCAGCTCTGTAAGTTGGCAGAGTAGTTTATAATTGCTGCTATTAAAATACACACACACGCATATACATACATATATATATATATATATGCATACGCACAGACACATGTCAGATTTGCTGAGATACAAAATGCCAATGCTAGCTTCAGGGCAATATTTCTGTGATGATTTCATTCCGTGATTAAGTATTTCGGAAGGAAGATACAAGATATTAATTAAAGCAGAGGATAAATGCCTTCTTAATTAACTGATGAAGTACAATTTGCATGGAAGTGAATTCTTTTTAATAACTGCTGAATGTGCCTGGGGCAATGTTTCAGAACATCCCCAGTTTTTCCCTTCTGCCATCCTCAAGGAGTTCTAAATAAATGTTTAGAGTCTAATTCTGATCTTGCTCATTGTTGTGGAATTACTCTGGTCTGAGAAATCAGAAAGGGAAATCAGAAGGGGAAGTCAGGCTACCTAATTTTGCTGCTTCTTCTTCCCCTTCCTCATGCAGAGCAGAATGGAAAGAACCACTCAGACCAATTCAGGGATGAGATATTCTAGGTTTGAACACAGAAGGCAGCAAGAGAGATGCTACACAAGGCTTGACTACACTGACACTGTTATCATGTAAATCCTCATGTGGTGTTGTTTGCTTACCCTCCAAGTTTTCTGACATCATTATATATTCCTTGATTAGACATATGCCAGTCCAGAAACTTTAAAGAAGGGTATTCTTGCAGCTATAGAATTGCCAGTGTCCCACGGATATCCTTGTTTATTTGGTTTTTGCTTCATTTTGGTAGCATCTTTGCCTCATATAAAGCCTGTGAGGAGTGGTAGTTTAATATGGAGATGCTGAAAATTTTACTTTAACATCCATGATCAACATGTGGTCCCAAGGTCATCTCTTTTCAGCACACTACTCAAACTCTCTTCTGAAGTTGGAATTATTCATTTCCTCGTGGCCTCTTCTATGTCATTTATCACAAAGGAATCTAAGCATTTCATAAATGATGATGAAAATGGGTTTATTTTCACAACTTGCTGGTGAGGACTCAGTTTGGCTGGTGTCACCACTGCTTTATGGATGGGTAAAGGATAGACGTGTATTAAATTTCGCATTTCTCTCAAGCCTGAGAAATTCAAGTGGCCTCTGATTCAATTTTTTTTAGCTGACAGTGCATCTGGGTTCCTTATTTGTGTTCTGACTACCTTTACCACACTTAAAACTGTTGAAGTTTAGGGCTTCTATAAACCCAAGCTTTGCAAAGCCAGGATTCATCTTAATAATTCCTCATGAGAAACTGATTTAAAGATTTTCCCAGAGTTAGATCACAACCTGATGGCGTGTTCTGCCTTCTTCAGAACCTCAGGCTGAGCTCCTGGCTGCACTTTCCTTACTCCTTTCTCACATTTGCACCTTACCAGACCTCTGTATCAACACACCCAAAACAGGCATCTCTAGGACTCCAGAGAAGACAACTGATGCCTGCTTTACAGGAGGCATCTACTGGTTCCCTGGAGTTGTTTCAATCTGCAGAGCGAGACTTTCCTGTGCACTAAGAACAGGATGAGAATTTTGAATTGAGAGGATCATGGATATAATTATCTGAAACTGTAAAGACTGTAATAAAAAGCGGCCGAATGAAAGTTTTCAGGGGTATTTGGCTCCATTATTAAACAGTTAACAAATGGAGAAACTGCATGGTCTGGATGGGACAGACTTCAACAATGTGAACAAAGGCCAGATCATCCAGCTCCACAGTTTGTCACCTCAGATGGGCACATGGATAAAGGCAGTTTATCCCTGGGACCTGAGGTCTCTGCTGACAGCTGAGAATTGGGAAGAGCCAGGTATTACAGGCCCTGTTTTACGGTTGTATATGAGTGAGGTGGTGTAAATTGTCTCTTCTTCCTGTTCTTTCCAGAGATCTCCATTTCCCTCATTCTGTTCCCAGACAGAAATTCAGAACAAAAGAGGAATTGAAAATGTCAAATTAGCTATTTCTTTCACCACGCCGTAACTAGACAGGGGAAGCTTTAGAGGGAGAGAGGGAAGAGATGGCAAAGGTATTCACAGGCCATAATGTGCCAGCTCCAAACAATGGGCCCAAGTTTATTCTTTTCAGATTTTTTGAGATGCATATTCGTGGGTTTTACAGAAGCAGAATAATATACTTTCCCCCTCTACAAACATTCTGGGATACTTTTTTTGTTTGTTTTCTTTTAGTGCAATAAGATCACTGTTTGCGCCCAACTTGTTAGATTTCAACCCAAAGTTCAACTACATTACAAACAGAATTTTATAATGACAAGGTCTGGCCCACCCTAATAATACAGCTGTGCTCCTCTCCCTGACCTGTAATAACCACAGGGTAGGTGAAAGTCTGCCTTTTCCAAGCAATATTGAAGGCACAAACACAGCTTCAGCCTTTCCACGCAGACCAAAATAGAATTCACAGCTGCCTGCTCATTTAAAAAATCTCCCCACTGCAGGCATCAAAGCCTCAAGGCCAAATTTCCCCTGCATGGTTCTACCTTGGCACTGATATGCTCCCAGTGCTGCAAAAAGCACAGTCTCTCTCCCCAGGCAAACCTCTCCTACAGCCCAGCTTACACAGGTCAGCCTCTTTACTAGGTTACTTAAGATATTCTGGTTGTCTGTTCTGCTTTACTGCACCAGCAATTTCCTTTCAAAAGTCCAGCCTTTTCCCTTGGCTTCTTATTTAATTTTCCAAAGAATTTACAGCATGCTATCAGGAGAAACTTCATACTGAACCCACCCATCTTCTCTCTCTGGTGTTGCATTCCTACCTGTCGGGGATGGACAGGTGCTTTCAGACACACTACAGAACCACAGAAAGCAGGAAATCTTCTGTCCAGCTGAGGATGAAAATGGTTACCTGTCCTGGCATTTGACTCCAGCTCCAAAGTATGATTATGAAAGGGGAAGGAGGATACTCATACTGGGTTTTTAACGAATGTCATCTAAGGCAGGACCTTAGACTGACATCACATGTGGACAACACCACAGGGCCTCTCAGGAAGCATCTAGAATAGCATGTAAGGATGGGGATACTGTGTTTTTGTGTGATTTGTTTTTAAAGTGTGCGGGAAGAGAAGGGGGAGAAGGCAAGGAATCCTATTCAGAACTAGAGAGTTCAACAAATGATTTCTATGGAGAAAAATGCTATTATTTTTATGCCAGCACCTTTTAGTTGTAGGACTTAAAAGAGTTTGGGGTTCTTTGTTAACCACTTGGACCAATGCCCAACAGTTGTTTTCATTTATCCTCGACATTTTCAACGGCTCCCATTGAAGTGAGATGAAGTAGCAGAAAGAAAAATAAACGGGGCTTTTCTCCCCTCTTTCCCCAGCAGTTTGGTTCAGTGTTCTGTCTTGTTTTATGGAGCTCTGAGCGGGTGCCATCCCAGCTGGCTGAGCAGCCACGGAGGGGGAGGCGGGAAGGACATCCCAGAGCTGCGGTGAGGGACCCGCAGCCCTCGGCTGCACCTCCCAGCTCTGCTGCAGCCTTCCTGCACTGCCTGTGCCAAGTCACTTCACCTCTCCATGCCTCAGTTCCTCATCTGAGAGAGGCAATATTGCTTCTTTTTTCTTGACTTGCACCGGTTTTGTGTCTATAGACAGGAAGATTTGTTCGGCCGGGGTAATTTCTTACTACCTGTTTCTTGCCCTGCCTAAAACAATGGGGCTTTGGTCTGTAAGAGCATTTAGGTAACAGAAAAATTTAGCTCATAACAAGAGTACTTGTCCAGATCTGCATGTCCTCTGGGTTTGCCTTAGTTTCCTCATGGCCAGAACTGTTGGAACAGTTTTAATCACTCTGTGAATATACTTGACAGCTTTGAATGAAACCCAAACCCAAATTGAAAACTGATTTGAATTGTTATTTCTTTTCAAATCCAGAACTGAACCTACACTCTTTGAAGACTATGTGGGACTCAAAAAAATCCCAACCAACAGAATAAAACTTTCTCTGTAGCTGGACCAAAACTCAACTAAAAAAATGTCTGGTTTGACTCTGTAACAAATTTACTTCCTTGATGATTTCAGTTCCCTATTATTCATCATGTCATGTTAGCCAAAGTTATTAGGAAATACACCATTATTTGTGTAAAAATTAATAGTTCCTGAAAGCTTTAAAGTCCTTGGCATAAATGGCAACTTGGTAGAAACCTGTTATGAAATGTCACGGTCATTTGTAGCCAGTCTTCCATTTAGAAAACTTTGATCAACTAATTGGAGAGAAGGCACAACTTAACCAAGAAACAACCTGTAGGTGGCAAGCACTTCTCCAAAACCACCAAAAGAAATAAAAATAACAAAGGGCAACCTGACAGAAATGGTATTTGGATTTGATTTTCCAGCTCAGTTCTGGTTGCTGATTTGCCTAGGTTGCTGTGCTTGAACTTGAGTTCCTCTCAGTTTTGGTTAAAAAAGAAGGGAAAGAGGTCTTGGGATGTTGTGTTCCAGACAGTGAGGTGAGCCGAGACAATGAAACTCGGAATTTCTTCCCTCAATTCAGTTACATTTTTTGACCAAGTCTTACAGTCCAGCCCAAATTATACATTATGTTTTGTCTTCTGCTTTTCTTAGTTTGACTTTGAAAAGTCCTGCAATAAACGATGAATCGAAACATTTTACTTTGATTTCATGAGGTGTTGGTGTTACTTACCAGTCAGTCTTGTCTATTTAGGTACAGTTTCTTTATGGACTTTGATCTCTGCAACTGCAGACAGCCACTGTCAGAAGCCAAAATCATCACAGATCCTCTCACACATGAGACAGGCGTGCACGTGATGGTGCTCTTCTTGGAAACCTTTTGCCTGCTGCTGTTTTTGTAACCATAAAATCAAGGCTGTGTTGAATGAACAGGACAGCCTTGTTTTTGACTGGACACAGAGAGAAAAGAGGAGACAAGGAACAGGCCTGGGAAAAGCCCAGGTATGCCAAATGCCTGCAATTACCTGCCTCTGCCCTTCCTTTCACCATCTGTGAACAAGTAGTGACGGGTGACTGCAATGACTGGAGCTATTAACCTACAGCTCAACTGAATTAATTCCATTTTAGCTGGAAAAAAATGTTCCCATACATTCAGGGCTAGGCCAGCAAAATTAAGCAAAAGCAGGAGAAGCCAAAAAAATCCTCATCTCTTCTTCGTTCTTACTCTCACACCTCCAGGGAACAACTGTACTCCCAGCTCTATCTGAGCCTTTTGCAGCCACCAGAACAAGTGTCTGGTTGATGTGACAAGGCAGCCAACGGGTCAGGAGCAGTGAACCAGATGTGCTCCTGAGCAGATTATCTGCTGTGTAATATTTGAGATATTTTTTTCCCCTAGATGGGGCTGTAAAACACATTGCCCACCACATAGCAGGTAAAAACAAGCAGCAGCCTTCTTTTCTACAGGATCTGCATATTGGACTGCTCTTTGTGAGCACTGGGTTATGGTTAGTTTTGCCGTGCCAGAAAAGACACGCACAGACTGCATCTGCACATGGCACGACAACCCCAGCCCCTGTTGCCTTTCCACCAGTGAAGATAGAGAAGTCTGAGACTAAAGGTGAATCCCTGCTCAGGTGTTGTTCATGGCTCAGATGGAAAAACAATCAGACAAGATCATTTGAGACACTGTCTCTGGGAAATAGGTTTGTAAAGGCAGCCACAGCTGTCTGCCTCCTAAGGAAACCGCAGCCATTTGTGAAAGCAGAAAGCCCATCTTCCCTCCACATCCTTCCCTCCCGCACCCACAGCTCCATGGCAGCTCTGCCAAACCTCTGCTATGTACAGGCTGACATGGCCAGACTCAAAGTCCTCTGCAGGCAGCCCAGTGACAGAGATAAGGCTGATGATGTTGGAGCAGATGTCTTCTGTCTCTCTGGCTCCCATCCTTGTTTGTTTGTTTCCATGACCCGTAAGCTGGTTCCACTCTACTAAGTGACTAGTGAGTTACCACAACCCCCTGTGTTGGGAAGATAAAGGCAGCATCCGGAGCACCCTGTGATCAAATGCACCCAAACACCTGATAAAATCCCCCCTCCCTCTCTCCTGCTCTCAGGCTGTCCCTCCTGCAGGCGCCTGCTTATGTGGTCGTGTTTGAAACCGTCTTCTGTGACACCTACGTGGAGACTGGTTGGCTTGGACTAAATCCTCTACAATAATTCTCTGCTCCTCCCCCTGTTCTGCTCTGAATGGTGAAGATGGGGTCAGTGTCTTGCAAAAATAAGCCAAACCGGATCAGGTGATGATGTAGGATTAGGTGCGGTTCCCCACTGGGTGTCAAATCCCAGCACACCCACTGCTAGCCCATTATATTTTAATGGCAGGAGGATGATAAGTCAACACTTCAAAGAGAGAAAGAAGGCTGTGGAGAGCTTCCTGGATTCCTCTTTAAGGTGAAGACAGAATCAGCCTTAATTGAAGTCCCTTCTTATCTGTTTTCATCATTTTTGTTTCATGAAAGTGGGAGGTTAAAATGGACAAGAAGAATAGCACAGGAAGAGTCTGAGAGAGAAAACACCTTTTCCCTGTTGCTGCATGTCCCCTTTGTGGTTTTCTTCCTTTGCCCTGCATGGATAAAATGACATGAACCTGCCAAAACCTGCACAGAGTCAGATTCTTATCTCCACCCTCCATTACCAGAGCTTTGTCCTTCGCAGTTTGCCAGACCCTGTGTTCTGCCTTTCATAAAATCATAGGATCATTTAAGTTGGAAAAGACCTTCAGCGTCATCAAGTCGAACTGTTTACAGCAGGGACTGGAAGATGCTCAGTGACTCATCCAGGTGGAAGGAATCTGTTCAACCATACAGTCCAAAATCACAAGACCTGACCTCTTTAGGACCTGCTGCCACCTAGACAGATGCAACTTGGCATTTATGTTATTGTGCTGGAAAACAGTCACCATTTTCAGCAGTTAGGTTGTGCCTCAGATAATTTTGTGAGGACCTCAGCTGAGAGGGAAAAGCACTGGCTTTACCAGTAGCAAAAGTAATAGCAAAGCGAAGAACTGCAAGGATTTATGTTGCACAAGTGTTTTCTTACAGCCACAGAGGCTTTTTTCACTGAGAGAAGAGGCATATGTCTTTTTGAGTTTGATGGTATGGGAAGTAAAATGACAAAGCCAGAGAAGATGGAGCAGCAGTCGTAAAAGTATGTGGTGAGAGGTAAATGTTGGCTTCTCCCCATAACCTTTATTGTGGCCTGCTCACACTTGTTCACACAACAAACTTGTCTCTTCTAAGTTTTCACCTCAGGCTGGGTGCCTCGTGACAGTGAACCCCAAAGAGGAACATCGTGTTTTCTTCCAGTGAAGGCATAGCCTGAACTTCTGTGTTCCTTCCATGACCAGCCACTGGATGCAGCAGCATGAACAAGAAAAAGGAGAAAAAACAAAGTGGGCAAGAACCTAATATCTCTGCCACAGACTAGCTTCAAGCTCATCACTTACTGTGCCAGTAAAGCATGGTTTGTCTTATCTTTTTTTTCTTTTTTTTTTTTAAAGGAAAAACTTCCATTTAACATCCAGAGCCAGATTCATGAACAACTATTATACCCTAAAGGTAACTGTTTCTGTCCTGTCACAGACACACGTGGTGAGATCATGCTGCTGTTTCTGCTGCACTATGTTTGGCAGAGGCATGGATTATGAAATATTAAAAAAGGTTATTTTTTTATCTCTTGTATCTTTTATGTCTCCCTTCATCATACACAGAAACCATGTATGCTCTGCTACTTGGAAGAAATGTGAAAGTTAGAATCTGTAGCTCCTGGGATAAACCACTCTGGTATGAAGAAGAGAAACAGGATGATAAAAGGGTCTGGGTGAGATGAGTCAAGTGTGCAGTCAACATACAGCTCTCGCAGAATTAGAAGACTACCTCGGTGAAAACTGAGGTCAGGAAATAAGAAGGCATCACTGACTGCATTTCCAAACTAACAAGGAATAACTGAAGCACCATCTCCAGAAGGGGAGTTGGGTAAAGAAAAAGCCAACAAAAATGTCAGAAGGTTTTACTTTTAGATTGGTTTTGAAAGGAAAAGAAACTTGCGAGCCTATCCTTAATGGGTTTCTGGTCATGACATGAAATACATGATAGTATTTGCCAGTAATCTTCAAGTCTGTCTGCTTCCTCCAACCAAATTTAGCACAGATGTAGAAGAATAAAAAAATAGGTTTTTGCTTATTTCTTGAACAAATGTCACTGGCAAATCATTCACAGAAGGGCTGCATGGATATTTCCACCTTACCCATTGGAAAATACACATTAGTGTGCCGCCCTTGAATCACAAAGTCATAGGATATCACTGAAAGTGATACTCACTGCACAATCTGTTTTGAACTTAACACAGACTTAGATCATGAAACAAGTTCTCCATAATGTCAGGGGTTTGCCCTTAGTGAAGATGGCAAAAGGTCAGAGTAGCCAAAGCGAGTTCTGGATAAATGGAAACGGAAAACATGATGAGTGAAACAACACAAAGTGAATCCTTGAAATCGGGGAAGACAAACACACAAATCCCCCAAACCAAGTAAAACATGCACAGTGGGGAAAGAATCATCATTTCATTGCTACATCCTTGTGTTATACAACTGCACCAGGTTTTGTAATGCAAGAAGTCACACAGGAGTGGGCTGCACATGTTCATACACCCAGATTACACACAGTGCTTAGAAACTCTACACGTCTTACAAGCCACTCCTTACCAGGACAGCCTGGTACACCTCTTAATCCCAGCTATCAGTTTGTGCAAATCCCTCCTATAGAGAAGCTTGACTGACAATGGTTATGTGGGCAGTTCCTTACAGCTGAAGAGACCCGACACTAGTTTTCCAGTAACTCATGGGACTGAAATGGTGATTTGTACGAAATCTAGGTGTTAGACTGGGAAAAAAACAATAGGCATGTGCTGCTTGGAGTACTGTAGGTGTTGGGTGGGCAGGATTCGTAGTGGCATGGAGGGGACAAAGAAAAATGAAAATGAAAATTAAAGGGGCAGAGTGTTCCTATATTAAATTATTCCATTTTACGCTGCTGATGCAATCCGAGCAAACCAGCAATTTCCTTTCAGCCTCTTTTTTATGAGCAATCCTATTCAAGCTTTGATAATAAAAGGAACACAGGTGGGTAATTAAGGAGGTGTGAAACTCAAACGAATAGCCAGCTTTCTGCTGGTGCTTTCCACAGTGTGCTCTGGAAGGCTATCTGCATCCAAGTGCTGAGTGATTGAGTGACCTTGCAGACTGACCTGGGGACTAATTTTCTTTCAAAACAGAACAAAACTTGAAAGGTTTCTGTAAAAATTTAGCTTTAAAAATTGCTGACAGTTTTGCCATTCCAGGAACTACTTAGGAACAACACTACCTCACTTGTAATCATGCTTTTCATAGATCGCAGCAGAACACAGAGACAACCATGGTGGGTCAAACCAGAAGTCCATCCAGCACGAGGTGCATCTGGCAGTATTCAGCAGTGGATGTACAGCGAAGAGTGGAAGAGGGCACATATAGAGTGATCCTTCCCCTTGCATTGCCCCTCAGTTACTGATTTACAGACTTACTGGAGAGGTTCCCTTTTAAGGAGCAAGTTTAACAGCCTTCTGTGGAGCTCTCCTCCACAACTCAATGGGAATATACCATTCACGCACCAGTAAGGATAAGACTCAGAAGCCCCTCACTCTGAAAACACAGATCACTCATCAGAAGTACAGCAACACCTGCAGTGTAACAGCAGAGAAAGCCTTGCAGTTACAGGCCCCCAAAGAGTCTGAAGTTCTAACTAGTTTGAGGGCACTCTTTACAACTGAACTTCCACAGTGTTTGTATATTTTACTGGAAACTGTGATCCAAACTCTGCTTTGTTTTTTCCACTGTTATTTTGGGTTTGATATTTTGGGTTTTTTTCCTCCAGTGTTTTTTGCTTGTCTTCCTGGAACTACTTGAGGATGCAGCAAAGTTTCTGGGCCACAGAAATAAAGCTCGATTGCAAAGCAGGTGTCTGGATGTTCCTTCTGGTTGCAGTCTAGCTTGCTGGCATCCATTCCCTGGGATAAATTTTGAGGCTAGCTGATTACAGTCAGCTAAAAATTTGCTGTGTGTTGTATCCCTCCTGTCCATGGCTTGGGAGTGATGGTTTTAAAGGAGAAAGTCACAGTTTTAATTAAACCAACCAGACCACAGTGATACATTCACAGGACATACAACTTCAGAGCACATATCCCTGTTCCCGGGGATAATTATCTGGACTTCTAAAAATGTATGAATGTGTGTGTTTTGGTCTTTCTTCCTCACCCCAGTCCTTGCAAACTGGCACCTCCTCCATTTCTGGGAAGGTCTCTCTTATATATAACAAAATGACTACAAGAATGCTGTTCCCATGCATGTCCTTCTCATCACCTGAAGTGTGGAAAGCTGGGTAATTACAAAGTGACCCCAATGGCTCCACAGAGGACTATAATCATGAGATTAAGTCCATTTAGGAAGCCTGATACCAAATATCCAACTGCAGCACAGTAAAACCAAAATTCCCTACCGACTATCTCTGCTCGTAAAAGTGATTTAGATTGGTTCTCCCTGTACATGAGTTCTCTGCTGGCCGTCTGAAACAATTAACAAAGCAAATAATAGATTGCAATGTTTTTCTTTCCATCCAGGTTTGCGCTTTATATATGTGAACAGTTAAAACATACATCTTAAAATGTACAATCCTGGAACCTCAGAAGTCCCTTAGCTGCTGAGTGAAAAGGAACCAGCAAAGCTCATTTGCAGGGAAGAGCAACAAAAGTCTTGTCATTCCTGCCAGAGATGCTAATTTCAGGGTGGGGACTGCAAACTGAACTCCTCAGATCCTCAGCTCCTGCATGACCATCCCAACTGACCTTATTAACTCAATGTTTTTAATTTTTCAAGGGAAAAAAATGGGAAAGGACTGAGCTGTTAACCAGATCCAGTTTTATTCCTTCTCTGTGCCCCAGCTTGATTTTCATGCCATTAAATACAAGCAATTTATCAAATTCTTCTCAGCTGCAAGCTGATGCCTGGCTGTACAAATGGCCTTGCTACCTGGAGAGATCTGGGCACGATTTACTATGCCATTTTCCAGCTTGCGTTATGAGCTCTAGCTTTCTGCACAAGCCTTCCCAACAATTATCAGTGCAGATTGCCTGGGGCTGCACTCCCGGGGATTCCACAGCAGGCTGTGGGGATCTCAGCTTTCTCATAGTACCAAAAATGTCCAGGGTATCCCTGATGAACAGAACAGGTTTCCCCATAAAGAAATATTACAACCTCTTCACACCCTCCACGTGACACGCATGGAAACGCATCCAGAATCCACAAAGTCAGGCTCAAACCAGTTCTCAGCAGCCACGAGCTCAGGACGCAGCCTGAGCTGCAGCGTTATCCAGAATCGACACAAACACCCTCAGCACCTTAGGGCAGGCTCGGAGGAGCCAGCCCAGACCCCGCAGCTTTCACGCAGCTGTGTCTGTGTTGAGCCCATGCTGCGGCCAGACCAGCCCTCAGCCGTGCGAGGGAGAGCGCGCAGGCACAGCTGAGCGCGTTTATCGCCCCTCCCGGGCTCTCCTTCAGCCTTGCAGGGCAGACACAGACAATCGACTTTCCTCATGTTTCAGCCTGTCATGTAGTAAATCCTGTTAAGGACGAGGGGTCTCTGCGTCCTCTACAGATGTGGAATATCACCCAGATCCAGAGCAACATGCAGATTCCCCGTGTGCTTGTTCGTGGCTTCTACAGAAATTTAGCAGCCAAATTCACGCTAGGCTGAATTCCTAAAAACATAAATAGGTTGGCTGATACATCTGTTAAGCCTCAAAGGGCAAACAGCAGAGGCTATTCTTCCCTCCAGAAACTGTTTCAAGAAGTGCAGCATCATGTCCTTTGGGACACGGGGATCTCCTCACATGTGGCACATAGCTTTGCCGCAAGCAGGAGGCAATCCCAAAGCGAGTGACTGCCTTACTGGGGCTGAGAGGAGCACCAGAGGTGGACAGAGGAGTCTGAGGTTCAGAGAAGGCCCAAGCCAGGTCTGGCACAGGCACAGGCAGCCAGTCGAGGCTATTTACACTTCTCCTCTGTTGTTGCTGGTTTACTGTTCAAAGTGGAAGCAAAGAATATTGTTGTCCAGGCAAGAGCACGAGGGATTTACATCCTGCTGGCGTAACACAGGTGGTGCAATCCGCCAAGTGATGTGACTTAAGCAGCCCCAGGAAATCCCCAGAGCTTGTGTAGATCAAGGGGAAAGCCTCAGGAGCTTTGGAGAGCTGGCAAGATAAATTGCAAGAGGACCAAGCAGAGAGTAGCGCAAAGACATAGCCATAGTCGCACGCTATTTATTTTCATTCTTTTTGAAAACTCAGATGCTTCCATCACTTAGGGAAGGACATGGAAAAATATGGGCAGATCCCTAACTATTGCACAAAGTCTTCACCATCATGAAATCTCCAGGGTCTTTATTCTTTGGCAAAGGCCCTGGTAATCATGTTTTATCAATTGACTGCTGTAAACAAAGCTGAGCCTTTCTTTGGAGCAAGATAAATATGAAATGCAAGTTAGGCAGATTCCTGCTAGTCAAACCCGATTCCTGGGAGAGATGGGGGAAATGCAGAAAGGAAGATCCTTGTCAAAGCAAAGATGAATATCTTGCATGTGAATATGTCAGATGCTTGAGAATCCAACCCAGGAACTATCAAGTTTCCAGTCACATCATCAGTGTTTACTCTGGAGTAAAAATTAGTGACTTTTTCCATTAAATTCTATTGATCTATTTCTCCAACAAGAAGCTTCTTCATCTAAATCACTGGTTTATTGTGCCTCTGATTGTTTAAGAGGATGTCATGGGAGCCACTGAAGAGTCACTCACGCCACTATTCATCCTACCACACATAGGCAAGCTGTGTTTCCATTCGAAGCCTTGCTGCACAGATTTAATCTTTCAACATAGAGTGGCCTTTGTTTGCAAAATTAAAATAATCTGTGTATGTATTTTACATGTTCACAGACTGTCACAGAAGGATGGCTAAATCACTCTGCTGTTCAGGTATTTAGGCCTGCAAAGGGAATATTAATTGATGAAATCCGCATATACTGGTTACAGCTTCCTGAATGGGATACAGGTACATGATGCCTTTGCATCAGCAGGTGTAAACAGGGTATGGCTGTTTACCTACATCCTTACAGATGGCTCCCTCAGGGCCTAAGATAAAATATGCTTTATATTCCTAACTCTTTTCCTAAGGATAACAAATCAGCACTTTTGCCAGCAGAGATTTTTGCTTTGACCTAGGAGGTCCTGGTATATTCCCTGGCAGCCAGTGGTGCCCACAGTGTGTTATGAATGTGAAAAATAAACAGCCAGTCCTAGAAGCAGGCAGGGTTCACTGTGCACTTTATCATAGGAGGGCATGTGAGGTATGTCACTGTTTGGAAGTGAGCCTCCTTCCAGAAAATGTCCCTGAGCACTTGGGCTGAGAAAGCAGTTCAGATGAAACATGGTCTGAGAAACAGTCTTTCAAAACCAAGGATACAGATCCCTTACAATGCCCTTCTTTCTAGCAGCACTACCACAAAACTTTGGAAAAAAACAATTTTCTGGTTATTTTCAGCTTAACAATCAACAGAACACAGTCCTCTTACCTATCTGTGTACATTTTGTACTTTGGGAGAGACACTGATATCACAACCTTGGAAAACTGACATCACATGAAATAATCCCTCTACTCTAAACCTTATATCCCAAGATCTCTGAACTAAATTATATTATTGTACTGTCCAAAAATGTTTAAAAGTGTTTCAGGCATTCCACTGAGCAACTAGAAGTAAACATTCCTTTCCCAAATCATTCACCATCTATGTCCCAAATACAGCATAAAAAGTATCAAAGTGATTAAAAAATAAGGAAAAGAACAAAACCCTGTCTTCTATTCTGCTGACACTTCATTCTGGAGAGGGATATGCTCAGAAGCCTTCAAGTTCGAGAAGAATAATTTCATATCTTCCTTTCAAAGTACCACGTTTTTTGACATTTTTAAAATCTTACATCCTACAAGGGTTTAAGAGTCAGCACTGAAATGAAATAGTGAATACTTCCATTTGTCCCTAAAAAACCTTACTTCCCAAATTCTTTCACAAAGAATTTGCTATTTCAAACTAGAATTAACAAATCTCTGCAACTTTCTCTTCTCTGCCTGATATTACCATATTAAAATATGGTCTCCTGCAAGCAGATTAGGAGAACATTCCTCCAAGGGGAACTATAGCTCTTCAACACCTAAGAATCAGTCCCACCAAGAGTTCCAGAACCCAAAGCAGAAAGAGGGGGAATATTCAAATGCCTCACTTTTTCCACTGTTCAGCTTTTCTTGGATTGTTATGTGGATTTTCACTAGGCTTCCAAGTTTGGAGGACTTTTATTATTGCTATAAACTCTGCTCATGAAGTGGATTTTCTAACCCTTTCATGCCAGACATTTGGCTAAATTCAAGCCTAGTATCAGTTTGGTATCTGACACAGGGTCTCGTGGGAACCATATCCTGCCACTGACACAGGAATAGATGTTGTCATCAGATAGTTCCCTTCCTCCTCTATGCTTCTAGCAGGGCTACCTGTTTTTAATAATGATATTTGAGGAAAACATCTGTGTTACCTCGCCATGTGACTGAATTCAAGAGAACAAGCCACATGCTGCAAACATTTCTTGGAATTGGGAACTACTGTTCTATTCAGCATCCAGCTGGAGGTCGATATTCCCAAATACTCATGAGCATAGGTCAGCAAATGCCTGTCTTTCATCTAGAAAATCTGATTCCTGTGTCAACAAGGCTGGGCAGGATTCATGACCATTTCTCTGCCATCTGTGGTTTCAGACTTCAGACGGCTTTGAGACAGCTCAGCTGAATGAGGGGGCTAATTCATAAGTGACAGAGAACCATCACTGAGCTATAAATGAGTCGAATGCAGAAGTTATTAATTAGTCCGATTTTAGTCTATTTAGCAATATTCCCGGCAAGTTGTGTAATGAATTTGCTCCGTAACTGGGGACACAAAGGGGTGTCAGCTCATCCCAACATCAACCAAGGCTTAATACTTTGTGAACTGAACATCTCCAGAACAATGACAAGATTATTCAGCTCATTTAATGGAAAGCATCATCAATCATCACCATTCTGGGAGAATCCAGAACTGTACAGGACAGAACCATACAGCAACTTGCAAATTTCTAATGTGACCACTACTGAAATTCAGAAATGTTCTGTTTTCTAAATTATGACTCAGGGAAGATCATGCTTTAGCATCTGTCCTATTTCTGATCATCTCTTGGCACTGGCTAGACTTACACTCAGGCAGCATCTCCATGGAGTTTGTTTTTCCTTTCAGTCTGCAAAGAAACAAAAGGAACTTTGGAGAGGATTATTGTTATTTTTGCATTCTTCTGCAACTCGATACACTTCCTATCTCCAAACCTCTTTATAAAACAATGGATTTTCCAGTACATTAGGACTTGCCACTAGCCCAAGGATTTTCGCTGCTCCTGGCAGCCCGCTGCATTGGCAGAGTTCCCTCTGCATCCTCGACCTGCTGCTGATTGATCCCCGTAATCCAATCCATTTTCAACAAGCCACTTCTGCTCCAATAAAAACAAGGGGCTTTGCTGATTGCTGGTTTCAGCTGCAGCTGTTGGGGCCACAAATCCAAAGAGAAATATTTAAAGCCTATTTGTAAAAAATCCACTGGTAAAAATAAAATGATCCATTGCTTTTATTCAGTTAAACTCAGAGGGAAAGTAATTACAGCTTCTTTTTATGTGTCATATCTTCTTTATTATTTTATCCCTGTATAACTCTCTTGGTGTGATCATGGTGCTCCTCTCAGTAAATAGGTGAGGAAATGTTACAACTGAATTCCCCCAGGGCTTTGGTATATGTAAGCATGAAATAGCTTGTATAACATGGGTGCTGCAAACATTTCACAGACTTTAATTCTTTAATTTAGAAGAGACTGTTCTAATCTGCCCCTCCTACAAAGAACCTGCCAAATAAAAAAATCTCATGTCATTCAAGAATTCTTGCACTACAATTACACTTTCAATCTCAATTGAGAGAAAGAAAAAAACATTGTAAGATACAAATCCTGACATCCGGACACCAAACGAGAGACAAATCCAGTGCTTTCAGGTACATTATTCCAGCTCTGCAAATATCTGCAAATTTGAAGTTCTGCATTTTATTTTTAGACTGAATTTGACAAGCTGCAACTTCCAGTTGTGGGATCTGGTAAGAGGTTTTGATGGTGTGGTTGTTGCAGTTATTCCACTTAGTTAATAAAAGAGAAAGTTCAGATAGCTTATAGATCAAGTCATCTATTCTGGGAAAATATTTCAGAGGAGAACCAACCCTTTCTCTCTCATTTGTAAAGAATGTTCTCTCAATTCAGGACAACATGGCTCTTCTCATATCTTTTCCATCATTCTGTAACTGCATTTCTGCTATTAATATTTGTGGCTTCACTGGTTTGCCTAAAGTTGCTGACACAAATAAGGACTGTGATGGGATCTCTCAAAGCAGAAGCCATACTTTGCAGACAGCATATTCCACAACCACTGCTAGCACTATAAGTCATAAACAGAAAACTACCATAGGCTGATCTTTCCTTAAAAAATTAGTACAGAGAAGTCTAGAACAGATAACTGACAACTATGGTAAAATCTGAGCTATAAAATTTCCAGAGTTATTCATGGATTACTTTGGTTCACTGCAGTAGTTAGTGGCCTTTGGCTAATAGTTAATTGTCCTTTTGTTTACAGTTGTTGTCTGCAATAGCTAATTTTATTATGAAGGGCAAGGAGGCAGCAGAAATAGAAAGTATGGGCCAGAGAATTGTATTGGGAAAACTATGAGAGCCAGCAGAATTTTTTTCATTGAGCCTTATATGCTACATTTGGCACAGCACTGGCTTAATGAAATTTTATTGATTCCAAGGCAAGCTTCCAATGGAAATCTGCCCAGATTCCTGAGGGTCTCTGCTGAGGCTGGAGACCTTCGATGTGCTGATCCTTGGCTGTAGCCTTTCTGTTAATGGGTCTGTCCTTCAGACAGGGGATCAGGAAAGCCCCAAAGAAGCTGCTCTGTAAAGTTATACTTCTCTCAGCACTGCTGCTGCCATTTGCTCAGAAACTAAAGAGATTATAATTTCCCAGGCATTTGTAGGGGCTGGGGAACTTCTGGCTTATTAAGAATTAAACAGAGAATAGTTTCCAGTCCAATTTAGACAAATATTTGGGGAGAGAGTAAAAAAATGGGGAAATCCTTATAAGTGCAAAAGTCGTGGCCCTCAACATCAGTGTAGCTCAACACTGATGAACAACAACTCAGAGTTTAAGTATGAAAAAAAAAATACTTAGTTTGGAAAAGGTAGAAAGATGGAGAGCTGGTCACCCAAAGAAACAAAAAGGACCACCTCAGACAGTTATCTTGCAAAGAAGAGGATGTTTATCAACTTGCAGTGAGGAGGAATGGAGCTGTCACTACCACGTAAACTAGATCATGAGGGAAGGATATAACAGTGCCTACTTGACTTCACAGCCAAGAAGGTCTTTTAAAAAACTGGTAAGGTTTTAAAAGGACACCTGTATCAGTAAAATAGTTAGCTTACAGTCTTGAAATACACTCAGGAGATGCCATGTGCCCATTCATGAACAGAAATTAAGCAGTAAAGATCTCAGGTTATCCAGAAAAATTCATCACAAAGAGCTACATGCTCTCAAAGGTTTCAACTGCTAAGCAAGTTCTGATGTTATTCAAAAAACTGACTCTCAAGGGCCCAGCCTGAGGAGCTGGGGAGTTGTTTTCCATTTGCATCTTTGGGATCCACCCAAGACTTAGTTTCCTTTGACTATAAAATGAATGTTTATTGAACTCACCAGGTCACCCTGCCCTCAACTACACAAGATTTCCTCTGTTACAGTATATCAAGAACTACTTTCTCTATCCTCCTTCTGAAGCAAGATTAGTGTAATCAGAATGGGAAAAGCAGTGCATAACTGGAATAATAGCAATAACCTTCATTTAATTGAATATCTTCTCTTTTAAAGAGTTCTCAGATGGGGGACAAGCTTTTGAATAGACATGGCAGCATCGAGGTCTGTCGCTATACAATGTGGTTTTATTGTGGCACTCCTACTACTTTTCATCTCTCTAATGATATTTGCTCCATGTTGGGCTCAGAGGGACTTCTTTCTGCAGAACTGATGAGGCTTCAAAGGAAAATATGAGTTCAATTTCTTGGAGGATTGCAGTTCTCCTAAATTAAATTTTTATCCCTGTGAAGAGTTTAATCCAAAGGGTAGTTAGGGGAGAATTTGCTACTGTGGAGAAAGTCACCACAGCAACTAGTCATCACTTCACATATAATTTTCAGTTCATCATTAGCTGAGGTGCAAATTAAGGCTTACACTTGCCCACTTCTTGTGTAACCAGAAATGTTTTCCTGGGATTTTTCACCCAAGCAGATCAGGTTCTCCTGCTAAAGGGTATTCAAATATTCCTTGTTCTGTTTCCAAGCCTCACAGGAAAAAAACAAAGACAACACAACAACCAAACACAAGAATTACCACACAGTGCAGATCCAGTTCTAAGCAAAAAAGCCCCACCTATTACATTCAACAGCCACAAAGGAGCAGATCTCACGAAGATTTTGCTTCCCACATTTACTAGAGCTCGTAGGAGCCCTCTATCAGAGAGCAGTGAACCTAAGGGTTGAGTAATGTGCAGTAAGAAAACATGTAAGTCTCCATAGCACTGGCACCTGAGAGCTGGGAAGTAAAATTGGCTGCAGTGGAGTGGTTTTGGGCAGCCTCTTGTCAGACAGCTCACAGGGCAGGGTCACCCCTTCAGAGCACCAACCACATCTACTCTGCCCTCACATTTCCCTCATTCTCAGATGGGGTCAATTCCCCTCACCTCTGTGACCTCGTAATCTTGTTTCTACCTTGTCTGTGTTTCTTTAAACTCACAATTTAAAAAGCTCTTTAAGCAGCTGGCTGTCCTGCAGCAGGAGAAGGGAGGGGAAGCAAAGCTGAGGCCGGAGCAGCAAAAGGGCCACATGAGCATATCCATGTCTGATCCTGGTAGATCCTATTCTCTGTTTGATCCTGCCAGATTTTAAGAGGCAGCACTGCCTTGCAGAGCTTTAGAGAAGGGGCAGCTTTCACATGGCTGATTCAGCAGAGGTGCAGATGGGTGGGTCAGGAAGCAGGAAGAGAGAAATGTCAGATTAAATGTTGGGTGCCAGGCTCTTCCATGGCCGCACGCTGGATTCTGCCAAGGTTTGTGCCAGAAAATGATCCACTGATCTGGAAGGAGAAAATAGATCTGAAGAACCCCAATTCAATAAAGATCAGCTAAGAAAATAGATTATTATTAAACAATTTATTTTTTTTATACCATCTCTGTGGCAAGCCAGCTCCCAGCTGATGGAGATTCAGAGAAAGCCAATTTTGATGTAAGCCACCTGAAAGTCCCTAAAGGTTTCAGACCATTGCCTTGTGCAAACTGCAGATCACAGTGGAGCTTGGCTTAAAGTAGGGTTTATGCAGAGATGGAGCAGTGGATGAAATTAACTTGGGAGAGTTCCACCAGTTAGGCTGGAGATTCCCATTAATCATATCAGTCTGTACCCAAAACAAACACTTTGCCTGTAGAGACTGTCCTCATAGATGTGATAGATGATAATAATTAATAAAGACAGGTGGTTTAGGCATAGACTCAAGGTCCCTACTGTTAGAGCACCACTGACTTCAAGAGAGGTACTTTAACCCTTAAGATGGAGAAAGATGGTTTCTATTTACTTTCCAATGAAAATTACTTTAGAAAGCAATTCCACCATTGTTCTCTTGTTATCAAACATGAAAGTTTTTGTTCAGTATTTGGGCAAGATGTGCTATAGGAAGAGCTCATGAACACTGATGTAGAAGTTGCTACCGTTCTGGGCCCCTACAGTAATATTTCCAGAGAGGGAACTGACCCTGGCCCATCAGCACCACCGGTTTTACGTCAGAAAGTTCAATAGACTCCCCTGTTCAAGGTTTAATGAAGCCTATGATTTCCATTCCTCTGTGCTCTGGCAGTCCTGCTTCGTTTCCTCCTAGAACTCACATCCTCACCTCTACATTTATTACTTTTTATTTTTAATTCTTCCATACTGATTTCTCCCTCATCCTTCTGCATAACTTACCGTACGTATTGGGCAATGTGCAATCCCCAAACCCAGAGTTTGCTGTGGTGCAAAGTTGATGTCATGTTTAGCTTCTAGATGGGTTAATTGGTCTGAATCAATCACATCACTTATGAGAATACCAGTGCCATACTCAGTACATCTATGTAGTGTTGCTTTGTGTGGATATGGTGTGGATATACTCGGTGAGGCCAAACGTTTTAAATCTGTGGCCAGGCTAGGGGTGGATTTCATTCATCTGCCACCTCAGAGAAGTTTATATCTTTCACAGCCTCAAATTCCAGTTGAAAAGCAAGAACAGAAGCTGCTTAGGAGAAATTACTTGAGAAACAGCAGTCAGGGAGAAGAGATGGGGCACAAGAACAGAGAACAAGGGCACATGATGGAGTAGGTTTAGGTATTACTGCACATGTTGAAGCTGACACCATAATGCGTGTCACGGAATTCAAAAATGGTGCCATTTCCTTGAAAATCAGAAGCTAATATGTGCAGCCCTACACTGTGCATAAACCAATCTTCCGCCTTCCCCTGGGGAAAAAACCCCATGCACTATGATTTATAGCAGAGGAAAAGAAGCTTAGATTTTCTTTGACTTCATGCATTACTCCTTCCACGTCTAATGCACCGCCTGAGGCTGTTTCTCATGGAAGGTGAGTGTGTGTGTAACCACTGTCCCTAACAGACTCAGAGAGACAGATGAGTTTTTCTTATGCTATCAGCTTTTTAATTTTTTAATTGCTATTTCTTGCTTTTCTCTTGTAATCCATTCATTGCATTTGCTCTTTCGGTCTGCCTGCGGTTTAACTTGCGCTGATTTAAGATGCTTGGACACTTTTTTGATGATAAATGTGTCTAGTGAAATACTCATGAAGAGTGACTTAGCTTTATGGAAGGAGCCATGAGCGTTCTGAGTTTGACCCCAGGGGCCACATCTGAAGGTAAGAGAATAAAGCCCTTAACTGCAGTCCATTGCATCCTTGATCTTCCCACAGTGCCGGCCCACAGAAGAGCAAATGATGACAACTCCAATGATTTTTGTACTGTAAATAAGACCATATTTCTGTACATTTATAAAGTATTCATTTCCATTTTGTCTAGATAGAATCACACAGATCATCAGGATTTGCAATATGGGTGTACAAACGGCCTTCCAGTAGCACTAATAAAAGCAATACTCCGCGAATCCGAAAGCAGACACGTAATCACTACTGGTCACTCCTGATCTGGAATGGGTTTGACCTGCTGACCTCAGGGTGAAAGGCTCTGTACTGCATTACCACTCCCAAGAGATCTCTGGCTCTCTCTGAGAGAGGTTGTTTTTTTTATTATTTTGTAGTTAACCTCAAGACAGCATCACCTACAATGGATAACATCTGCAGAACACTGGGTATCTGAACATTTCTTTTGCTTTACAACTAATCATTGGCACTCAATGAATCTGAAGGTTAAAAAGAAATTGCAGAAATAATGAAATGAGAATGGGGGGGGAAAGCCCTTAACAGATCCTTCCTGCCACTGGTATATATTTTTCATTTTTTCATATGGTCTTGACATTTCATTTCAAGCAATGGAAGATGTAATGCTTTGGGGGGAATCATCAAAATTTTGCCCATTTAGCGAGAGAGAACCCATCAACCACCTGCCCTCAAAATATACCCAACAAACTATTCTAGATGAACATTAAGAAAGTTTCCATTTGTGCAATGTCTGTACTTCTGGCTTCCATCTTTTACCACTCATTCAGCTGTTCAGATGCTTCATTCATTCACTCTGATTCCATCCCCTGTGGAAGATGCACACAGGCAAGCCTTCAGGTGGGACAGGCCCCATGCAAACACATGCTGAAACCACTCTTTCAAGTTAGAAGCAATCTGCACTTAGCAATTTATTTGAAGCAGCCCTTTTGGTCCTAAAATATCCTACAATTCAGAGTAAATTTTTCCAAACCCCAATGTATAAAATACTGGCCAACCCTACAGAAGTCTTAACCACATACAAAAACCATTTGCAAATTGCAATAAAACTACCCTTTACATCTCAAAGACTTTCTGTCACTGACAAAACTATTTAACCCCCCCCCCCCGGCATTCTGCAAGGAGGATGTTAGTGACCTCATTGTGGAGTTATCCACAACAGGAATTCAAAAAGATCCACATTCAGTGACAGTGGGAGAACTGTACAGGACTTATATGGATCTCCACCCACAGTAGAGCTGATCACTGGAAGCCATATTTTCCCCTGCTAACAATGAGTCCTTATTAATTCTGATTATTCGGGAAGCTCAGCTTATGCACCTCTGTATACAAATGACAAATCAGCACTTAATGAGCATGAACTGATTTCACATTGAACTGTCCATCTCATAAGCATCAACATGTCCAAGAAAGGAAAATCATTTGTTTATTCCCAGCAGTGCTTTGGGATACAGCCTTCAAGATCAGTGGGAATTAGACATGAGGAAGCAGCAAGATATTTTCCCAATTACATATTCACTCATCAATCATAGTTCTCTTTGACACCTGGCTACTGGCCACTGGTCCCTGCTGGGAAAATGCTAGGAATGCAAGAAAAAGGGACATTTTTCCTCCTGTGCCAACTTTCAGTGTAGAGTTAACTTGAAGCTGCAAGTAGCACAGCCCAGCTCCTCTCTGGAAGATCTCCGAGAGCAGATCCATTGTGGAATTTCTCAGCTGGATCTCAGCGTCTCATTCTGCTCCATGGTTTGATATTTTGGACACGTTTCACCATTGTTTCCCCAAATTTTCTACTCCAACTTTGCTAAAAGAATAAATTAAAAAGAAATTCAGCGCATCAGAAAGTGTGTTCTGTTAGATTTCTTTTTCCCAGTATAAAAGGAGGCCATGCAACAGAGACTGAGGGTGGACACATTACTACATGTATGGTATAGAAGAACAAAATAGACTTAGAGGAAACTCCAGCTGACTGAGCCAGCTGGCATTTTCTGGTCCAGGTTTCTAGGACTTCATAAAACAGTCTGGTTGGTTTGGAGAAGAAGCTGGCTCTGGGGTGGTCACTTTTTTGTGGTAGGAAAGGCAAAAGCAAATATCACTACCTCTTGGATGAATGAAACAGCTCCAAGGGACATGAAGCCAAGAGTACTGTGGGGAGGTGCAGTCTATGCCCAAGCTGTGATCTCCTTTTTGTCACTGAGGAACTAGGAGGAGACCAGGCCACAAGTCATATGGGAAAATATAACCCCAGGAAGCAGTAAAACCAAAATAGTCAAGACAGAAGAATGTTCCTGTGGAAATTAGGAATACACAATGTGAAGATGTCAACTTCTAAAATGGCCCAAAACCAACATTTTAGAGCAGCCAGATGTTGAGTCTGCAGGCAGAGAATATCTCTAGGACAACTATAGCTCATAGGCAAAGAATCTTTCCTCTAAATTTCCTGCTTTGCTTTTGCATTTTGAAAGTCTATTCTGTCTGAAAACCTCTGTCTTTGCACTTATGTGTCACTTAGACACAGTGACTCTGGAACAGGTGAATTTCCACACTCCGTATTTATCATTCAGACATCCACGTGGTGCTGGGCTCAGTGGTGAATCTGGCAAGGGCAAGCATTTTGAAGGAAGATTGAAAACCAACCTTGAAATACCCTTTCTTATAAGACAGCTATTGATCATTCATGATGATAATAACTTTCCAGTATTGGCAAACAAAGGAGCCCTCTGTATTCCTTCCCGTTTCATCACCATGTAGACATAAGGAACACCGAAAATCAATTCCTAGGCTTTCTGGAAAAAGGAGAAAGAAAGAAAGAAAAAAAAAAAGAAATAAAGGAGTTGGCATTCAAGTGCTCTCTTCAAAGTGCTGGACCAGCTCTGACCATCTCCTGAATCTGCACTCTCTCAGTGGAATGGAATTTCGCAATATACCATGGTCATTTTGGCACCTGCTTCTCTGCAGTAGCTATAAATCTGCTGCAGGTCACACAACTCTGTAAAAGGAGAAAAAGTTACCCAAGTATTCTTGGACTGGGCCTGGAGATCAGGAGAGGGACAGAAATGCATGCCTCATCCAAAGAAAACTCTGCCTAACTTTAGACTGCTAACAAGCTCAGTGGGAAAGTCTGTTTAACTGTGCACATCCTGCAGAGGTTTCTGGGATATAACCTGTTAGACCCTCACCTAGAACACATTTCTTCAGCTTTTGAAGGCTTGCTTGTCTGCAGGGTGTCTGCCAAGCAAAAGAAATGAAGATTAGGGAGCAAAGAAACCCAGTGGCAGCTGTGCATCAGGTCCCAATTAAGACATCAAACTAAACCCTTCAGCCCTAGTTCTCAAACATCCTTGTATATAATATTTCCCATGAGGCTGGAATTCTTCTGTGAGGTTTATGCTGGCTTTAATGTATAGCATCAGTGTTCAGTAAGCTCTCAGGGCATTCATATTGCTGCCTGAGACAGCAGGGTATGTTTTTTCACCCCCACCCCTCCCAATAAAAGGTAAGGGCATGCCCTGTGTTATGACATGACTTGACTTGGACCAGGGGAGCACATTTGAACTGTTTGACATGATGCTGCATTTGAATTTGCCACAGAGTCTTGCTGGTTCTGAGCATTCTAATGTCTTAAATCCTAAATCCTAATTTTAGCCCTAATTTTCTAATAGCCATTTAGTCCATTACACATGGAATTAAAAGGTAAATCAACTGTCAAGATTGGTCTCTCCTAAGAATGGGCAGAGAGGGCAGGTTACTGTATGAGGGGATGAGAAGTCTGTGAGGTAGAAGTCCACTTGCTGTGGTTTTCAGGGACAACAATTTAAGTCACTCACTGTACAATTCTTTGTCAGTGCACTTTGGGCCAAATAACTCCAGTTTAAGGCTGAAATTTAGAGGTAGTTGACCAAGGCCTCTCCATCATGTCATCAAGTCCCAAGGAATCGTTTGCCCTGATCTCAGTGAAAGTCCCATCTGTACATCCCCTGCATTAAGGCAGAAAATCTTGTATTCCCTGCCAGTTTTCTGCACTCTCTTGGAAAATAGTCACAGTGTCACTGCAGAGTCTCACCATGAGGACAGTGTGAAGTGCCTGTCTTGCTCGCCGGTGAAATCATACATTACTCCCTGCTGAGAGGGCCCAAGTCACCCAGCTGTCCTCACTAAAAATTAACTGAACAATCCTGCAGGAGTTCACTTAAAATTCCCCTCTCTGCACTTACGAGACAGCCCTGCTGTGAACGGGAGCAGCATGCCCAGAGTCAACTCCCACTGCTTCACAACACAGAACAGATTTGGTTTGAAAATAACAGCAGTAGGAACATCTACGCTGCCAAATAGCTGAGCTCCCTGCTTTATTGTCAGATCCTGATTCTTCAATTGTCTCTGGTGTTTTCCCTTGGGATCCCTTTGGGACTGGACTAGTTAATTCCTTCAGAGAAATCTCAGTGCATCTCTGGAAGCAGCTTGTTGCAGCAACCCCTGCCATTAAGAAAGTAGGAGCATGCTGTCTAGCTCCCTGAACACTGTCCAGGGAAAGTTATCACTCATTCCAAGCCTCATGATGTGAAACATATCCTTAATGCAAAAACATGGTGACTGTTACTGGGTACGACATAATCTGCGGCTTTTTCCATGCAAAATCACCTGAAACAAGCATATAAATAAATTATTGTCTCTCAAAGCTGTAGAGCTGTTACACATGGCTCAGAAGGGACCAGGAAAAGTACTATGAAGAGCTGGACAAGGCCCACTGTCTTTGGAGAAAGATAACTTTGAGCTTTGTGGATGATAACCACTTTTATCCCTGTAGGGCCAGGATTCACTCCTTGGAGTGAAAGCCTTTAGAAGCAGAGATGCAGCTGACAAAAAGCCTAGTAGGGTCATGATTCCACCATCCAGGTTTCCCATAAACAATACTTTTGATGCAGAACAGATAAAAGTTCACCATTGCATGGGCACACAACAGAATGTTTAACCTGGCAGTACACCAGCTGCAAGAAGACAGACAAAGCCTGAATCAGAATAATGTTAGATAGGGTCTAACATGATGTGTCTGCTCCATTTTGTCATGGCATCTACCTGGAAAAACCCCCTCTCTGAATTTCTTCAAATTAGCAGAGAGAACATGAATAGTTTCAGTACTCTACATGACAGGAAAATCCCAGGGTTTCTTTCTGAGATATAGCTGGAAGAACTTCCTTTTAAAACCTGGAATTCAGTGAAAGTACTTGAGCCACATTAGCCTAAGTTTCTGCAGCTTTTCTAGGACCAATAAGACAAATAGCCAAATGCAGGGAGCATAATTCCTCTGCCCCTACTGAAAAGACATTGAAAAGTTTCTCAGGGAAAGTTGGTTCTCCAAAGCAGGGGTTAACAAGGCAAAATGGCTCTTTCAGAACTAGTCTAAGGTTGTGAATGACAAAAGTTGTATGAAAACCTGTTGGCACAGTGTTGTAGCCAAAACTGAAGAAGAAACACCCACTGGGATTTTGGGTGGATTGATGTTGAGAGGAGGTCTTAGCACTTCTGGTTTCCGGCTGCAGATTGAAGCGTCAACGCTTTGAATTAACTTTTAAACACAGGCATGATACCAAAATGTGATCTCTGGGTGTATTTGCTCTCCATAATCAAAGAAATAAACATGTATTTCTATAAGCAGCAGATTTAGTGAAGGTTGGTTTCCCACA
Source organism: Neopelma chrysocephalum (assembly GCF_003984885.1). Lineage (NCBI taxonomy): Eukaryota > Metazoa > Chordata > Aves > Passeriformes > Pipridae > Neopelma > Neopelma chrysocephalum. Next base: position 2,101,874 of record NW_020897721.1, read on the forward strand.
GATGAGCATCTAAGGCTGAATTTCCTTGCTGTACGACAAGAGTAAGTTTGTGCTGTAAATTGCCTCATGTTATGCAGCCTCTGATTTCCATGACATTTCTAGCAGCTTGATATTTTTGGAAACTGCACTCCTCTGTTGTACTTGTGGTTAAAATAAATCAGCAGATTTTAACACTGTTGGGGCAGGCAGGGGGGTGTGAGGGGATGACAGGGAAAAATAGACATATGGAGCATGTAAAGGCATGTTTCTCACTTCCTTAAGAAACCAATCTGAAAAGATAAAGATGGCAGAGCCCTACCACATTCTGCTGGAGTGGAGTTTTAATTGGCGAGATGAATGTTAAGAAAATCCCCTTACTAAAGAATTGCAAGAAAAAGAGCTTGTTGCTCTGAGTCATCTCTATACAGCCCCTTAAACTACACAACAGCTAACACCTTTGTTGGAGGTAGAATAAGAAAAAGATGAATTACCTCTTAAAATGAGAGTCAGATGATGAGGATAAAGTTTTAGAGTGGATAATTCCCCTTTTCAACACTGGATTCAGGCAAAATTAGTGGTTCTGAGTATGATCTAAGGTTTACCCATCAAGTTACTTCCTGGGGTTAAACATATTACAGAATTGGAACAGTTAAGGAAAGGCCCCTGCATATACTTTCGTAATTTGATTTATGCTCTCTTTCATCTCAGACTCCACCTCTTCAAGTCATCTTTTGACAAACCTACTGAGAAGACAGAAAAGGAAGACAGGAATTGGAATGTTCCTGAAATTGTCACCACAAGACACACATTAGTAATTTACCTGGCAACACTTCCCTAGGGAGCTCTTCGGTTTGAAGAGAAGAGACAAAACCAAATTCACACACCCCTCCCTCAAATAGTAAGTTTTTATCAATAAGTTAAAAGTCAGTTATATATGAGAGGCTCATAAACTGGCTCCATGAATGACTTACAGGCCAGACTGAATTTGCATATATTTTTCAAGGATTGAATTTCCCCAACAAAAGTTAAAAAAAAAAAAAACCATTGGGAGAAACAAATGATTCCTAGTATTGCAGAATAAGTATAATGTGAGCAGTGGATTGCTAAGGATTAATTGGTCAAGCACAATGGCTCCATAATCGTATTGATAGTATTTATTTCTTTATTTTAGCATTTCATGGTATCTGTCTGTGAATGCTGGACATTCAGATGACATTTAGGAGACCTTGATGAAGGGTTCTGTCCAATTTTTAAGCCTCTTGTCTTTCAAAACTCTGGTCTGGGTGAGCTGCTGAATCTCAGGGCCTCTTTGGAGCACTCTTACAATGCAGATGTGGTTGTGTAGCTCTACCTCCTTCAACTGCTTATCCCCAAGCTCAGACCTGACCCTGAAATGTCTTAAGCATTTTCTTTCCCTAATCAAAGGAGGAAGTTTGGCTCTGAAAAGGCTTTACATGGACTTTCTATGCACTAGTACTTCAACCTCAAAACATAAACAAGATTACATGTTACCAGAAAGGCAAATCACCAGACTGTTTCATCCTTTCCTTGGAAGTCCTTGGAAGTCCTTGAAATAGTTAGCCAGCGTGCAAAGGCCAGAGTTGGCAGCAAGACTGATGCACTCCTGCCTTTTGTTATTTATCACCCAAATGATGCTTTGATCAGCCTCTGTCGGGATCACCAACCCCTTCCAGGGGATTTTATTTCCTTGGAAACCATCCTGTCAATTCCCATGTTGGCAAGTGCTCCTCGGCAGCACCTTCCTCACCAGGGTGGTATCACTCCCACGATTTGGTGGGAGTCTGTACCCGTGGGGTCTGTACATCAAGAGGAGCCAGAAGGAAAGCAAAGATCAGTATTAAAGTCAACAGACGACATGGGGACCATGTGCAGTGAACACTTTTTCCAGTCTAACAACATTAATCCCAAGTGGGACACCCCAAATAATTTGTTAGGAAATGATTCAGACATAAATGGGCAGAGCCCTATTTTTGCAGGTTGGAGAGGAAAAGAGACAACCAACAGGAAATCAAAAGGGGGAACTGAGGTCATGAGAAGCTTCTGAGAACTTGCTGGTCCAGTTGGTGTTTTTCCACCTGCCTGTGACTGCTGTATGTGCCAGTCTAATACTGTTAAAAACACAGCTGGACACCCTCCGAGCTGTCACTGAACTGGACAGGGTCCAGTCACAGAGCCTCCTTAACAGAAGGAAAAGACAAAAGCAGGCACGGCGTGAATGAGTAGGAAACAGGACTGAGAGTGAGGTACATTTGCCCTCTCTGACCTCTGGCTCAGAGGTAGGTGGGAATCTTCCAGGGAAATTCCTGGGAGCTGCCCAGCTCATTTCTTAGACCAAAGAGGTCGAATTTGGAATCAGCTCTTTTTGTTAAGCCAGATGTGCTTGGTGAAAGGACCATCTTCTCCCTCTCTCAGAGCATCCTGCCTCTGACTCCGTGCCACTGCCACACTTCAAACACATTCCCAAACATTCTCCCATCTTCTCTCCTCTTGGGAAAAGTTCCCAGTTGTTCAGCTTGACCTTGCTGGTTTGCTATTCCCCTGGAAAGAGCTTGAGAAAGCAGAAACCATGCACAGCCTTTTGATGAGGTGAGATAACTTTGGTTCCAGGGAGATTTCAGCAGAATGCCACAGCTCTGTTCGACATCGGTAAAGCCCAGGCAGAAAGTGTTCTGCATTGACTCCTAACACTCATTTTGGCTGAGCTTGGCCTTATCCTAAGCAGCTGTCCATGAATTTGCCTATGCTATGAAGCACAATCCTTCAATTGCCTAAAAGCATATTTACACAATGTTCACAAATCTGTTATGTTGAAAAAGATCTATCCTTTAATTATCCAACACAGCCAACCACCTTGATTGGGATCCTGCCCAAGTTTATTTAAGAGGAGGAAAAAGTTATTATGAAAATTACCTGCATCATGGTTTTTTTTCTTTTTGAAATGAAACATTTTTTTATCAATGTATAAACCACAAGAATGATCATCAGTTTAAATAGTTTCCTGCGGGTGAACCCTTTCAAGTCGAGCTGTCAGGAGGATGGGTGGGGAACCCTCCTGGAGGAGAAGTGAGAATAATTCCCTTTCACAACACCCCCTGAGGCAGCCAAAGATCAGAATTACTCTGGGACAACTTGCTTCACCCTCCACGTGTTGTGGGCAGGTCTCAGCCTCCAGCATTCAGTGGCGTCAGCATGTGCCGAGGAAAAGCTGTTCTTTAGCAAGTTGACACCTCTGAAAATAAGTACATGATGTTCTGTGATCTGCAGGTGAGCAGAAAAACATTACACCCCCAGATTTGTGCTGTTGCCCCGAGTGCTGAATCATTTGCGTAACTCACAGAAAGTGGTGTTATGTGGGCAATGAAGATATGGAAGAGGGTTGTAAAGTAATTGTTTTTTACGTAGGTTAGTGTTTGGGATTTTTTAGTATGTTACATGCATAACCCAATATGTGAAGCACTTCTAAAAAACAGATTTTTTTTTTTCAGAAAAGCTGTTTTGTTGGATTGGGTACACAGAGAATCACTTTTCATATTGAAAATGTTAATTGCAGGCATGCAATTAGCAAAACAATAAATTCTTGGGGTTGAGGGAAGGAATTATGCTAGTGAAATGGGATATCTGACCTTCATCTTCCAGTATGATAAATTACTCTCTTGTGGTGAAGGCTTGGGTGCTTGGGAACTTGGATAGCCAAGTCTCTTCTAGCATGGTCTTCTGTTGGCCTTGCAAAGACTCTCATCTCCCAGCTATCATAAGTGGCTTCTAATTTTGCCTAGAACTTGCTGTCATTTTTCATTGCAAAACCATAATTTTTCTTTAAATACTTGCAAAAAAAGAAAAGCTTTTATTAAGTGTTCTTATTGAAAAGCAGTGGCTGAATTTAGGGCATTGGGATTTTTTTTTAAAACTTCAAACATACATTTCAGCTTTGAAGACGTTTCAGCCTTGGCACTGCTTCCTTTACTTCTGAGATTTTTACAGGGGATCTGGACAGAAATGAACATTTTCTCATGCTTTATCATAAAAAACTAAATGTCAAGTAAATTTGCAAGACACTAGAAGCTGAGGTGCCTGATTTCCAGGTTGCTCCGTTTCAGAGATATCAGTGGAGCTGGTGCTGGTGATCTGAAATCAAAGATGTCCACCTGAACTTACCCATGTTTTATAGTAACACTGTTACAATAATGTTTGCCCATCGTAACTTATATTATAATTGCACAAATATACTCAATTCTGTTTGAGAGATAGATATGGGGGAAAAAAGTTCATTAAAAATCAAACCCCAGATAATGATATAAAAGCTCAGACAAATTACAATGAATTACACAGGGAGTGAACACATGGCAAGGAAAACATGACATTAATGTAACACAACCCTGTGATTCACTATTTCTAATTTTTTGTGCTGGATAAGGAGGAATTTGTGTTGCCTGGGGTGTCACGATGCTGGGATCCTTTCTTGTGATGAAGCCCACAGATGTCTTGCCTCTCTCTCCTCTCACATTCATTGCCATGGTACCCAAATGCTTCTCCAAAGCAGGTAGCATGTACAGAATAATCTGTCTACTCCTGTTCCTCACACACAGAATGACCTTGAGTGAAAATTCATGCACTGCCTGCACCGTAGCTTCTCAAGGGCTTAACAATGCCTACAGCAAAGGTAAGGCATGGTGTAGTTGCCAGCAGTTTAAAGAAGTTCTGAGGTCCTTTGATGGAAGGATGATAACTGAACCTGCATTTGAAATAAATTTTCAAATGTCTTTTTGCTAACCCTTCTTTCTGCTTCTCTGTTCTCTAAGCCATAAACAGGGCTTTCTTTCTCCTCTGCGTAATAAAAAGTTAAAATAAAAGGCCCTTTGGTGAAATGTCTGACTGGCACCATAGCATCTTATTTTAATAAACAATGCAAATTTTAAGTTGTCACAGATCTTTACCCATTACTTACACTAAAGCATTACCATGATGTAATGTTATTTAAGTTACTGCTGTAGAAATAGTTCTGTTCTGGTTTGGTAGGAACAGGACAGAGATATGTATTGTTTCCATTATATTACAAGAGAAACTTTCAACCTTTTTCTGCCCAAGAACAATTTTCCAGTAAGGATGAAGAATGTTTAGAAGTTTCCCACATGGGATCCTGCATCACACAATGTAGCTTGATTTTGCCCCATTTTAGAAGCCTCCTTCACAGGCTGAAAATCACTGACCTGCATGGTCTTCCCCCACATCTCTCCATGCACAAGCCCCCAAAGTTGAAGCCAGCACTACGATAAGGAGTATGATGCTGAAACATCAATTTCTAGTGCTGGAAGTGGACTGTACTTCTATCTGATGGGCGAAAGCTGTGCCAGAGAGTACTTCAAACCTCCAGAGAGGCCCAAAACCCAGAGGCTCCAAAGGCAGCCCCTTTATCAGTGGGTATTGCTGTATTGCTTCTGTATGGGTAGGGTTTGAGCTGCAGCTTTCAGAGAGGAGCACCATAGGGAAGGCAGCTGTCAGCAGCTGAGCATGCTGGGGTTTATTGTGCCTGTTCTTCTCCTTTCAGGTCAGCAAAGCTGAGTTCTTTCAGGGAAATCCTGTCATCTGCAGACAGTGAGACAAACCCAGATCTCCCTTTTTCTCACTCATCACAGAAGCATGACAGCCATGGTCCAATGATCTGGCATTGGAGCAGATACTGAAGGCTAATTAATTAACAACATGATGGGGATTTGCCAGAAAAATCTGTTCTAATTAAAATTTATCAAAACAAATTTGCAAAGGAGCAATGATGATTACAATAGCAAATTGGGTGGGGCTAAAGAAACGTTACTTATATACCCTGAATACGACTGCTGTGGTCCCAGTAAACAACTGAGATCCTGTTGTGTCATATACTTTCCAAAGAGATTATATAGATGGTTTCCTGCTCTAAAGAGATGGAGTCTATTCACAGTTTACACTAAAGTCTTCCCCTCTTAGAGAGATCATCTTCCTGTTCTCGAACAAGCAAACACACCCTCCATTCTGTACTCCTCTTTTACTTGTCTCCTTTCATCATGGCAAGCCAGGCCAGTAAGCAAGAAAAGAAAGGCTGTCTCTAGATGAATTAAGGTGCTGAGAGTTACAGGCCTCTGCTTTAAAAACTCCTTTCTGAGTAGAGGAATTCAGATTTTATGCACAGTTGCAGACACGTTTACAGAATATCCTGAGTTGGAAGGGACCCACAAGGACCATTGAAGTCCAGATCCTTATTCCTGTTTCTGCTTTTTGGTGAGCCCCCAGCACATCACAGACCTAAGATTCATCCCCCAGAGGAGATATTTGGCTGCCCCCAGCACACCACAATTCCCTTTCCCCCCTGAAATTTCTGTTGCTCTTCAAGAAACCCTGGGTCAGGACTGGAAAGAATGCAAGTGCTTCAGTGTCAGCCGCAGTCCAGAAACTCACATTTTGGAATTATGAGCCTGCACTATTCCACAGAGCAGACTAACTCTGCTGGCATTGAGTTGGGGATAAAACTATCATTGGCTTCCACAGAAGCTAAGTCAGGCCAAAGCAGGGAGCAAAGCACACTAGAAAACTTCACCTGCAAGGTCTTCTGGCCATCAGCAGTATATGGCAGCACTTCATCCCTGTCTGGTTGCCGGGTGTGAGGCTGGGGTTGGAGCTGCCTTTGCTCTGACTCACTTTTTCCATATAGTTCCCCTTAAAACAGAGATCTAGTACAGAATTAACGAAAGTTTCACAGATAAAAAAAAACAAACAAACCAAACAAACCTATGATGAGAAACAAAATATTGCACAAATGAATTACTATGAAGTTGGAACAACAGAAACTTCCATATCAGCCTAAATAATGGGAAACATTCAGTTTAATTGAGGTATCTTCTTTTAGATACTGCAGGCAAACAGGGGTATCTGGTTATTGTTAGTGATGAGAGGAGGGTGGGGAGCGGCTGGGAGTCTCAGAGCAGCTCCAGAAAGCATCCAGGAGACAGGATCTCTCCAGCAGCCAGTTGCTCAGTGTGTGCTCTGCAGGCTGGACAGCACAGTGTGCAAACAGCTTTCTCTGGCTTGGGTTCTTTCCAAGACCAACAATTGAATCCACCTGAGGTAAGCAGACTCACAAATCACCTTATCTCGCGTGACATGACGGACAGATGTTTTTCTGTTACACTGAACTGCACAAATGGGACATGTTCTCCTCAGGTCAGGCTCCCAGGTTAATGCCTGGCACATGGAGCTGCCTTCTTGCCTTTCTTGGGGGAAGACCAAAGGTAAAGAGCTGACACCATGGGCTGGCCAACAGGTCAAGCATTGCAGAAACCAACCAGAAGGTCCCAAAGGCGCCAATGTCATCAAGATACACCTAAAATATTCTTTGTGTTGTCTCATTTGGACTATAAGAGATGTGAGCAGGGACATGCCCAATACTAGGTGTTCATGCAGCAAGGACTGAAGTATGAAAACCAAAGTCCTTCCTGCCATGTGGATGCACACAAACTACACAAATACGATATCCACTCCTTTCCCATTTCCTATCTGAATTGTTGCACATAAAAGAAGAGCACTTCCAAGGCCAGAAAGCACAGCTGTGTTCACAGGAGTTGAGAAAGAAATCTGCACTGAGACACAACGATGCTTCTAATTGCTATTGTGCCCACCTATCAATTCCCATGTGGAAACTGCTTCCCAGCCTATGGAGCACAGGGGTTATTGTTGCATCAGGGCATCCTGCTGCAAGGCCATATCAGACCTGGTTCCTACAGCACAGCAGTGACTGCCTGGCCTCCTTCCCCATCCCCCAGTTAGCAAATTGCCTTCTAGAAGCTCAAAAATACACCTGTCACAGTAGAACAGAAAGGCTTTACATTAGTGATTTAGGGAAACCTTTTTACCAGCAAGGATATTCCCATCAGCACAAGGAAACTCCTAATGTGATAGTTCTACAGTCTTATCCTTCTAGGAGAGAGCTCTAGTAAGCAGTGTTAAATATTTAAGTTATTGTTCTCTTTAACTCCTCCCTCTTCAGTGACTAAAGACAGCACCTATGTAAACAAGCTCTCTGAATGTGCTGATGTGTTTGAGTCATATAAATTCTCCTCCTTCCTTATATTCCATCCCACACCAAAATGCTACGGGACATTAGGAGCTTCCTCACCACAGAACTCAAGGCAGAACCTTAGAGATGCTCATGATTTGAGGGTGTTCAGTTTCTTCCAGAGCAGGGGCTTTAATTTTGCTCTTTCGAGAGCATTATAGTCAGGACTCTAAACTGGCAGATCAGTGTTATGAAGTCTCGGATGATGAACTCAGGGACTGAACATGCTTCTAACACCCTTATCAAAACTTTGAACTGGCATTTTGTGGTGTCCAGCCTAAGCTGTTTCATTGGACAATCAGAATTGCTTAAAATGTCGCTCAATGCAGTACAACAGCTGGCACTTGAAGAACTGAAACAAAGATTTGCAGAGACAATTTGATATTTCTTTGCCCCTTTTCACATGCAGAAATCCTTGAATTTCTGCACAAACAGGATTTGCACAAGCAAATGCAAGTACCTGTCAACTATTAGTTTGAAAAAAGGATCCCTGAACATTGTGGTACACAGCCTTTAGAGAGATAAGATGTTTCTAAAATTTCAAAAAACAAGGTATCCTAAGCCAAGATAGATGAAGAATTTGGAGAATTTGTCCTCCCTGTTGATATGATCATAAATCTGTTGGTACAAACACCTCCCACTAAAAGAAAGACACAATTTGCATGGCTAATGTGTAAATTCCCAACAAAATGCAGGTTTTGGCTAAATATTGCTTAATTTTCTGGGGATGCTCAGAAGAGAACACATAGTAGTAATACTTCATTCTAGTTGTGTCATATTACACTACCCAGCTAAGTTTAAAATCTTACCATGACAATCTGTCATGTCTGGTAACATACACTTGCCAAAGAGGGAGAGAAATAAAATTTTTAAAATTGCAAGTTTCATTAAAATTCAAACAGAAATATCATTTCCAAAAGATCAAAAAGGGTAAAACGTGCCATTAAAAAATTGCCCAGGTTGAGTACATTTCCTCCCTCCTGAAGAGAATTTTTTTTCAAAATAAACTGGTTTATATTAAATCAAAATATTACTATTGTTTGGTGAAACAACAGTTTTCCTTTTGGATCAGTGGCAACCATTTTAGAGCAATTATTTGATTTCTTGAGTGGCTGAAACACAGTAATTATTTTCCTGATTCTCATTCTCATTTTCAAGGTCAGAATCAGAAGTTGTATTAGCACATTCCTGCTTTCAAGTTAAACACCATGCTTAAGTGCCTTTCTAGGCTGAGACCTAGACCTGTTTAAATCAAAGCACAATTCCATTGAACTCAGTGGTGTTGCATCTGTATGTAGGCAGGATATGTGAGAAGAAAATGAGTCCCATATGTTTTTGAAAAAATCATGGCAAAATGTTAGACTAATGTTGTGCATTAAAAGGAGTCCTAAAACTCATGGAATTATTGTTATTTTAGTTGTCAGTGCTGTATTTATCTGATATTTCCTGGCTGTCTATTATATATTTAAGATAACATAGTCTCATCATTTTATACCAGCTAAGACTTTGACCCTAAAAGTGAATTTTAAATGTATTATGCACTCCAGAAATCAAATCATGAGAATTACAGTTCTTTAACCAGGGAAGAGAAGTGACATCATATGCTTATCACAGCACAGCTCAAACTTCAAATACTGCACTGCTTGGAGCAATCCAGCCAAGGGAACAAATAAAATCTTCATGACTGAAGACAACATCTTTTAAGAGTTGATTTCAGGCAACAATGAGGATTCTGCCTATGAAGAGGATGATGGGATTCATGAAATGAACTATTTTGTTCTAGAAAAATTATAAAGAGACATTGCACACACACAAGAGCACAGCTACACTGTGACTATGAAAGACAATGACGGTTAATGTACCTTGGATTGAGCCCCATAGTCCACAACTAAATTGTCAGGAGACATGTTTAGTTAGACCAGAACAAGCCATGTTTCCGTGACCCCCACACAGACATATCTTCATTGTCACTTGATAGAACTGGAAGACAAATGCCAATCCTCCCACTGCTTTTACTGCTTGTGTTGTGCTGTACTTCTCTGAATTCTGTGGAGGCCCACTGAATGGATAATGCATCTATAGGCTATGAAACAAAAGTTCATGTTTTCTTCTTGAAAAAGGTCTATTTCTAGGTTGACCTATTCCTTCAAGATCACAAATTGCTGATACCTAATGATAAAAGGAGTTGGCCTAGATTCCCAACTGATACAGCTTGGCAGAGATCCACTAATGTCCACATGGCCAAGGTAAAGATTACTTTCTGTTTCCTTAAAGATAAGTCAGAAAAGTGATTCAGAGAACTGCAAGTGAAAATTTTCTTCTGAAGAGAGCACAGTATTATAGTTCCCATCTCTTGCCATGAATGCACAATGTGCACAATTCCCATTCATTTCCCCTTGTTTGTTTGAAAGAGAATTACAAAGTGTTCTCAAGATTACACATTAAAAAAAAAAAAGACAATGCCCTGTGCAGTTTTCTTTCTGGTGTTCCAGCACAACCCTGGGGAACCCTTTGGATTTATTTCCTTGCAGAATGATGCACACTGCAGAGATAATCAGCAAAGAAGGCAATGGGAACATCTGAGGAATATCTGCGGCTGGAGAGTAACTGTGGTCACTAAAACAGTGCTACACAAGTTTCTTGCAGAACTATTATAGCCAGCAAATCTCAGTTAGCATATATGAAGTCAGTAATCTTTTCTGGTGGGTGAACTGGGAAGTAAACACTGCCACCCTAGAGTAGATTTCTGCAGGTGCATGTCACTGGTGTGTCGATCTGACTTGCTACCCAGTGAAGTATGACGCTACAAACAATAAAGGACAGTAAATGTCATTATTAGAAGCAAAGAGAAAAATGACAAAAAAGGTGTCCCTGCATACACCAGATGAACTACAAGGCATTGAGGACATTAGGAATTTAGAGAGACTCAAGGGGAAAGTGAATAAGTTCATGGAAGAGAAATCCATTGAGGTTGCCATCAGCCCTGTGCCTGCCTTAGCAAGCTCAAAATGATAGCAGTTAGAGATCAGAAATGCTTTAGGAAGTAGTTAAAGTATGGACTTACCCTTTTCTCACACCCTTTGATAGTTCCCTACTCTGAGCCACAACTGGAAATAGGATCCTGGATTTGATGGAACTGTGGTCTGGTCCATTGTGGCCATTTCTCATGGGGCTCCCCGTGGCAAAAACTCACAGAGCTGCTGGCCTGCAATCTGTCATTTTCTAACAATCATTTGTCGGTTGTACACACACTCAGAAATATTCTGATCGTTTCTAGTTGCTTGACTAGGCTGAATGCCAGAGCTGGGGAAATGAAAAGGCCTTGGTGGCAAGCGTATAAAGGCAGTTGACAATACAGTACTGACACGGGTAAAGAAACTGCTACCCTGGCAATGTGCTGCCTTGGAAAGGCATGAGTGCCGAGCACCAGCCAGGGCAGCCCTGGGGAGATGAATGCAGTGTGTCTGGAATGAAGGCAACATCCGACTTCACACAAAAGCAAATGCCTACAACACAGTTGTCATTACCCTTTTGTATGCCTGAAAAGATGGGACAATTTATAGCTGTCATGGCAAGTGGTCCAGTCAACTCTTCAAGCAACGCCTCCGAGTCTTGGCTGGTACAGAAGGGCCTGATGAGATCTCCGCGACTGAGATATCGGAGTGTTGCCAAATCCTCCTCTGCTCTTCAGAAAATCTGGGCACGTGTCAGTTAGCAGCAAGTTCAAAGCCATCTCTGATGGCCCACTCTGACAGGGATAAGAGTTGAAAGACTCTGGAGAAACGCTATAAACCCCTGCTTGAGGCAGACATCAGCGTGGGGCACAATGCTGACAACCTTGGCTAGGACAGGAGACAGCCCGAGTTGTCCCAGGCTAAGAGACACAATACAGTGCAGTATGAACAGGAAATCAGATGTAAGAAGGTGTAAATCAGAAATAAGTACTTACTATCTTGGGGGATTATAAAACTCAGTCCTGTTTGTCACCTGTAAGTCCACTCAGTACTGACTCTCCAGCCCTTGCACACCAGACAGTCAGTGAGTATCAACCACCAGCCTCTCTGGGGACCTGCAGGTTGAGCAGTGCCAAGGCTTACAGAACCATGGAACAATCCACCAACCCATCCTGGTAACTCAGGATCCTCATAATGCTATTTTAATGATGGCATTTACTCTCTAACCCCTCATTTCTAAAAACATCCATCCCCTGAATACCTCACGGCATCAGGAAGCTTTCCTACAGAATAGCCTTTGCTGCCCGTATTTCTGGGCATATTTTCAAGCTCCTGGGGGATCTACTGCCCTTTTGCACTTCAAATACCGTTTTGCACCTCAAATGGGTAATTTCACTCCCATTGCATCTGTGGTGAGAGTTGTTCAGAGGGTACTTCTTCAATAGTTGCAAACTAATGAAGCTCTGGTGAAATACTGCTGCTTTTAGTTCCATTTCCTAACTGTGCTGGCTGCTTGGTAATTGGGAATTGTATCCTACCAGTTCTAGCAAGTCCCAAAATTTGCATGCAATTGATCAGCTACAGAGCAGGTCCAACATTGGGGTGCGATGATAAGGGTCAGAACCACTATGTGCTCCTCTGCAAGCTGATTTAGAATTCAGTGGTGACTTTCACATGTCCTGTAGTGGCTGGGGATACACTCTTGATCTGTGCATGGAGAGTGGCTATTTTCCCATGAGTAGATGAAGCTGGTTACAGATTTCTTTTCCACATAACCTCCTTCCTTGCTAGCCTGCTTCTCTCCCTCCTGTGTTAACTTTCTTGTTAGTAACCCATCTCTGTCTTCACCATCATCCCATTTCCCAGTTAAAGACTGAAGCAGACTTCATGACCAAGAACATATATTGATCTTGAAAATTTTTTGTTTCATTTAAAATCAGCTCTACAAGTCGAGAACCTAGATCTATACCAACCTGATCAGGGATCCAAAAAAAACCCCACCCCTGCCTGCATCTTAAAGCTGTCTGTTTTCATTACTCCCTTAGAGAGCATTTTTAGCCCCACAGCAGTACCTCTCTCCAATGCAGCTTTGCATTGATTACCTAAGTACGTTTCATTGCAAGACACTGTGATTATGTACTTCCCTAAAATCCAAGTACTCTGATTAAAAAAAATACAGGTTTCCCAGGCAAGATTAACTTTTTAGAAACCTATACTGCTGATTTCCATTATTAAAAGAAAAGTAAAAATCCAATCTCACAAGATCCACTGCAGGTATGGCAGGCCCAGAAGAGATCAATTGTTACAATTGCAACATTTACAATTTTTTTGTTGAACTGGAAGATGGACTGTGCTTCTTTCCTCTGCTCTTTCACTGCCTCCCATCAAAGGCTTATGTTTATTAAGCTATTCCCTAAACAACCTAGGATGCATAGTAACTTCTTATCTCTGTATGTTCACATTCTCCTGACACAGCTATTGAGACTGGGTCTTTATGACCTGACTTCACGTATTTTTCTTGGCACAGGATTTATTTTTTAAGGGGATCACTATTTCAGCCAACTTTTGCATCATTAACCACCTCCTCCTCTCTATTTATTTGTATTTTAATAAACCACTAATTTCCCAATCAAGGAACAAGGACAGTTCTGGCTAAAAGCCGAATTCAGACAAAAACCCAGCAGTAACAGAAATAACTACATGCAACCATTTTTTAAAGAAAGAATAGCAGCATTAAATATCAGTTAGAAGCTGTGAACTGCAGGTAACTGATAAAGGAGGCAAAAGATATCAAGAAAATTACTGCAGGCAGGTTGGAAGGCAAAGACTTGTGCTTAAGCAAGAATGTGATAACAGAAATTCTAACAATTGTCTACTACCTGACTGGACAGTGTAAAATTGCTGATAAAAGACAACTGAAAAAAAGAGAAAATATTCAGCAAGTAGTTTAGCTCTAGATTTGGAACATTTCAGAAGGAGTACAGCAATATTGGAGAAGGAGGATTCACCTCAGAGAGTCTGGTCTATGTGCACACACAAACTCCCAAAGGCTTGGCCAAATGTCAGTAGATGATTAGCATGTCCTAAAAAGCTGAGAAGTTCAAGAGGACTGACACATGGTAAGCACAGGAGGAGTTTCAGTAAGAAAAAGCATTTTACCCTGCCAATTTTCATCCAGGGAGCCTGAAACCAGCATGGGCAAAAAGAATGGAAGAGCTGATAGATGATTCAGCTGAAAGGCAAAGAAAGAATGGAAGGCTGAAAGTAAAAATAATGACAATCAATAATGTTTTATGGAAAGGAAAGTTTGATATGCAAAGCTGAAATCAGTTGGCAAATGTGATGTGCAAACTCTGGGCATATATTTGACTGCACACAGTTCAACATTCCACATAAAAACTGTCTTGTTTGTTCCACATACTAACCATGATAACACATCAATAAAGGCAAGTTTTAGGCAAAGCCTAGTTATTTGCAATCTGCAGAAGAGTCTAGAGAGGACGCACTGACAAAATGGAAAGGAACTAAATATATCACTTTTACTTGACTAGATCAACAGAGGAACAGACAGCCATGTAGGCAGGGGTCTCTCTCTCTCTTTGTGTGGTCTTGGTATTGTACCAGTTCTTGTGTGAATAATTAAAATACATACCAAAGTTTGGAGAAGTTGTTTGGGGTTTTTTTTGGGAGGGGGGAGTAAAACACAATACTAGAAATAAAGGGATAGATGAAACCCTTAATTTACAGCTTGATTGGTTATCAAAATGTATTGAGACAAGTTGATTAGAAGAAATAAAAATATCTTCACCCAGTGAAAACACCTCAGGTGAATAGACTCTTTCAGACAGCAGAGAAAGGCATAGTTACAGTCTGTGCCTGAAAGGCAGAGCCAGAAACTGAGAAATAAGACACATTTTCAACAGAGAGGATGATTAATTTTAGGACAAACTACCACGGGAAATGGTGAATTCTCATATGATCCAGGTCAGCAGAAGGTGGGATCCATCAGTCAGCAACACACGAGGGATCTGATTAAATCATTTGCAAACCATTTTGGGCACTGAGGTCTCTGCAGTGCTGAAGAAACCCAGCACTAAGCCACACAATCTGACCCAGTAACCTGCAGCAGGGAAATGTCTCTGGTCAGCTGCACGTTGCAACCTCTCTCTTCCTCACTCCCACTCACAGAATGGACTGCTCCCTCCTAAAGTGCCCATCCTGGCAACACAGGAGCTTAAGAGATGAACAGAGCTTGCTTTGAATTGGAGGGAAACTCATATACATACCTTACCAGCAGGGAAACACATACTTTACAAGGTAAACCACACCTAAGACTTTTTTTTCCCCTTCCCTCTCTTTTCAAATCAATCAGGCCCTGTAAGTTTGACTCTATATGGACCTCTCTTGCTTTCTGTCAAACTAAAAAAAATTCAATTCTAGGTGAATATACAATCTCTTCCATTCAGGACTGGTGCTGGCAAAGCACGGGATGATGGGAAGTTGCTGCTGGCAACATGAAGATGGGCTGCAGCCACAGAAATTCAACAGCATTGCCGCATGCTGACAGAGCTTAGATGCCATCAAGAGTTTGGGGAGTTGGGTCACTCTGCTGTGAAAGGCAGGGTGCAGCAGACAGGTTTGCTACAACTCACTCAGGAAACGGCAGCCACCATGGGAACCCTCTGCCTGCAGGGCCACTGGTCCCACCACCATTGCTGTCTTGTCCTTTCTCCTGCCGAGGTCAGGTCCACACTCAGCCCTTGGCCTCCTATTCATTATCTTTCCATAACCCAAGTATTGGAAGAGCCTGGTTGTCCCACTGCCCCTGAGAGAGGCTGGGAACCAGTGAGATGCACAGGTCTTAGATCCACAACTCAAAAGCTGAAAAGAGAAGATTTTACACTTGCTCATAATTTGGGCTTTGCCAGGTCTGAGCACAGAGACCTTCAGTTTCCCAGTCTGTCAGCCTAGTTTCCCATGCCAGCTTCACACTCACTGGAGGAAATAAATGAGAGAGAAGGGCTGGAAGAGACGAATGTTGTAACAAGCCACATCAGTGTATGGAAGCAGAGAAAGGTAAGTAGGGTTTATTTTATCAGCACTGCACAGGAAGTCTCAGTACCGAAAATTGCTCTCATCCCAGCCAGCACTCCATGTTATTTCTGGCACCTTTGTAAATTGGTTTGAAAAAAAAAAAAACAACCTTAGAAATCCCTCAGCAGAGTGTATCTCTCAGCTCCCTGCACTTCCAGTATTCTGCTGAAAATAAGAGCTGTTCCTACACTGTCAGGGGCTCACAGCACTGCAGCCAGCACAGACACATTGACTCCAGCTGAAGACCCTGCTGCCTTTTTTCCCTGTGAGACACCTGTCTCATTTCATTCATGCCATATTAAACCTCATTAAGAGATAATTATTTATTTATTTATTTTAGCTCTTGTCTTCAAAAAAAAAAATCATGCTCCTGCATTCAGGGGCAAAAGACACATTTTTAAAGCTCAGTTTCAAATTTTGTTTCAAGAAGAACTTGCAAGTTATTCATTGATGTTTTCTTGGTCAGAGGGGTAACCTGTTTATTTCAGAATCTCCTAAATCTGGTTTTCAGGCATTAAAACTGGAATTCGGGGGTCAGATTCAGGCCCATCGGTTTGTATGGACCCATAGAGGGCACCAGACACTCATTTTTCGGTGCGCTGGCCAGGTGCACTGTCCTCCCCAATTACTCTGCAGAAGGCTGGGGAGTCCTAGGGATGAAGACTAGGAGATCAATGGAATTAGAAAATTGCATTCTAATCTGAACTGTTGGAATGGAAGGTATTTCAATTTCCTGCCAGTTCCAAATTAAATATTGAAATAAATCGTTTACTTGATCTGAAATTTCTTTCTCAAGTATCTGATGAAATGGAGGGAAAAAAAATCAGCTGAAATATTTTATTTTCCATTTCAAGAATTCAGACAGGCAATAAAAAAAATAATCTGTGACGTGAAAAGTCTCTTCCCATGGGAAAACCCAAGCATTTAATTTGGAAACAAAAAGAACTGCTTTGACTTCTCTCTTTTCCCCCTTCTACAACAGAAAATGAAATTAATTTACAGTTTGGTGTCACTGAATCTGCATTTTTCACCGAAAAGTTCAAACAGAACATTTCCTCCCCCTCCAGCCCCAATTGTCTCAAATCAGTGCTCTCCAGAGGAAGTGTTTCAGTGGCCTTTGTAAAGATCACACTCTGAGAATCCCATTTTCACTATTTACCCACCAGCAGCGATAAATGAGAGGTAAATGAACGGGAAGAAAACAAACCCACGATGTGACTCACTGTCATGTGAGAAGTGTGCTGTCTGCCAGAACCACAAGTCCTGGTGTATTATCACAGTGGTTTATTTAATCTGCGAGTGAACTCTAGGTATCATCTAACACATCTGCTCCCATCTTGCATTCCACAAACAGCCCATGTGTCTGTCCTACAGGCACAGCCTTTTCGGGGTTCATTTGCACATCTCACAGGGTAAACGGGCTCAGGCAACCCCACACCAGCAACATCCTGATCCACCCTATGGTACAGGGTATCTGAAGCACCTACCAAGGCCGAAATATTACACACAGAGCTGTGTAACAACTTACTGTTGCGCAAACATGGATGTATCTAGTTAACAGATGGGATCTAGGAAGTCGTTCTCAGTAAACCTACATAAATTTGGGAAAGGGAGGGCAGGAACACCAGACTCGGAAGCAAGATTATGATCAAAATACTGAGGCAGTTCCTCTCTCCTGGTAACTGTCCAAACCAGTATCCTCAATTCCAGACCCTCCAAGCCTCCCCAGGTTTGAAAACTGCTTGCTTATATGAATTTCTTAGTTTAAGCTTCTCTCTCATTTTTACCAACCTTTACTCCCACTCGTCTCTCATCTTTCAAATGGCTTTTTACTTCTTGCAGCATGGAGGATGCAACCTTCTCAAGTTTTTCAGCAACTTTAGTGGAGTTGGATTAAGCCCAGATTCCTGCAGCAATTGGAATTCAGGTGTCTTTCTAAAACCAAGTATTTCTTACTGCCTAGGACAGACTTTGCTCTGTACTCCTTCCCTATTTCTCTTCCTTAAGAGATTAGATTATCCTTAAATAATAAGTTTCCCAATTGTTTTGTGCAACAAACCCTCTCTGCTTCCTGCTTTATACATGGTTTGCATCCTGTGCACATGGCCTAAGAGATCAGTTGTTCTGCCTCAGGGGGCAATTAATCCCCAGCACTGTAATCTGCACAGAGGCATTTAATCTTTCAGGAAAGATGCACCTGAAAGGAGCTTTCTGAGAAGCACAGGGTTGATAGAAACCACTAAGAAAAGCCAACAGTTTAGCCAGAGGCTGGGAATCTCCTTTCTGCTCTGATCAAGTTTCCCCAGCAATTAAATGCGGAGCCTTCCAACACAAGTGTTTTTTCTAAGGTTGATGAGCAAAAGTCTCAGGGATTCAATTTCAGTATCTTCTCAGAAGTCCCTGTTGCATAATCCTGCTCCCCACAGGAGAGTGTTTGGTTTTGCTCCTGCTGGATGGGAGAGTCTTGCCTGGTATCGGGCTGACTTCTCCTCAGCCCTCATATAAAAGTCCAGTCTCTATATGCTGGATCTACAGAGCAGAGACCCTCCCTGCTGCACAAATTCCAAGCAGACAGAGGTCCTAATCTCTCCTTTGGCTCTAGAAGTGCAACTAAGGCCACACTCATTTAAAAATACTTTGATGAGGTAATTACAGAGTGATGCATTCTTCATTTTGTCACTTTGCTCTGCATCATGATATTCTGGATGACTTTTTCAGACTTTTCAACTTCAGGATATTCAGACCTTTCCAAGACAGCCAATACCAAACCTTCTGCCAGGGATTTCTCTGGAACTTGGCTGAAATTCCAAAGCTCTCTATTTCTCATTTGGCTTCCTCAACTCCTTTTCCATTTAGGCTGTCCCTACCTGTCCCCTCCAATAGCTTTACCTTTTTTGCTTACAGGGTTAGCTGAGGACAATGGGAAAGAGCACAGGAATCCTAATTTTAAAGCAGTAACAAACTGGAACTACAGCCTCTTATGACGTGCATTTAGGTGCCCAAATAGGAAGAAAGCACTTGGATGTGGACATCATCCTCTCCTGCAGCATGTTCTCTGCGCACCCAGTGATATTTTACAGCCATTCAAAACTTAGATTTATGATTTGGGAGACTTGTCCCAACTCCCCACAGAGGCTCCACAATGGAAACCACTGCACTATGACATCCCTCAAAAGAGATGACTCATCCCTCATCCACTGCTTTCCCTGTTTCCACTCTTTTTGCTTTGGCCTCAATCTGGAGTTTCACTTTTTTGCTTAGCTACGGATTCTCAAGCATGGTTAGAAAGAGAAAGCAGGTGGGCTTGCATTTCTGATCTACCCATCCTCAGCACACCCTTTGCTTCCCACCCAGCTGCCACCTTCAAGCCAGCATGGCCCAACTGCATTTCCCAGCACTCACACACAGCTCCTCTCCAGCAGTTGGCTCAACTGAGCACAAGGAACAAGGCCACATCCTTCTCCCAGCTCTGCAGTAGAGCTGTGGGTCTCTCCAGCTAAGTCATCTCCCCAGTGCCTGCAAAGCTGCACCACAGCACCATTGCTGGGATAAAACAGCTGCATTTGCAAGGTCTGGTGCTTTGCCTTTGACTTGCCTCACCTACTGAACAGCTCTGCCAGGCGTGCAGGTGCAGGGACCCCTTCAGTGGCAAGAGGTGAGGCTCACAGGTCACCAGCACACATCAAAAGGGACACATAAAGACCCACATTCAGGGCTATGCTTTCAAACCCAGGAGAAAGGCAGATGGACAAAAAAGACACTAAGTGGATAATAAGTTTTAGGCAAATATTCTGAAAATGGCTCCCTGGAAGCCTATAGGCTTTTCCTGACATTAATGGGGTTCCTGCTCTAGGCTAAGAGATGTGTGTAGTGCATGTCATATATGAATGTGTTCAGCATAAGGGGGCTTTAAATCAGCTACTAGTGCTGAACAAATATAGGATGAGGTCACTCTTAACAAAACTAAAGTTCAGTTACATTTGAACTGCTATCAGATGAAAGCTCATCTTCTAGGAAAAACAGAAGGGGGAAAAAAAAACAAACCAAGGCAAAAACCAACCTATGAGTCATGAGGTTGAAATAGGTTATTCAATCACAATGTCCTGCAGACACATTTCCATTCCAGTAAAACGGGTTTGAAGTTTGGAATCTCGTGAAATATTCGTGACAGGAGGATGGACACGAGTGTCAGACCAGTGCTTTCCACCAAGTCCCACCCGTCTGCAGCCTCAGATTGCTGCTGTGGCTCCTTGGACAATGTCAGGGAGTGGCTGGTGCTGCATAAGGAGTGTCCCCTTCAGTGTCCCTCTCTGCATTCCTATTCTTAGGATTTTTAAAAAAATTAATATTTTGCCCCATTATTTAATTTATTGTTTCTGTAATTGTTTGGTTTCTCCTCAGTTTCTCCTTCTTTAAGCATTCTTTGTAAAGTTTTGCTCTTAGGTTTTACAGGGATGGGCTGATGACTCTTCTAAATGGGAACAATGTATGTCTAGAGGAAAAGAGTAAGAACAGAGAACATATACAGCAACACTTCTGAACACCCCCAGCCTCCAAGGGTTCCCTGAGCCAGGCTTGGTTGCTTTGTATTAATAGCCCTTGATAAATTTTTCCCCTGGACTTGTCCAGTCATCCTTTGAAGTTCTGTAGGTGTTTAGTAACCAAGGTATTCCAGACCTTTGCTATGAACTGGCTACTGTTGAAACAATCATCTAATGCCATATTACACTTCTTAAATGTTTAACATCATTATAGTAGCTGAATTCTTGGTAGACTCTCTGATAGATCTTATATGCACACCATGAGCAGGATACAGAATCTACATCCTGAATCCTGGCTGCAACATTTTTAAAATGAAAGATAACCTAAATGTCATTACAGAAAGCAGCATTAGTATGATTTTTTAAAAAAAATCATCTGAAGGGAAATGACCTGTATTTGTAAGAAGAAATATAAATTAATATCCACTATGAACTGGTGAAATTTTAAGTTTGTAGATTTGAATAAAAATCAACAAGTATTAGCTGCTCTGAGAAAATTTTAGAGGTCCAGTCTACACTGAGGAAAAAATAGGACAAGTCCAGTTCCAGAAAACTCCTGCCCCAAGTTAGGGGAAAAAAAGAAAGCAAAAAGAAAATAAAGAGGACTCAAATGTACATTTAACTGTACTCTCTCCTTATCCCCTCAGCATTGTGAACTGCAAAAGTAAATGTTTCATTGCCTCCAAAGTAAAGCAGGAGTGGAAGGAAGCTTGAATTTGAGTTTTAGGCAGAAGCTTCCATGGCTCTTTTATTTTAGTTGCTTTGCTCACTAGTAAAAGATACCTTCAGGAGCTCGTCCTCAAAACACTATCCTTAGGGATCCCAGGGAAGAACAATGCAGTGATTTTATCAGCTCTCCCTCGGCGGCACTGCAACTGTAGGAAAGGATTGTCTTCCCTGGCAAACAACGAGGAGTGTCCTGCACCTCGTCCCTGAATCCAGCTCTGAGTGAGTCAGTGCAGAGGCAGACTGTAAATAATTGCAGCCTGTGTTGCACAACTGGCTGGTGGGGAGGCAAGAAAACGGCCCGCGGGGAAAAGGAGTAGCCAAACAGCCTGAAAAGTAAAAGTCACCTGCAGAAACTACAATCCAGAAACCCTAAACTGAACTCCACGCGATTTTCATCAGCGTTTCCAAAGGAGAGGTTAGCAAGCTGTGGATTGAAATGTGAAATCACTGGGCAAACTGACTGAGCCACAAAATGAGTAACTTCCTCCGTGAGCTCCCCCGGAGGGATCGGTATTGCTTTAAGGTGCACGGCCTCTGTGATGTAAATTGTCTTGAACCCTAAGAGGTTTTGCAGATTTACATGATAAGGAACTGTTTTCTGCCCCAAGTATTAAGCACGATGTGGGGGAGAGATCTCTGAGTGGGAAGGAAAGCAGAAAGCTGGAAGGAGGCTGTAGAGAAAGAAGATTCTTGCAACATGCTGGTAGAGGAGACTGAGATTCAGTGGCGTAAAGAGAGCAAGAGATGGATATGGGCAAGGTTCTGCAAAGGGAACTCCAAGTGGATACAGCACCTGGATCTGCTCAAACTTGATGACAATCTACCAATATATGCCTTTTCCAATGGCACCCACACACAAAGAGTTATATGGACCAAAGCAAAGACAGTCCCGATTTTCTAAAACATTTCTCCAAATTTCAGAAATCATAAATCTGGGTGATTCTGGAGCCAGTGATAGTGTCCTTGGATTTAAAAGGATGTGGCTGATTTGTCTTACATGAATTTTCCTTAATTTTTTAACCTTATTTGACCTTTTCACTTCTGGGGGATCACATGGCAAGGAGTTCCATTATTTAATCAAACATTTAATTAAACAGAGGTACTGCTTCACCCAGGAAAGGTGCTCTGGTCAGATCCTGCAATGCAGAAAGAGTTGTGGGGATCGTCTGAGAGTACCAACCATGCTCAGGAATCCTTTGAGCCTGGATAACCAATGAAAAAGGGTCACAGAGCATTGGAGGGATTGGAAAGCTCAGGGAAGCAGAACAGAAGTTCTTCGTGGTGATAGAAAGAAGAGCAGTCTAGGGAGCAGAGTACACAAGCAATGCTTTAGGAGTTGAAGGCCATTTTCAGACACATCACATATACACAGAAATAGATGAATTGGCAAGAGACCACATCTACAAATGCAGTAGTGATATAAGCTGAGGCTGGAGAGGAATCTATGCCTGAGGCACTCCTCCCACAGAGGAGCAACAAGTCAAACTTGGGAGCATGGAGTAGCTGAAGGGCTGAAGACGAGATAAATGGATGTGGGGAACTAATATCATTCAATGAGGGGGAAAGGAGCAGAAGGTTGACATGGTAGTGATTGCTCTGTGTCTAAAGGAGACTTTCAATTCTTTCAGGGAACACTTTTCATCTCCCATTCCTCTAGGTCTTGTCACAACAGAAAGCTTCCTTCTCTTCATGTTCTCAGTGGTGCAACTCCCTTCACATCAGCAAACTCGCACTAATGGAAGACAGCAGAACGAATCCCAGGGCTGGAAGAAGAAAACTCCTTCATCATGAGTCCCCTGGTACAGCATGTGAGAAGTCTCTTTCCTTTTAGCCTTGGAGAGGATATCAAATTGCTTTTAATGTTGCATCTATCAATGCTGGGCCACAAGACATTTGTTTGCTTCAGGTGTCATGGGAGCTGAAAAATCTTTTTGTGGGGAATGATATTATCCCTCTAAAGCCTTATCTTAAGGAAAACATATGTGATCTTGCAGGGAAGCCTCTCTTGGTTGCATTTTAACTTAACAGGAGGTTCCTTTCCCGACGGATCTGTTAGCACAGGAATATATGCACACACACACATACACACACCACTTTAGCAACCAAAGAATGCGAAACCCTCCTCAGATGGGCTGGGGGAGGGAGGCAGCTGGGGGAATAAGGCTTCCCATGCCATTCCAGCTTTGAGATATCCCTGGAAGGAAGGGGTAATTACACAAAAGCCAAAGATGTTGGTTCTGAACTGCTGCCAGCTGGCGGCCTCTGTGTCAGCAGGGCCCAGCCCCATCATCCTCCAGCCACCACTCTGGACTCTCCCGCTGCCCGATGCTGTCAAAGGGACAACACAGCTCCTGGCCCGTGCGGAGGATCCTAAACCTTGCTCTGAAAAAAACCTTTACTGGGCTTGTTACAGTGCAGTAACTGCGCACAGAGTGTAGTGCTGTGGGCCATGGCCACGTGAACAGGAGGGCCTGCCTTGCTGACGCTGCCAGAGAGGGAGAGGGCAGATTCTGCGCTTGGAGATAGGGGCAAAAAAGGTTCAAATTACTGCCAGATTTTGGAAAGCTTTTTAAGTGGTATCTTCAAAGGGTATGTTACTTGTCCTAGCTCTGATGGTGTCAAAGAATATTTCAAAGGGGGCATTGTTTGAGCACTTTCAGATGTCTCACCTTTAATGTCTCTGAGCTTCTGCTCCTCCTGTATAAACGTAACCTTCTACCTTGTCTGTGATTTACTCCACAGGGAAAACTTTTACCCTATGGAATGCTCCCATAGTCCCTGAAATTGTAAGGAGAAGGATGAATAATCACACCAAGAGTGTCTGTTGTAGTCTAAATGTTGTGGTTGTTAGAAATTGAATTCTTACTACGTTAGCACAGTTCTGCAATAAACTACTGATTTCCCTTA
Source organism: Neopelma chrysocephalum (assembly GCF_003984885.1). Lineage (NCBI taxonomy): Eukaryota > Metazoa > Chordata > Aves > Passeriformes > Pipridae > Neopelma > Neopelma chrysocephalum. The sequence continues at coordinate 2,126,182 of NW_020897721.1, forward strand.
TGCCATTATTCTCTCCTTACCCTGTTATTATTTTCCAGTATTTGTTTTCTTTTTTTTTTTTCCAAAACACCTTTTAATTTAAAAATGTTCGCTGTTTTTACCCATTTTATCCGATTTCATTCTAATGAAAATGAATTTAAGTAGAAATATGATTCTGGCTTGCAAGAAAATCTCTGCAGTCAAAATACAATGAATTAGTAAAAAGGTAGATGTCATTATAATTTTTCCAGCTTGTCTTGGTGCTGTTATCTCTGCTTGGGTTGGGTTTGTACATCAGCTTGCTCGGTACTAGAGCTTGTTTAAGTGCTACAGTGAGTACTAGAACTCATCTGAGGTTTGTGGGCTTCACTTTTAGAAAAATAGAGGTAGTACAAAATCCAGCAGCATGAGTTCAGCCCTTTTGCCAAGCAAAAGGCTTCGTAGGATGAGCTACTGCTCATCCCTTCCAAACCCTGAGGAAATCCATGGATGACACACCATATCATGGAGGTGAGCAGTTTTGGGTTGTTTTGAACTGGGGGGCCTCTTCTAAAACAAACATATATCAGCACTTATATATACACCCTCCTGCACACACAAACCCCATACATCATTTTTATGATAAAACCCTCCAAAAACAAGCAGTCCACTGTGCTCGGATAATTTACCTCCGTACGAAGATGAAGAGAACAAACAAAGTCAGACACAGGACACCTCTACAACCAGAAATCTAACATTTTGTGCTAAGGGTGGCATGAAGACATGGCTACAAGGCAACAAGAAGCACTTGGAAGCATGAGTGTTTCTCTGGGGAATGGGGCCTAAAGAAGGAATAGGCAATCTTAAATGGCAGCAGGAATAAAAAAAAATAAGGAAAATTCTGGCCTTTAGAGGATCTGAAGGAGACTATGGCATCTCAGAACAAATGCTTCTGCCTTCCCTGCCTCCTCCTTGAATACCCTGCTGGAAAACAGGAGGTGGGGTTTCAGGCAGAGGGGAATGTGTCATTTACTGGCACTGCTTAAATCTCCCTTGCCCAGAAATCCTACAGCTGCTGTGGTTTTCCTTACAGGCCACTTCAGGTAGGAGGAATCCTTTACCCAGTCTGAAAACACCAGGAATGAAGCAAAGAAAGCCTGCCCCTGAATTCAGCCAGTGGACTATAAGCAGAGCTTCTGTGGCCACTGCACCACAGCACAGATCACTTTTGTTTCTGCCCAGCAGCATCTTACCTCATCCATCAGCCCAGGCTTCGACTGCAACATGCCTGGAAACTTCCAGCCAGAGTATTTTTCATTTTGTGGGTCAGGTTTCTTTTTCGGGTAGCTGACTGTCAAGTAAAAAAAAAAAAAAAAAAGTATTAGTTGCATTTTACCGTAGTGACCTGAATCAGAACAGCATCCTCCAGCATCCCAGCCCTTCTCCCAGTGCTGTACTGTGGCACTGAACCCTTTCCTACAGATATTAGGACAAGACAGTTTGTGATGGGCTCCTCTGACCTGAGGGATTACAAAGATCTCCCTTTCTCTGCATTGTGACAGAACATTTTGCCTTGGGCTTTCCAGGTCTTTGGTGCAATCCTAAGGCTAAGCACTACTTTAAAAACAACAACAAAAAAGTATTTTTCTGGCATTGGTTTCTAGAAGAACTCAGAAGAGCCCAATTTAATATGCAAGACTTCAATAGGTTAAGTAAAATCTATTCCTTGTATACAACCTAATGTTCTTGCCATAAATTCAGATTTGTTCATGACCACAACAAAGCCCTTCACTGGTTGAGGAAGATCATTACAGGATTTTCCTTGTTATTACAGCCCAGCAGAGAAAGCGGTTTCAGCACAGCTGAAAGAAGTTTCCATCTAGCAAACTCTGCAGATGGGTCACAGGCTTCCAAAAAGTGTATCAGTCAGAGATGAATTGGATTAAAGATAATCTGCAATGTGAAATCCTGTTAGAAAAGCCTACGGGTTTCCACTGCTTCCAGAGCTGAAACTCTCCTGGATTGAAACAAGGCAGCTGATGTTTGTTTTGACAGCTGCATAGAGTGAGAGGTGTGTGTGTGCGTGCTGGGGAACAACACATATGGTGACCATGTGACACGACCCACAACCAGATGAAAGAAAATTGTCTAATATCTCCAGCAGTGTGGTTCAAATTCCACTTCAACCAAATTGGCGGGCGTGACAAATGCCAGCTAGTCCCTCTTCCCTACATTGATTTAGGAGGCAAAGTACTCCATTTGATCACCTGCATGCTGTGGTTTTCATCTACTCCTAAAATTTTGGGACACCAAATAGGAAAAAGCTGCTGGTTGTTAAATCATCTCATTGCTTCTCCAGTTCAAGTTTCTTACTCTTCCACCTCCTTTTTTAAAAATGGGGTTTTGTTTCCTTCAAGGCTTATGCTACTGTGGCAGTTCAGGGAAATGAAACTTTGTGTTCCTGCAGAAGAAAGCAGTGATGCAGCATCAGAAAATTCACTGTCAGGGAACAGGACTGGAGAAGACTGGAGCAGAAGGAATCTGACCTAAATGCAGACAGGTACAGAAAGGCACTGGAAAAAATCTTGGGAGAGGAATCCACCTACAGCTATTAACCAAAAAGTGACCTCTACTCCCAGACTTCTGTTGCAAGGGTCTGAAGGGAAAGAGTTGCCCAGCCCATGCTAATGGATAGCTGTCTACGTCACCATCAGTTCTGGGTGACAGAGAGCTGGACAGGTTTAGGACTCTCCCTGCTCCACCACTGCCATCAGAGATGGGGTTTCATTAGCATCTGCTACACAGCATCCACTATAGTCTTCTTTTACTTTTGCCAATAGCACTGACGACTGCTTCATGCCCATACTGCCTCATGCCATACAGGACTCCCAAATATTACCGTGTCAAGAAAAAAAAGGTTCCTCCTGCAAACTAATCCATGGATAACACAAGTGCTGAAATATAACAACATCAATAGCACACACCCTTTTAACATATTTTTATCTTAGGTCAGGTTTAATACTGAGGGATCCTTGGTGTGTTTATGCCTTAGCCCTGTCTGCCTACACAAATGGTGTTATGCTGTTTCATGCTGGTTGGGAATGACGGGGTCAATCCTAGGGACTATTCTACTTGGTGCTGGACAAGTCCTTCTGGTCCTGCAGTAACACAGTTGGCACCACTGGTTATTCTTCACTCAGTCATGAGGCTGGCAAGATTCAATCTGTAGCTTCATCTGCATTTCCAAAACTAACCTAGGAAACTCCTTCAGGTACACTATCTTCTCATGAAGTTCCAGCTGGACTTGACAGCGATACCAGTGAAGGTATGAGTACTGTTTTGCTTCCCAGACTGTTAATGTAAAATATTGAAATACAACTGTCTCAGCAAGGGAAGCATTCAGCTTCTCTAAAGATGATCTCTAAGAACAGATGATAGAGTCCAAGCTGAAGAGACACCACCTCTCAGTTTGACTGTCAAATCTTTTATGGACAAACAACCCAGGAAAAGTCCTGACTGAGAAGCTGGAGCAGCTTGTTGAGTTACTGTGGAGTGACTTTCCCAGGAGCTGCTCTGTTTGCATGTGTCCCAAAACATTCTGGGTAGAAATCTTAACAGAAGGATCAGTGCATTTAAATAAGATTGATATTTCACACTGATGATGCTAGAAAGTGTTTTCCTTTTCCAAACCTCTGCTTTGTGGGGACATCAGAAGCAAAGTGGTCTTGTGGATTATCCAGCAGTTAATGTTCCCTCCCTGCCTTGAATGGAACCTGTCCACACAGGAATCCCTTGAGTTAAAGTTCTTAAGCTGACTTTTTAAATGAGCAGAAAAGCACCTATAATGAGTACTTACTTAAATTAAAAAATAATTTTGTTTATCTTAAACCTTCTCCTAACCCTTTAAATCAGGATTACCAGAAATTTATTTGTGCAAGACTGTCCACACAAGCTTTACATTAAATCCATTAGGAGAACAATCATACCTTTAATTCAATCAGCTTGGTATTGTTTGCAGGGCAATGACCATTAAAAGGCTGCAAATGGCCCATAGTTTTGTCAAAAATACCTTGTCCAGTTCTGTAGTGAGCTCTGCTAGAAAACAAGAGTAACTTGAAACTTTGAGCAATGGTAACCCAAGGAAAGATGTTACAATGCTCCCTGCTTTTCTGCAACTGGTGGCTGAACATCACATTAACAAGATATACTTAAGAAATAAAGACTGTTCCCGACAGTAAAGTGGGGGGGGGGACATTACACATGACTCAACTATTTTCTTGCTACAATTTATTAGATTTTAAATGTGCTCATGTTGTACCCATCAGCCTCTCTGCCGCTATGGAGTCTGTGCCAGGATTATGACAGATGAGACTTTTCTGCTCGCTACAAGTTTTATCTGAATTATCTACCATGTTAGAGGTCATGGGTATAACACTTCATTTTTCTCAGTACCACAGATATACTGAACGTGGATGCCAGATCATGAACTATTTCACAGGCTTGCTGTCATGAACTCATGTGAAAAAAAAACCAAACTGTAATGCACAATTAGCCTTATCTTCAAGGGTTCCCAAGGATGAAGTCCAGTCTACACTGATTTATCTGATCTTTCTTGTAAACTGGAATGAGGGTGGTGTGGGGGCACAGTATTCACCCTGCACTATCTTAGCAGAATGAAAGCAGTAAAACAGGAAGGGTGAACAGTACCTGTGGAGTGGAACCCTTACATGTCTTAAACTATCTGGCCTTTGAAACAAATGGTCTTCTTCTAAGCAATGACTTGGTAAATACAAACCACATGCCGAGATAGCCAGCTGACCCCCACAGCAGAGGAATCTGCCACCCGTGTAGAGACAGAGCTCTAGGGAGAGTTTTCCTTCTGCAGCTGCTCTTGACCCTAAGATAGCACTGGAATGACCAACTTGGGATAAAGCCCAGTTAATGTCTTCCTCTCAAAGACAGTGGCGGTGCAGCTTTGTCAATGTTTGGGGTTACAAAGAACTCCAAACCACTGAGAAAACAAAGCAAGAACATGTGAAATGTGGGATTATCCCAGATGTTGAACTTTAACTTTGGTTGGCAAAACCACGACCCGAGTCACCTAGTGAGATGGATTGCAGTGCAACTGGATGTATATTATCCATATTATTGGCCTAATATTTCAAGCTGATCTTCTGCTTACAGTTCATGTCAGCACATAGACTGGCTTATTCAACCTCTTGAAAACATCTTGCAGAGATAAAACACATGTGTATATATTATAATCTTTGGTAAGTCAGCGTCTTCTTTTGTGAAACAGTGACGTTTATGGGGGGGACTGATCATTTTCAGATGTTTTGTTTAATTCAACTAAGCAGTTAGACAGATACTAACAACACAAGAACAGTCCTAAACATTTTAGAGCCAGAATCTCTTCATCACCCTGGACCAGTCACTGATCAGCAGTCCTGTGAACTACATTTACACTTTGATTTTCCTTGTCATAAATCGGAATTTGAATGTGCCACCAGTTTTAAAACCTTCTGCAACACTGTCCCTTTGAGGAGCTCATGGGACTTGTGATTAGGGAGGAAAACACTTCTTTCAGCTAAGCCTTATTCTTCCTCACACAATTTTTATTTTTTAATAGATGGGAACCTGAAGTAGAAACAGGGACAATGGAAGATGCAAAGCTGAGCAATGAATTAAAGCAGAAAGAAACACTGGAGACACAGTCATTTGAACATACACTGGTTACACACATTGCCTGGTGAATAAAAGCTTCCAGCCCAGTGTAATACAACACCTGAAAAACCACTTGATATCCCAGAAGCTGGCCCCACTATGTAACAGGAGATTGCTTGTAAATTTAGAAAAGAAATTGCCAAGCTACTGAACTACCGTGGGAAACCTGCCAGGGTATCACCTTAAGGAAGGCAGCCCTGGCTACTGGGACTGTGGTTGCTTCTCATTAAATGTATGAACAGCTTCTGGAATAAGACATTTCTCTGTAGTATTACTCTGGCAGACTGGAATTAAGGAGTCAGAGAGGACAAGCCCTGCTCTCAGCTAACAGGAACATGACAGCCATTTTCTGGCCCTGCTTTCCCAGCTGCTGTTTGGAAAGGATCACCCAGGCTTTCCCTTATCGGGCACGATTTAAAAAAGCAGGTCTTTTGTCCAGAGCTCTCCCTTGTGCAGTCTAGGCATGACAGCAAATCAACCACAAAGAATATATCAGTAAATATTTCTATGAGAGATACTGAGGGAGTATTTTGCTCATCAGCTGTTGGGCCAAGGACACTGGCTGGTTTACATGACGTGATATGTTGATTTCTAAAGACTGATACAAGTGAGAAAACTCAGGTGACACCCAGACACTGCAGTCCTGTTGATCACCATCCAGACTTCCACAGGAAACAGAAGAATGAGGACTGAAGAACTTGCACTACTGCACAAACCACCAAGGTCAACCACTCTTCTCAGTTGCCCCTAATTACAGTGGAGCAGTCTCTTTGATTTTAAGCTACATCTACTACAGAATCAGGATGTGGCTGGCTGAGAACTAGGGTGTGCAGATCTTCACATATAAACTTTGTTCCTTTTGATGAATGTCATTTGATTAATTCCCTTTTTTTTTTTTTTTAAGAACTGAAACAAAGACTGTGACTGCTCAACAGTCAGGTTGTCATGACATCCCTTTGCTCTCTCCACCTAAAAAGCTGAATCAGACCTGTGGTGGTACTTAAATACTTAGTGATGATGGACACCAAGAATCAACAGCAGAGAGCTATATAATAAAATACTAAAAATGGAAGATACTTAATTGCACTTTTTTCCACAAGGTGAAATGAGAACTTATAGCTGGGACTTCCCTGAGCTATTTTGGATGTCTTTGTAAGGGTGGGATAAACTGCACTCTGAAAAGGCCCATTTCTTTATGAGTTCAGTGATGTTTTTCAGAAAATCTAAGACATTTATCTGCTGTGGAAGTTGAATTCTTAAACTATAAGAGGTCTGCCAATGTAGCATGCTTTATCTTTGCTCTTCACAGAAGGACAAAGTTTTCCTCTCAGGGAAGAGCTATTTCTTTGTGGTGTTTCAAAGCTTGTCTAATATTTCATACAGATCAGTGTGCTCAGGTTTGGAAGGATCTGTAATGCTGATTCTTTGGAATTCTCAAAAAACACACATGAATTTTTATGCCTTATCACCTTTACAGATATTGATGGAAATATAATTTCTTCTGTTACCTGTCAATGACTCAGCTTAGCTTTGTCCTCTTCATCTGAAGCTGTACAGGAATAGCAAAAAAAAGAGAAAGAATTAATTGAACATACATAAGTGCAAAGACAAAGTGTGACAAAGAGCTGGAAATTTGACAACTGAATGGAAAAGGTGGTTCCCAACAGCTTTCAGACACTTTCCTCCCTTTTCTTAAACAACCTTTTTCTCCCTGTACAGCCTTTGATCTAAAGCCCTGTACAGAGTTACAGAAGAAGAAAGGATATTTTCTGACTGTCCTGCTGTTGCCTTGAAGAGAGAAGAGAGTCTTTATGAAATGCTGCATTTACTCTGACAGTCAGAAGTGCACTGTGCTCACTCTTTGAGTCTAGACACTGCTCTTGAAGACTATCTGGAGAGACATTCATCAACATGGCTGCAAACATTTGCATCTGCAGATAGCACAGCAGAGCCTGAGTTTTATCACACATTACAGGATGGCTGGTTAGGCTTATTTAAGTGTGGGATGGAAAGACTTTTTCATTAATTAAACCAAAAATGTTTTATACTTTATACAGATGAGGTGAATGTGACAGAGCAGCTCAGAGTTTTGAGGTTTATGCAAAATGCAAAATGCAGTGAGAAGCTTTCAAGACCATCTGCTCCAGAAGGTTTTCTGCATCTCCAGCAGACGTGTTTATGGCACAATAGCCATTTCCCTTGTCTCTTCTTTATCACATTGGGATAAAGGCTATTGTACAACCGGAATTCTCTCTGCCAAGACTGGTAAAATGCTGCTTTTCCCTTTGCTTCAGGATTTCTTTCCTGGAGGTTGTTTCTAGTCTTGGGTGAGCCTGAAAATGTTATGACGTGTCCATAGTTTTTTTCCATTTTGAGACCTAGAATGGGATCTGGAGGCAGATTGCATAAAATTTTACTAGATGGAATGTGGGGTTTGGATGTCGTGGGGAAGACACTTGGGTGAAGAGTGCAACTTATGTACAGTTTCGTGGTACAAAAATTGTAGCAGCAAAAACGTGGCTTGAAATTGAACCTTCAAACTTGTCCTAGAGTAAAAGAGAACTACCAGCCCTGTGGGCAGCAGTCTGACAGGTACAACTCTTTTCTTAGCACGTAATTTTTAAACGTAGCCCTTCTCTTTGTGTTCACTCAGTGCTCTCCTTTGTTGTGTTGCTTTAAACATAGTTTTCTGATTTTCACATGCCATCTGCACCCTTCCTCATATTCAGTGGCACTGGTCTTTGCCTTTATAACCCACCCCATTTTTTAGCGTGTTGCATCATGCTAGGGAGGGCATTCCCAAAAAGCCATGGAGGCAACTTGATGCTTTCTTTCAAAGCTGCAACACATGTAAAAGCTTTGATAAAACACTGACAGACTGAGGGTGGTGCCGCTTATGATGAGGCAACAGTGAAAGTTTATTTCATCAGCTGTATCTGCTGTTGTGTCTCATCTCACTCTTGAGTAGGAACTGCCTTTATGCACACTACCTCTACCACATCGCACCTGCAGTTTGCTTCTCTCCTGGACAAGGACTACTGAGAGTTCCAGCAGTGCAAACAAAAATTATATGTGCCCTCTCTCTCCCAGCACCTCTGGCTTTCTGCCTTGCATCCTGCACCCACCAGCACACATAAGGGCCCTTAGAAGTGCTGAAAGCAGAGAAAGTTGTATGAGCTACGTGGTAGCTGCCACCAAGCACCAATGTTTCAAAGGCAGCCAAAGTCACAGCTTTCATCTCTATTATGCACTTAGCCTACCTTGGAAAACAGTTCTGATGTTGTTACACGTATTACCATGATGGTAAGCTACCTTCAGCATGAGCATCAGAATGTCCTGTAACTTCTACTCTTAATGAAACACTCCCCCCCAAAATGGGTAAAAGCTTTCTGCTAGTCCTGTCTCAGGACAAGGATGGTATCCTACGACTCAAGGTCCTTCTAGGTCATAAGTGGTCCAAGTGTGGCTTTCCATGTGAGAGCTGCTGGGTAATCCAAATTCCTAGCTGTGGCAGGAAATGAGCCAGCAGGGAGAGCTGAGTCTGAAAAAGATGGGTTACTTCAAGACTTCCCAGTGAGACTCTGAAGGCAGCCACTGTCTCTAGCAGAGAAGCAATCCTGTTTCCTGAGAAGTCTACTTTGAGTCTTGTGGGTCTTGGCTACACGAAGATTTTGCTGTGAGGCAGAGAGGGTTGGGAAAGCAGGCCACTCCCTCCAAGAAGTTTTCGCTAGTCTAGAAGTATCATTAAATGTGAAATCACATTCTTAACTTATGCTGGCAAGTGATTAGGGTAGACCCAGCATGAGGCTGCCAATTGCAATATGTCACAGTAAGTATGAATAACTTGGGTAGGTTTCATTTCTTTAACAACGCGTTGCAACCCGTGGGTCATGTGTCTGCCAGACTCCAGCACTCGAATCTGCATCACTGACATCTGAGCAGCCACGGCCTGACATCCGATATTGCTCTGCTGAGCTCACTAACTCTCTCTACTTGTCCTGCTGAACTTTTTGTGGCCACTCCATCCATTACAGTGACCCGAAGGGACGGGAAATCAATGCTGGTATCAAGTAAATGCAAATTCTGAGTCAGATGCATGGAGCAAAGGAATCACAGCTTCCAAATATGGCATAAGGCACAACGTGGAAGCGGAGAATTGTGGTTAACACAGCTCTGAATATTTCTGGGCATTTTACCCAACACAGCAGGAGCGTCCTCAGATGAATGGACTGGGCTCCTGACACTGTGTGTATAAATTTTCAAGTGGGTTTTACTGTCTCCTTTCTCCAGAGGAAACAAGGGCCACGATAGACACACACACATACACACACACACACCAAAAAAAATCAGTAACAGCAACACACACAGACAGAAGTCCCCAAGATCAGATTGTTGATGTAAACCCGAATAGAAAACACACTTTGGTTTGTGGAAGATTCTCTGGAGACCTGCAAGAAAAAAAGGCGTGCACACTTTCTGTCTACTATTTTTAAACCTCAGCTTAGAACGGATACTCAAGGTCACCTAAGCTGAGCTTTGACAGATGCAATGTTTAACTGATTGGAAAGAAAATAGCAGGGCGGGATGTGGCAGCAGTAAAATACCGACATTCCGTTGTCACGCCTTCAGAATTGCTCAGCAATGTCTGTGGTGGGACACTGCGCTTTGTGGACCAGCCATCTGGTGGGAGAGTCCTCAGATTTAGGAGGATGTGTCAGATTATTGGTTTCTCCATGCTCCTCCTGGCATCAGGAGAGATGATGTTGACGACCCATCGATGCTTTGTGCAAAAAATGTAGTGTTCCATTGGTAACAAAACGTGGAAAACTAGAGCCACAGAGAGCAGAGGTAATATTTGGACATTACGCTTGGCAGCTCTGTTACATCACCAGCCCCTTCTCCTTCTCCTTCTCCCTTGGGTCCGTATTTTCCCATTGCTGGGGTTATTGTCAAGGTAAAAGGTACAAACTCAAAGAATCCAGTGATATCCCCATAATTACCAATTCAGGTATTCCAGTCTGCCCACCTTCCTCGCCATGTGCAGAACAAAGCCAGAAGGTTGAAAACATGTTCTCAGAGTTAGAAAATCCTAATTTTAGGGACAGTGCTAGCAAATCCCTTTTTAGGCCATTTTCTTAATCATCTGGATAATGCTGTTCTGCATCTTTAGCTGAAATGCCTGTGGAAAAGTTGGGAGAAAAAGATATTTCTGCTAAAAGTGTCACTGATCTCACAAAATGCTTACAGCCGCCTCAAGGGAAATCAGTGGTGAAACGCAGACCCAAAACTGAACCTTCCAAAATCCAGGCTAGCATATTGTCATGAAGAATCCTTCCTCATGACCAAACTGATATTCTTTATAACTGCCATAAAAGTTAAAAAAAAAAAAGTAGGAAAATTCCAACCTTCTTTAAAAGTACAAAAGGCTTTCTTTTTTTCTTTTTTTTTGGTTTTCAAACCTAGATCAAAAAGATTACTCTGTGATTTAAACATATTGCATTTTTGCAGCCAGCAGTGAAGGCATTAAAATGAGAATATTTCTGTCCTGAATGCCTGTGAATTTACCATCTGCAGAGAGAAAAAGGCTCAGTTGCCTTCACAGTTCACATACCAATGGCCTGGTTCTGCCTTGAACTAAATTCCATTGGATTTCCACCACTGTCCAGAGAAGTCAATACTGTTCCCTAAATATTTATCCAATGTGGGGCAAAGTCAGTCAAAAATGTACTCAGCACAAAAACAAGTCTCCCCCCACCCTACAGTGTTAACATTTACTATTATCATGTACTGAAGACTTGCTAAATCCAGAAACTGTGGCTTTGGGATAGTTTGTCTCACTATGAGAAATTATTTTTTCCCATAGCAAGCTTCACACAGTATGTTAAAGATCTTCAGTCTGTAATCTGAAAATTATAATTGTTAACATTTTTAATCTTCTTCCAGCAGGTGGAGGTAGATGTGTGTTAGATTTTCCTTTGGGAAAACAAGCAAGATCTGTAGCTCAGAAAACAATTTTATGTTCATCTAAACAACTGCTTGCAATATCTGCTATATGATCTACTGTTTTCCTTTATCTATGACTCCCTTTTGTTTCCTTCTCAACACAGTTGAGAGAATAAGAAGGAAAAATATTTCTGCATTTGGAATGTGAAAATACCTTGTCTCCCTTGAGTCTTGGGAAATCCTGTGTGGATACAATTAAAAACTCATCACAAAGTTGAAAAAGTTCCTAATACTCTTTATTGTTGTCTCTAACTTTCAGTTTTTTCCAAAGACTCAATTTGGAGATGGAAAATTAGCACTGTGCTAGAAAATGCCTATTTCCAGAAGCCTTCTGTCTTACAAGGGTCAAATTTCTGAAGTAATAGGAGTTAGATCACATCTGGAAAGCCCATGTGAAGCTTTCTCTACAGGTTTCTTCCCTTTGCCTCACCCTTTGCTCCAAACACTGATGAGAAGGAAGAGTTTCAGGAGATATTCTCCATGTGGGTTCCCTCAGACAGCCCCTTCTCAAGGCTTCACTGGATGATTATTGGTGTCTGGGCACATGAAAGAGAGGAGTCACAAACACTTGAGGGGAGCACTCAAGGGGAGCTTTCTCGGAACAGAATTCACTGGGTATGGAAGGACCTCTCCACTAATGACTTAGATGCTCAAATCCAAACATTCCTATCCCACGTTGATCAGATAACGATCTTTTAAAAAATCGTTGCTGCCACTGCAATGGAGAGCAGGGGAAGATGAAAACTCAAAATTCCTGGAGGATTTGTGTTCCAATCTGAAGATATCCCTGGCTTGTCAAAGGGATTAGGGTGAGCCTAACAAGGCTCATCCACATCTTCTCGTTGGAAGTTATTTGAGTACATTTGGGGCAATGAGGATTTTTCTCATCGGGTTTCATTTGCAGCCCCCTTTTGATAAGGGCTTTCCCTGGAAAACCTCAGTTGTCAGGGTTAATGGCTTAAGCAGTGTTGATAGATTCTGTTTATGTTGGGTGAGGGGGTTCAGGTGGCCCAGCCTAATGTAAGCTTTCCGTCGACTGTAAACAGCAGCTTTTTATGTCAAAGCTGTGTTTCTGCCTTTTGACAAAGCATTAACAGACCTATGAAAGGAAGAACTCAGGGTGATGACAATAGGAAGAGCAAAGAGGTTTAATAGGTCATTTCCACCGCAAGTTCTGATAATTTGACAAAGTAGTGTGTCTTCTCTGCCAAGGCCCCAGAGAGGGTTCACATCCACCATATTCTGGCTCCTGTTCTCAACTCTACTCCAGGAGCTGTAGTGAAATTTGTGGTGGTGTCTCTGCCAGATGGGAGGAAAAGTGTTTCTGCTGTCACTGCCTAGACCTCCCCAATCTCAGGGTGAGCTAGAGGAGGTTCTGCCTTTGACCACAGCCTTTTCCTGAGGCACTCATTTAAAAAATGGCTTGGCTGAAATGGGTCTTGCCTGGGAAAATATTTCCTGTGTGGATTCACAGGAAGCTTCCCGTGTGTTGTCTGTAAGCAGAGCTGCTCCTAGTCTGACAGCTCTGTGATGACAATCGGACTAAATTAAGACTTACTCTATGCCTGTGGTCTGGCATTAGGACATGACACCTTGGCTGGTATCTTCAATAGCTGGTCCCACCCAGAAATGAGACAGATCCAAGATTCTCTGGCTTACAAGATTAGGCAGTTAGGAGGAGGATTGGCCACTGGCCCAACATAGGAGCAGAGTAAGTGTGGAGCTGTATATCATGTGATGCAGGAACACCAGCTTTCCTCTCACATTCCCAACCTTGGTGACTGGCTATGCAGATAAGGAGAATGCTACAAGGCACATTCTTTGATCCAGGAGCCCAGACAAAATTGGTCCATGGGCCAAAATGTTGACTGTTCTGCATAAGGATGAACATTCAGTCAGGAAGGGCAGAGTACTCCTAGGAACAGGAGAGAAAAGCCACTGTGGAAGAGGATATTAATTATATTCAGAACAAATTAGAGGGGGTAGGATGAAGAAGAGGTTCTATGGGAAATATAAGGTTAACTTACTCGAGCTGGTGTCCTACAAAGAGACCACCCATACTCCAAAAACCTTGTTATGAAAAGCCAGGTTGTCATCAACATTATTTACCCTTTTACCTCAGCCACCAGTAAAGGTAAGCAGGGGAACTGTGTGATAATGCTTGTGTAATCCAAGGACCCCACTACATTTTAGCCTGGGAGCATCTCAGAAATTTTGACACATGTGGACCCTACTCCAAGCATGAAGACTTTCAAATTCTGTGTAAATGTGATAGTATATAAATAACTTTGGTCAGATTTTGCCAAGGGCACTTGTATGTGGCAAAGTGGAAAAGGTCCTTGGGTCTGCTCCAGACCTCCTTTTCTGCTGTAGCAAAGACCTTGGGAGGGAAATTGGGAGCTGTGCAGTGTGTGACAGTCTTCATTGACTGGATACAGGAACCAGGATTAGAGAAAATTCAGAGACGGGGATTTTACTGAGATCACCCATCACAATCTTATTCACTGCTTCTGACTGTGGAGCACATTGCTTCCCAGGGAGGTCTTGCCTACCTCTGCTCTACCAAAAAAGTCCCAAGCTGAGACTGTCTCTTGCATCTCTTTGCTGGGATCTTTTCTATCACCTGCAGGCCTTTGGGATAAGATGGCACTTATCTTTATAACCATTTATTAATGTTGTCGACTGATGAACTGGCAGGAGAACAATCTCCAGTGAGTCTGCTGAGAAACGACCAGTGGGAGGGCTGGGTGAGACTGCAATGGCCTGTAATCAGGCTTGCACCATCTGATTTCACTTCTCTTATGCTGACAGATTCTTGGCTCAGACCCAGTAACTCACAGAGGGTAAAGGATGGCAGCTAATATTTTGGCATGGGAATTAGCAGAGCATTGCAGGGTGTCAGAGAACCATCATCTCAGAGGTGGTAAAAATGTGGCTTACAGGGTTAAGCCATGTTAGGGTGAACTTGCTCTGCCAGTCCAAAACAGCTGAAAAGTCTGTTACCTCCATTTATTAGTTTAATCCTTTAATCCACCTTGCTGTCCAATTAGATTAATGAAACAAGAATCCCATTTACAGCTTGACCTGTGTTATCACACTTATAAAATGGGAATAAATGTATTTATAAGAGGGGTGTCAAGGTTCCTGGGTGAGGACTACCACAGGTTTATTTACTGAGGGCTGAATAGCTCATTAGTGACCTGAAGAGCATAGGAGGGCTCACAGGACTAACCCACTGTCACAAGACAAAGCAACGTTTGCACTATGATGTTGCCTAACAAAAATTTTAATAGTTCAAAGGAGAATTTATTGCTTTGCTCAAGTGCTCCTAAACTCACAGATTTATTTTTTTTAAATGCATAATGATTTGGGCTAAACTGCTTTATATATTAAGAAATGGATATGCTTGCAAGCAGGATCTGTGATAACTATTTAATGGAAACCAGTGAAGTGTTTTGCTGGCGTGTCTGTAGGGCTTCCCTTAAATTGCTAGAGGTGTTCAGATGAGTTTCCCTGACAAGCACTGACACTCTTTTTCTCTTTTCTTGGGCCAGATTCTGGTTCTGTGACTTACCCTCCAGAGTATTTTGACTTCAACAGTCCTCTTGACTGGTGAGACTGCTTATGGAGAAAGGCCAATGCTGAACCACCCATGGCACCTGGGACTTTCGGAAGTCA
This sequence comes from Neopelma chrysocephalum, assembly GCF_003984885.1. NCBI lineage: Eukaryota > Metazoa > Chordata > Aves > Passeriformes > Pipridae > Neopelma > Neopelma chrysocephalum. Next base: position 2,141,545 of record NW_020897721.1, read on the forward strand.
ATGGGATTGAATCAGTGACTAGTCACCAGAGAAAGACTCTTCTGAAAGGACTCCCATGCTCCATTTTATACAGTGCCTGAGGTGCTTATGTCTATCTCAGCATCAAATTAAAATTTGTTCTGTGCGCTGAAGCAGGGAGGCAAAGGTGGTTAAGGCACTCATCAGGATTTGGGAGAGCTTTGTTTAATTCTCTCCTCTAAGACTGGTTCCCTGCATGACCCTGAGGCAGTCCCTCAACCCTGCAGTGTTTCATTTGTAAAATGGGCAGGGTATCACAGAGTTCCTACACAGGAATGCAGCAAGGAGAAAGTGTGAGACACTAGGTTGTCTTTAAGATAAGATACCACGGAAGCCATAAGAGCTTATAATCAATTCAAACAAAGCCCTGGGAATTCTCTGTGTTTCTTTATTTCCCTCTGAGCATTATCTGCATTAATAGGTGAGGGCACATGAAAGGTGTACTATTTTTTACCAGTCCCTCAACTCCTGCCGCTTGTTCTTTGCCCCCAAAATCTTATTGCTTCATCTGAAATACTACATGGCAAATCTACCCTGAACCACATATTTTTAGTCACTCTGTACCCTCTGATCTCTGAACTAACATCTGTCAGGGACTGCTGCTTTGGTCAAAGCCAAGGAACATGAGGTAACACAAAACTTTCTCATTCCGAAAACCTGGTATGGGAATGACATGAGCTCACCCACCACTTTTGCACTGAGTAAACAGCCTGCAAAAGGAATAATAATAATAATAAAAAAAGGTGCTTATGATTGCAAAGGATTCTGGGAAAAGCTTTAAAAAAGCCATAGTGGTGAACTGTTTCTAGCCAAGTTTCTGGCAGTCACATTGTTTGAAGATAAACCTTGCCCCTGCAGACTTCACTATTCCAAAACCAACTTTTTCTGGCACAGGACCTTTCTCACAGAGGCTGATTGGATGACCCATAGACTGTAAAATCATTGAATAATTTAGAATGGACAGCATCTTTTCTGGTCCAATTCACACCACAAGACTTCACTGGGTTCCACCAGGACTGTCTGGAGGAAAAGGAAAGATAATACGATGGAGATAGGTTTGGAAACTGTCATAGCAATATCTTTGATGATTAGGATGATTTCATTGCTTTTCTTATTAGGGAAACTACTAAAGGTCTCTTCATAAGGCAGTAACATCCAGTGGGTTGGGAAAAGGGAATTAATAGTCTTGGCTCTGTTTTGAATACACATTCTCTTGTTGTATAGTGCTGAATAGAACAATTTGGATTTTTTCAATTGCCTAATGAAAATGCCATCATCATCTTCAGCAGCAGTAACAGAGACCTGTGTCTGCTGGATATAAAGCTTTCCAGGAGTCAGGAATCCTGATTCCACCTCTGATCCTGGCTTCTTCTGTCACCTCAGACAATTCATTTTACTTCTGTGTCCTCTTTTTCCGCTCATCCGCAAAATGTCCTTTGAGATGTACAGATGAAGATGTTCACAAGTGAACTTTGAAAACAAAAGTTGATATAATAATTGGGAGCATATTTAGTCCTGCTTGAGTGAATGAATGCTTGATTGAGGGAGTCAGGAAAACATAACTTTTTTTTTAAGCAAAGTCAGGTGAAAGCTGCCAGAGGAGCAGAATTTTTAGCTTTCAGCAGGCATTTGCCTGAATTCTACTTGACTTGAAAAGTTCTAAGTTTAATAAACCCCAAGCTTGGGGCTTGGTCAAGCAAGCAAGTTGTCCCTGCCCTTTGCAAAACAGAGAAACCTCTTGCAAGCTGACTATAGAGAGTAGGGGCTCTGAACACAGCCTGGCTGTACACTGCTGGGCTCACATGGATATTAGGGACAAGCAGCAGGTGACAGCCCAGAAGGAGTTCTGAGCAGAGAAAAGGTGGTAAGTTTCTATATTTATTAAACATTCAGTTTAGTTCCACAAGTAAATGCCACTGGGGAAAAGCTCTCAGATCCTACATCTCCAGCTATGCAAAGGGTAGGATCTGCTCTTTGGAGGAAGCTGGACACAATATTAACTGGCTTAAGCTCTATTTTGAAGCTGATTCCACACATGGAAGCAGCATGATCTGTCATTAGGTCTGACTAGGCCCAGAAATCCTGGGCAAAGAAATGGGAGAGCACCTCTGCCCCATGTAAATGAAACTTTAGCACCCTGTCTCTCAATCCAGACAGACGATATTGCTGCAGAGTGACTGCACAACCAGGTCTAGAACATGCTCCTTTTCTAGAACATAAAACAGCCATTTCCAGATGGTGGAAGAATAAAGACCATAATTAGATCTCACTGTTTGTGGTTTTATTTTCTCCCCTCCCTTTGCTTACTAATGAGAGTCAGCAATTTGAAGAGTTTGTGGACACAGTGTTCACTGGAGGAGCTTTCTTTTCATGGTTCCCCATTTGTGTTCATTGCCAACTTTACAGCTAATTGAAACAAAACTGAGCTTGTAGATTAAATGGCAACCCCTGGGATTTGTTCCTGCAATTACCAGCACTCCTCCTAGACAGATCCTAATTCAATAGCAAGTTCCTAGACCCACAAGCAAAAAACACTGGGAAAAATCCCAGTGCCTGGATGACATCAGAGTTAACTCTGTCCAGTCCCTGCAGGCCATGACAACTGTAGGTGAAACTGTGGCCTGTTCAAATCTGGGAAATCTGCCACCAGCTTTGTATAGTTAGACGAAGGCTAGGATTTCACCTTGGAAGACTGTAAGAACTCTTTTTTCTTGACAGCACAACATTTCCAGCTTCACAGCTTGCCTTGCAATGGCTTATGTTTTGCAGAGTGTATTTTCCCTCAGTGTGGTCAAAGCTATTAATGCATTTCACACAAAAACACGCTCAGCTTTGGAGCATAACCTTTTGCAAGCCCCTAGCAGATACCCTGTACCCAGACTGAATTCCCTGGGTGGACAAAAAAGGGGGCTACAAAATGCAGCATTTGCAAAAAAAAGCTTTTTGAAAGCAGTTTCCAGGGGTTAAAAAGAAACTAGTCCCCTCTGAACTATTTTTACCAACAGATATTCAATCTGAAAAGTATTCACAGACCGAGGGATGAATACGTGGCTGAGCAGATTCAAAATGCGATACCAGGCAAGAAAGAAAGTTGGCTTTTGCTGTATCTTCTCGTTGGCAAATAGAGCTCAAGAGAATGCACACTGACTGGCAAGGCTTTCTACTACCATATCCATTTCCATGGTGTAAAGCAAAATTCATCTGACAAACTTTCTCCACTTCTAATTCAATTGAACCTGCGCTCATTCCAGACAGTGCAGCTGGAGAGTTAACCTGATAGAGCAGGAACCAGCCATATCTGGTTCTGGATCACCTTTTCTTGCCCTCTCTCAGCTCACCAGTGGGAATTCAGGCAGGGAACAAACCCTAAATTTCTCTAAGTGATGCTACAAGCCAAACAACCTTCGGTTTGGCCCTGGGAAACCAGCAGTTTCCATCCAGTTCTTTTTCACTGAACATCAAAGGATACAGTAAAACTGGGACAGGTATGGGAGAGAATGGTTGAAGAACTTCTGTGTGAGAATTCACTAAGAGGCTTGAGGGTAGAAAAGAAAACAGATATTCTCAAGGTATATAAAACTACAGGGAGCATTGTGTGAGCAATGAGGAATGGACAGCAAGTTCCAAGAGCTGTAGGACAACAGCTGGAATCAGCTGGAGGTGCATAGAGAGCAGAAGAGGGGAGAAAGGTTTTACACAGTTGCAGAGGCTGTTAAACTATGGAGCTCTCTGCCACGTGTCAGCCTTTTACATGGGCTCAAAAGTTAGTTAGTCAAAAGCATGGAAGAAAAATCAAATGCAGAGGTACCAAAACACAACCTGGCTCAGTGTCTCTGAACCACAGAAGCTGAGAGAGAACACCTTGAGGAACTATTGATATCATCTGCTTTGTCGTTAGACTTTTTCCTGGACATCTATAAACTGCCAGTGCAGACAGCATCCTTAAAAAACTGGGTATAAGAACAAAAGAGGTGTCACCTTGGACCCACCTGTGCTCAGAACCAGACGCTTGTGCTACAAAAGGGAGCATAAGAAAGAAATACAGCCCTGCTTCTCTCAGCAACTGCTCCCTACACTCAGGTTCTCACAATCTGCACTGTAAGGACACACTGAGCCAGAGACTTAGGAGTGTTTACTTTGATTGATTTAAAAGTGATTGAACTGCTCTAATGGGAAGGAAATGCACCTATGATTTCAGTCTTTACTTGAGTTCAGCTGTCTGAGCATCTCTGCCTTCCTGTCTATCTCCTTTCTGAAGATTGTCTGATACAATGAAGCACAATGACGATGGAGAGCTCAGTGATGTCACATTTCTCCACATCTCGTGGAAACAGTGAGGTAGAAGGGAATGAAATCTTATTAGCTCTCTCAGGGAAAGAAAGCATGCTCAGCCTAAACCTTATTAGACATCAGAGAACTCACACAGGGCAGTGTGTATTGGAAAGGTGGTAGTGTGTGTTCAGCCCTCTCGAGGTAATTGGTTTTGTTGTCAGGTTGGCTGCTGAGATCTTGTCCCTTTGCCCAATTCAATTCTCACTGGGCTTTCCACATCTTTGCTCCAAAGCCCTGTTTATGGAGACAAAAACAGTCTTGGCGACTGCCATGCATATGTCACATTTTATGAGCAAGACAATTGCTGTAAGAAGGACTTTTTTCTTCTTTTTTTTTCTGGCAGGCTTTAAATCTATGGCCTGGGTCTCCATGCCCTGCAGCTCCCCCCACACACACTACAGAAATGGACACTTCAAATTTCTGTCTGAGGCCAGCCTTGGCAAAGGAGCCAACAAGAAGAGAAACAGCCTGTGCTCTAATAAGTAAAATATTTATGTCTTGATTTGGCTTACATACCCTCTCTCTATAAAATATTTTTCCCAGGAGGAGTTCTATGAAAGGGAGGGGGTTCCTTTTTTATGTCCCCAAATAATTCTTTTCTGCTCCCCTTCAAAAGCCTAGAAATCAAAGGACACTGTGCTCTGAAGCTTTTTATTGTCATTCTTGACTTTGTTATCATTAGTTATTACAATCATTATATTGATTTCCATTATGAGCTCTCAGGAGGCCCTGGCTAATCAGCACCCCATTCCAGGAAACGCTCTGACAAATCTCTCACAGCATATGCATACACAAGGCTTGTAGTCTGAAAAGACCAGGCTAAACAGACCATTAAGGCACTCCCATGCCAGGGAACTGTAGCATGGAAAACTCCAGCAGTTCAGCGACAGCCACTGCGGAGCCCGGGCCAGAGAGGGAACAAAGCTCTGAACTGACACGGGTCATTTCTCACTGTGCCTCAGGTCACTGTTCTGACACACGAGGAGATCCTTGAGAGACTCTTCACCCACGGGAGAGTCATCCATGGTGTTCTGCACTTTAGCTCATGGCTCACCTCGCAGCCAAACAGTGCTCCAGGTTTACAGCTCCCATAGACATCCCCGTGATTTAGGGCAGGCCCTGATTCGGGTGGAGGGTCACTGGCCTGGTATGTACAGGGTAGATTCACCCTCCTGGAAACTGCCACTCCTGAGCATCAGGATAGACAGCACATGCTGTCTTTCAACAGAAGACCACACTGCTGCTCCTGCATCATTAAAATTTTAACCTCTTTCTGGGCACATCACCTCCACCACTCTGCAGTGCAGGTGACAAGATCACCCACAGCAACTGCTCCCTCTTGCTAGTGTTACATTACAGATGCTTTTGGCCTATGTAACCTGGCCTTGTTTTGGCCTTTTTACTTGCATCATCTTCCTTATTTAAGGTAGGAGACAGAACTCCTGTACCCCCCCAAGTGAGGAGGATGACTACGTTTTGATAGATTTTACCTCAGAAAGCTACAGGCATACAGTCAAATTTTGATTCTTAGAAAGACATACCCATCTACTTAGGAACAAACCCATGTTGTCACTAACGACACATCCTTGCCAATCTGAAGTTCCTCCCTTCACTTTTGCTGGCAGGGGGTTAACATGAAGGGAGGTAGCAGATACTTCTGCTGTTGTAGAGATCCTTCCCCTTCAGAATGTTTTTTGCCCACTGCTTACTTGGATTTCAGATCAACTTCACATGGACTTACAGGTCATTCTTTGCCATTTATCTCTGGGTTCCCATTTCCATGAAGTCACAGAGCTTTGTTCATATGCTTACAATACCTGTGTGTCAATGCATGAAGCTGTGTCCTTGGGCTGAAACATCACTTTCTTTACTTGCCTCAGGCTGTCTCTGCAATGCTATTGTTCCTTGTCCTTTAGCTTCCAAAAGGCAGCTGTGGGACAATCCAGGAGGCACAGCTGGAATTTGAACTGGCCCTTCTTACATTCTCAAAAGTATGCACATGACAGAGCTACTAAGAATGTCTCAAGCTTGAAAAAGGTTGCAGTGGTGATTCACTGTATTATATTGCAGAGAATCCAACTCAGTCATAAATCCCTAGTAACCTGCCTGCATCATGTTTTTGTGATGGAAACCCAGCTACCAGCTCTCAGATGGCAAAACCCTGCAGATGTCACTTCAGTTCTGTTTGAACTAATGACCTCAAAGCAAAAGGCTCCACATTCACTTGCAACTCTGCAGACTCTCCTTCTCAGTTATCAGCTTCCCAGAAACCGTGGTATGGTGGGGAGAAGGAGAACAAACAAAAAGCAACCCCAGACTCTCTTACCTGTAAAGGAACCACAAGAGGAAAAGTCCCATGGATACCAATGGCAAAAACACACACAACCTGGAAGGAAGAGAGAAAAGAAAACCCTATCTGGGATTTTAAAAGAAAAGTTGAGCATGCACACACAATACCCTTTGGCAAAGGAGCCCAGACTGGAAAATGTTGCAGCTCCAACATGCTGTGCTCAGAGAAGGTGTTAATGGTCCAGCCATCCTGTATTATTACACACAAACAGGAGAGGCCCTGCATAACTGTAGGGGTCTTTTTAGATCCCCGCCCAGATGGAAAGAGCAGCGAGAGTTATGTAGGATTAACACAAGAGGAGAGGAAGGAAAGAGGTGAAGGAAAGGTAATGTCCCAAGCACTGCAGCTCTGAGCTAACAAGGCAGGTCTGGTGCGTCTCACACATTGAAATGGGGATGCTCTGACTGCCCCCCCTCCCACACCTCGGCCTCTGCATCACACAGCACGGCAGGACACAGGCTTCCCCCCTCTCTGGCACTCTGTGATTTACCGACCAGCTGCATTTAGGGTCATCAGGCCCAAACTCCTTTAAACTCACAGAACAAGTCAGAGGTTTCAGGCACTTTGTCTGCCTGGAAGGAACCACCCAAGCCGTGTTTGCTGCTGATGTCTGCAGCTGTGATCTCTTCCTGACAGGATCACAGACACTGGCTCTTATGCTTGAGGAAAGAAATACTGGAAAGGCCATGACTCTGGCCTGTGTGTGTTTGCTTAATGAGAGCTAATGAAATCTTCACCCAAGTGTCAGCCTTCCTGGCCCTTCAACCACACCCCAAACTCTTCACGGGGCTCTGAGCTCCCAGGCACAAAGCTCTGGGTGAAAGCCAGGAATTTGCGTGCTTGTGGTCTGGGAATTTACATGCAACATGGAAGGGGTGGTGTCTTCCCCAAAGTCTGCCACAAACACAATGGGATACCCAAGAGCTGCTTCGCTTGGCCAGTGATGCTGTAATAAAATCTCATATCCAGAAAAAAGAACTGGCCATATCCAAGTACAGGCTAAAGCTTTGCAAGAATTAATACTGAGGGGAGAGACACTATTAGACTGCACAGGACCACAGGGGGAGGCTGATTCTTCAATGTGCAAATGTTTTAATAAATACTGAAATTTCCTAAATCAGCCATAAATTAAATGGGCTTAAGAGAAGGAGAAACTCCATGAAGTTCTGCTAGCTAACCTCTACAAGAGCCATTTGTGACAGCATTGAACACTCACAAGTCTCTACTGCAAAAATAACCAGCTGCTATGAGAGGTGAATCACGTCCAGAAGAAAATACCGCTGAAAATTCAAACAATAAACTGAATTTCTGGAGAGGCCAGCACTGGCTTTCACATTTGCAGACATGATTCACCACCTTCATCTTTATAAGAATTCTTCTCAGAAATGTTTGGAGACCGTTTTTAACTGGTCTGTCGAGGGACAATTCCAGCGTTATAATCAACTGCACACTACTAGGCAAAGCACTGGACTGTTGAACTCATGTACAATTTTCCTGTGGATTAGATCAAATTCCTGATCTAGGAAAAACTATTAGGGCCTCCGTTTTGTTTTCACTTCTGAGAGCTTAACACACATGTTACTGACTTCAACCAAGCGATTTCCAACATATACCTGTGAGAATGCAGGATCAAACCACAATGTGTTATGTTTCAAAATATTTTTTCACAATAAGTTGGTTTAGTGAACTCACTTCTCACCCCTGGAGAGCTGACTGTAATGAGATCACACAGAGAACGGATATGGAGTTTCACCCTAATCTCCAGGAGACAACATGCCATATCCAAAAATCCTCTCTCAAATCAGCAGAACTTTCAGTTGTGGAGCAATACCATCTGTGGAGATAATTTGAAGGAGGTAGAGAGGTCAGAATTTCAACTGTCCATGAAGATTTGGAGTGTACACATCAGGGGTGTTGTAAGGATGTGTTTGCTCCCATCTTAGGAAATTCTTCAGTCTCTGCTTTTCCTAAAGCCTCACTGAGACATTTTTTATATTGTGGTTTGTTTGGGTTTTTTTTCCTCTACTTGGATTTAGAAAATACAAAATACTTTGGAATCATTAGGAAGAAATTCTTCCCTGTGGGGATGATGAGGCAATGGAAACAGGTTGCCCAGAGAAGCTGTGGCTGCCCCATCCCTGGAAGTGTTCAAGGCCAGGTTGGATGGGGCTCTGAGCAACCTGATCTAGTGGAAGGTGTCCCTGCCTAGGGCAAGGGGATGGAACTAGATGATCTTTAAAGTTCCTTCCAACCCAAAGCATTCTATGATTTTCTAATAGGGACAACCTCAAAATATATCACGACAGTGGGACCACATTTAATATCTCACTGTGGATAAACCTGCTGTGAGTTTTCCTTTAGCAGCAGAAAGCAGCACGACAGGTTGATTTCAGGCATCTGAAAATGGTCCAGAATCAGATCTGAACTGTATTGCTACAAGGAAATGAGAATCAAAAAAGGAACTCTCATAAAGTCAGATCGCACTAATCCCAGTCCAACACTCCAACTAACAAATCTGTGAGAGGAAATGTTTGTTCCTGCCCCATCTGCATCACTCAAAGATTTAACTGGTGTACTTAATCCTTCATTTTCAATGCTAACATTTTAAATCCAAGGGGGAAAAAACCCTAGTGTTTGTCAGTTCTAATTAAATTACATGCTTTATTTTTTTAATTAAATAGCCTAAAAGGAAATAAACTGGAAGAAATTCTCAAACAAATGATTTAGAAGTATTTCATATGTATCTAAGAGGGGAGCCAAATATAAATTGACAGCTTAGTGCAAGAGAACTTCAATCTGGGTTTTATTGCAATAACAAAAGTGTGTATTTAAAAGCCTTCACACAGAGCATCTATTCAGAAACAAGCCCGAAGACAGTCGGGGAATTAAAAAGAGGATAGTGTTTTGAATTAATCTAGAACATTTTTGTGGATTAGTTTACAAGCACAGAATGCCTCAGGGGGCTAGGGAGAGCGCAGAGCACTGAAGTCGGAGGGATCTGTCTTTTTCCTGTTGCTGGTGATTAGTTCATATCTCTTTGACACCATGTTTACAAGCCTCTAATTGCCTCATTAATACCTCATTATTACTTAGAAAGTGAAGAAGCTTTTAGCTTTGAAGCTGCTTCGCTGCACTTGAAGGCAAATATAGGGTGAATTCTGAGTGTGTTGGTACTAATTAAAGTTGAAGTCTGTTTCCTGTTGCTTGTGGGTGGGTGTTAATGGCTTCAAAGAAAAAATTAGGCTCCAATTTATATTACTCGCCTCCTAACTTACACGCGCAGGAATAAGTGCGAGTAAGAAGCCCATTCCTGCAAACTGGATTTACGAAGGGACGCAGATCCACACGTTTATTTTCTTTCATGCGTTTTCAGTGTGAACCAGACTCTGTGAAGGCTTGTTCACTCCCTATTAGACTGTCTGGCACAGACTGAAGCTGCCCAGTTCAGTCCATGAAGATACAGCACATACCTTGCCCTGCTGCCACACATCTATAGGGACCCATATTCTCTTTTCACATAGAACCTGAAAGCAAAACTGATTAACCAGTGTGTAAAATTGCCTCAGGTCTATTTGCCTCCTGATCTGGATGGACATCATTTTCAGGTCACCGTGGAAAAGTTTGGTTCAAAGTAAAACTAAAATCAGTCACAAGATCTTGTGATCTTTCACTTAAACATATGCACGTATTTTACACATATCTGTATATTAATAAAGAAATACATATGAATTTATACATAACAATACACAGCATCTTTCTGAATCCAGTAAGCACATTCCTCCTGAAATATGTCTGAAGTTGTGAGACCTTTGGAAAGGGATCCACTTTTTGAAAGACTGTGCACAACTGTTTCAGTATACATATTGCAAATAAGCCAGTGACCGTAATTATGGTTACTGGATTATCATATAAATCAATAAATGAGATGTTTAGAACCTCATTTGGGATGTAGAGATGCACTGTCTGATAATGTTTCAAGGAATTTTCTTCCAGCCCCAGACAGAAGAGAGACAAAACAGACATTAACCACAACAAAATCAATTCCATGGGAATTATTTTAAGAGAAACGTGCTTTCTTTAAATTAGCTTGTTTTCAGGGGTCTGGGGGATGTTGTGAATGAAGAAGGGGGTGAAGGGGAAGGAAAAGATGCCCATTTTTGGTAAAAGCATTCAGTTTCTTAATAAAAATTTTGGACAAGAAAAATAGTGAAAAATAGTCTTTGCTGAAAGCAAATGGAAAACCCTACACAGACTGGAAGGTTTGGATACAAGAATAAAATGTTTTCCATACAAATTAAATTCCCAAAGAGGCACTTTCCACCAGCATTGTTTTTCAGTGGGGGCTGGGGGTGGGTGCAATAAAAAAGCAAGTCTAGAAGGCTGAACATTCCTCGATGAAGTCGTCAGGGTTTGGCCAAGAGTCCCCAAGACTCAGGGTTTAGCTCAGGCTGCTCAGAGTCACCGGTGATTGACAGAACTTCTTGTCACAGGCCCAGGACAGCAGGTCTTGGCTTACCATGAGCACTCCTAAGACAGCTCAGAACAACTCAGCCTTTCATGTTCCTTTTACACCTCACATCTCCTCCAAGAGGAGGTAAATTGATAAAATCCTGATTTCATTTCATTTCTGCATTAAAAAATATCTAAAAATGTCAACGACATTAAATTACACGTGCAGCTCGACAGCATCCCTTTACAAACGTGACCATAAAGAATACAAATATGAAACTAAATTTACCTAAAATTATTGGACAGAAACCCAGCCTAAAAAGTGGGTTTTTAGGGTAAGGAAGGAACCCGCTCCTCCCGAGTTGTATTTACAGTACCTTTGATTTATATCAAACATTTTAAAAAAGTATTAAAACAAAAATAATTAAGGCGAGCCAAATCCTTTCCTTGCCAGCACGCAAAGCTTGTCCGACCGGACATATTGAGACTATCAATCGGTGGTGTGTATTTATAACCCAGTGCTCAGACAACTTGGAACGACAAACGCAAACAGCCACAAAGAAGTTACTTTGTACGCTTGGCACAAACAAATCCCCGAGATGAAAAGCAGCCCGGCGTTTATTTTGGGCCAAGCTTCCTCATCCGACGATCCACGACGTGGCACGGAAAGGGCAGTGTTACCAAAGGACACAAAAGCACATGGAGATGCATCATTAGGGCAAACACAGATCAGGGTGCCAGATTTCGTTATTCTTGCTCCTTTCTTCCCAGAATGGATGTCACTTTCCCTACGTTCTTCTTCCCAAAGCCCACTGGTTTGGAGCTTGGTTGTTTGTTGTTTTTTTTTCAAGGACCAGGCTTGTCGGCACAGCCTGAAAAGCTCTTCCAGCTATAATTTAAAACTGAATTGTGTTGATTGAAAACACTGCTAGCATCTGACTGCAGACATGTCTGAAGACTTCCACATGGATAGTCAAACGAGGACTGGTGAGGACGTGGTGAGATTTGCCTGAAATACTAAAGCAAGCTCTGTAGGAGCCATGATCCCCAACTGTGCACTGTGTAGGCAGCCTGGGAAATGCCCATCTAGAGATCTGGTAGATTCACTTAAACATTGAGCCACAAGAGACCTGAGCTGCGTAAGGCACAGCAAGACACTGTGGTAGTCAGTCATCCTTGAGAAGTTTCTCAGAACAGGAAGTTCATATCCAAGGCTGGAGGAAGAAATCTCAGTGGACTCCCAGTTGGCTTGATAGTGACACCTCATTTATCCTCCAACATGACCAGATCACAACCGAGGAGAATGGAAGGAGAGTGGTTAGTCAGTGAACATGCAGCTTCCTGGAAGAACATAGTGCCTTTTAGGAGGAGTTGGCTGAGAGAACGGCAGTGAGCTGATGGCTACCAACAGATAATGAACAGAGGTTGCAGGCGACCAGGTGCAGTTTGGTTTTAGGAAAGCTGATACATGTTGTTTCAGTTCAAAGGGAGTATCTTGCCATCTTCCATGGCTCCTTCAGGGGAGGATGTGCTCAGGCTTCTAGTTCTTATCTCCATGGACAGACGTGGACACTGAGCCTTGAGTCACATTGTCCTATGCACGGATGATGGAAACTCGGCTCTTTGATGGTACGAGGCTTTCATTCTTCTCATACCTTCATCCCCTTATGTGAGGGAGCTAAAGGCATGAGAAAGTCTTAACAAAGTTTTACACTTCTGATGACACTCAGGCTTCAAAAGGAAGGTCATAGGTGATTTGAGAGACTTTTCTCTCATTTCACATTAAAAAAAAAAAAAGATTTCTCACAGCTCCTTAAACGCCAGAATAGATATGTATATATTTTTCAGTATATGGATTCAAATCCTTGGTTTCTTTGGCAAAAGGCCATTTAAATTCTCATGTATTTGTTATTGCCTGCTATAAATTTACTACTCAGAAAGAATAATATTTCATTTGCCTTATTGTCAGTGCCTCTAAAGAAGGTGAAAATGGATTTAAGTCTTTCATTGGGCATCTTGATGAGAGCAGAGAAGGAACATAAAAAGAAGCCAAAAGGACACTTAAAGAATTGATATAAGGCTCCATCAACTATAATTCAGTTGATAAACTTAGGTCTCCTTTGCAATGAATTACAATGCCAAGAGATTTGTTCTGTAAATTTTGTCCAGAACTTGGCAACACAATTCCTAAGAAAGAAAGCAAACTCCTAGGGGACTTCAGCAATACTTTCCATCTGAATAAGCAGGGGGTTTGATCTTACTCATTTTGGCTCTTAGGCTTTTTACTACTTTACACAAAGGAATAGGGGCGGTAGAGACAGTTCACCAGCACAGGTAGGAACGGGACCTCACACTCTTCAGTTTACAGTTTCATAGGTCACAGCTCCAGGGAGTTAAATCCATCAATCTAAAGCAATTTCCTGGGCAGCTCTACTTACTCTATGATTCTTTCCTATCTCCACAGCAACCTCATTTAGAGAGGACACTGCAGGGATCTTACCTCCCTGTATCATCCCCCAAATAAGGTAGGCTTGGGATTTAGAGAGCAGGACCTGGACTTCAGCAGGGGCAGAGATCCAAGTGTGCAAAAAAGTGTGCTTGGTTTTGTGTGACAGTGTAGAGTGAAATCAAAGAGTCACGCTGTTTGTACTCTGGAGCTTCTCCAAAACTTATATTCAGACCCAGTCTTGCCTCCATTTATCAAACTTATTTAGCTTGAAGAGTCTGACCATGTGGTTACCACCATATTAGTATCTGAGATATATTAAGTTTATGCTACTGAACAAATTTATGACTTGAAAGCCTGATTCTTGTCATTGGGATCCAAGATGTGGACAGATGAAGCAATTTGCCTAGAGTCAAGAAAAGGGTGAATTACCAAGATGAGGATTAAAGCAGAACCCCTGAGTCTCATGTGGCTGGCCAGTGCCCAGGGTGATCCCCTCTCCAGTGACTGAAAGATCAGTGAACTGCTCTCTAAATGCTTCCAACATGAACTCCCCAAAACACAGCAAATGGTATTTTTCACACTTTGACTAATGAAAGCTTGGCACATGGCATGAAAAATAAAATCCTCACTGCCAGCAGTAGAGATATATATAAAACGATGTTTATTTCTACAGGGCTTGTGAATAAGCAAGACATTTTTCACCCATGAAAGGCAGTTTCTGTGTGCATGTGTAAGTTAGCAACAACAACAACAAAAAGTGTTACTGGTGATCCCAATGAACATCATCCCAACGAGATTCAAACAGTCGTAACTTTATGCTTCCAAAAAGAAAGTCCCTTTTTTACTTCACCCTACAAACTTCTAGGTTTATTGTGGCTATATTTCTCTGCTCTTGACAAAAATACAGACATAATTTGTCCTTTTGTTTTGTATTTAGAGACTAGCTATCATCACAGCATGTATGGAGAGAGATCCAATAAAAAGATGTGCTCGGAAAACACAGTTGCCTGCAAGATCTACTTCCACATGAAAGAAAAGCCAATTTCTGAAAAAGCGAGGGGAGCTCATTCTTGACGAATTATGACATTGCTTTTACTGGAGTCTTTTCTTCGTGCTTTCTTGGTGCCCTCCACATGACCAATGCTAACAGGAGGAGGGACAAGCCCAACTCCTCGTGCAGGCAGACTGACACACAGAACGGGACCAATGGGACGCTGCAGACACACTTCCAAAACAGACAGTATTGTCTCTTTGTCTGATGAAAATGTTTGGAAAAAAAGAGTGCACTGACAAAAAAAGCCCTGAAAACAGTAACTTCTGTGATAAACTGATATTGGGATCCTCCCACATAGATAAAAGATTGACCCAGTCACAGTCTTCCAGTTCACAGCAAACATTTGATACCCTTTTCAGCAGAGAAGCCCTTGCAGGCATTTTAGGGACTTGCCATAGTGTGTAAGGTTTACTTCTTCTCAAGTGCAAAAGGATTACTGGCACTATTGTAAACTTGCTTCGAAGAAACAATAGAAGAACTTTTATAGTTCTGCAATAATCAGAAGATATGTAAGTAGAGATAAATAAGTTGTGATGTGCTTCAGCATAGCAGAGCATCAGGTTTTATTTGATTAATCCTTCCCTACAGCTTGCAATGGATATACAGAGTGTGATTTCAGAGCTTTTCAGAAGTAGCTTCAAAGTACAATCTGAGTATCACAGATTCAATCAGGCACAGCTGGATCTCAAATATATAAGCCACTTCGAGTTGCACATGAGGAGGGAAAGGGGAAGATTACTATGACCTGAAATGTTAAAGCATCTTCCGCGTGATTAAGTGCATTTACATGTTCTACTCCAACCAGCAGAAATTGTTTCCAGGCAACAGAAAGAAATCAGTAGGACTCCACACTAGGTATGTGGGTGTACAACATACGTATGCACTGCTCCTCACCTGAGGCTTCCTAAAAATAGGCCAAAATCATGTTTGGTGATTTGGACAGATAACTGGCAGTGTTACAAGAAAATTACAGGTGTTGAAAAGGCTCCCTATAATTTTCCTCCTGTGGGAGAGGACAAGGGATACAGCATGGAGACAGGTAGGATTGCCTTCTAACAACCTCAACCACATTTCCACATAAGAGGCAGCCAAATTTCTCATGTAGCAGGTGCCCTAGAATACTATGAAAGGGAAGCACATATTGCCTTGCAGAGCTCCCAGTAACCCATTCCTCAGGAAACACTGTCACAGGTCATGTTGAAATGGAGAGAGACCATCCCCATGACGACCCTGCAAAGGCATAAACTTCCATCCTCATGGTTTCTCAGCACCACTAGCAGTTCTGCCCAAAGCAGAGTCCTCCTCCTCCACCTTACTTACTTGGAAAGTAATTCTATAACTCTGTAGGCAAATCTATTATTCACCCTTTTTAAAGTACTTGGGATAACTTGGAAGGACTCACCAAGTGTTTGCACACAGGTCCAAAAGAACAAGAGGGTGTTTTGTACTGGATCTCTATTAAAAAACAGTGATGCAGGTGACCTGAACCAAAAAGGCATCTAGTGGCCAAGCAAAAGGCAGTCAGGCAATATCTATCACTTCTTTCTACACTAACTGGTAAACTGCTACAGTCTTGACCACACTCTCACTCAGGAAAGGTTGTGGACTTGAATACACCCTTGGAAGTGTTACCTGTGCTTGACTTGAAACAGGAAGGATTCTGAATGACCCTTCTCTGAATACATGAAAGCTTTCTAGTGAAACCTGGCAGCTGAAGAGTTTTATTGCCTTCATGGAGAGACCACCTAGGCCACCTCTGACAAACTCTATGGCTCAGAAAGGTAAAATGAGCTCTTCTATCTTGCTGATAGAAGAGCTTTCCTAGAATCCACCTGAAGGCCCAATATTCCACTCAGGAAAATGGGTGCAGCACATGAAGAAACCACCTGAGCTATACTTGCTGATGCATTAAATCTCCACTGTGGGAAAATTTTTAAAAAGAGACTAGATTGGCAGGGAAAAAGATAGCTGACTTTCAGAGGAGACCTCTCCAAGCACCTTACATCACAGCACTATCCAGGAATAATATGGGAAAGAATAATTTGGGCACAGGATGGATTAAATTAAGTCAGTGGCTGTTACTGAGTGCTAGCCCTAGCCCCCACTCCTAACTGAGATGGACATCTGGTTGGGATAGTGGAGGTCCAGCTGACTCAACTCTGGTTAGATTGGATGAAATCCCTTCTAAACCTACTTGCCTGAGGTTCATGAAACCCAATATACAGACCCATATGGCATTTTGAGATTATGGAAGTTCAGATCCTGGCCAATTTCTATTGTTAAGCTCACAAAACACTGAGATAAATAATGGAAAATGCTTCAGCTGCTATTTATTTAGGGCACTTCTGCCATGTGACATCAGAAAATATTCCATGGTGGAATTTATTAACATAAAAATGGACTTGGTGAGACTTTGTGATCTATTAAACTTCCAGCTAACTAGACTTTTGTTTATCCAATCGACAGATGGTGTTTTTCCGAACTGGTTATGTTGATTTGCAGTACTGAAGTGGTTACTGGAAAACAGGACCGTGAGTTTAATAAGGAGCAGGCCCACACACACGCAACAAATGTGAGCCACATTCTACCAGCTCCAAAAGAAAAAAGAAACAGCAGTTTTTACACCAAATTACCAAAATACTGCCACATTTTGCATGACCATCGTGTGTTCCAAGCCGCTGGAACAAGAATGCTGTTGGTAAGTGAGCCACTTCAGACATATACACAATGTTACTGGATTTGCTTGGAATATTCTGCTCCAGGTTAGGAGAAAGACAGCCCCCCATAGACTCCTCTTTCAGAAGTGCTGTCTTGGAGGGCCGTTTTAGCTGCTTTATAATAAAGACTCATCCCACTTAGAAAACCCCTCCGAGGCTTCTCATTAATAAATGCCAAGGAACATAATATGATACCCAGGTTGTAGAAATCAATGGCAATCTAGAAACCAGGAAAAGAAAACATACTGAATGACAATAAGGAGTGGAGCATTTAGAGGACTCTTGAGCAGCTGAACTCCCAATCACTCTCCAAACATGAAAGAGGTTTCAACTGTTTATGAAATTAAGTGGAGCTTCTGGAACTGCACACTGAACTATGCTGAACAGGAAGAAATCTCTTTGCTTATTAGGCCTCAAGGAGGTAATCTATTGTACTATAGAAACAGCTACAGCCTTTGCTATGCAGCAGGGAGATTACTGCTGTTCAGGTGGATGAGTGGCTTTCAGATTTTTTTTCACAATCTCTTTGATTTAATATGTTTTAGGAATGGAACAGCAATGTTCTGCTTAAGTTGCAGGCAGAAGTTCTTGAAAAGATGAGATCCACCACACTTGTAGTAGAAGGACATTAGAGAAGGAAAGGCTTCTGCCTGCATGGGCTCAAATCCAGAGTATCTTTGAGAAGTTGGGAAAAAGAACTGAAAAGCATATAATGGAGCATTAATAGCACTCACCTATCCCATCATTTTGTGTGTGTGTATGTATATATATATATTATATATATATATATACACAAACACAGTAAGATATATAAACACACACACATCACTACATACACCTTCTTAGAGGTGTGCATAGGTAATATTATATACATACACAAGCGCAGACTAAACTTTATACAGAGGGAGAATGCATTCCAGAGTCTGACACTGGGAAGGGTTTTCTTCAGCTATTTACACGCCTAGTCTCAGGCAGGATGTGGTCTGTCATTGCAGAGGCCACAGCACAAGGTGAGACTTTGCAAAATGTAATACAAGCTATTAATGCTGGTTGGTCTGCAAAATTCATACCTAGTCCTTAGGAAGGAGGATGTCAGGATTGAGAGGGGATTTTCTTCAAGAACTAGATTGTTTGTTTCTGGAATGCTGAGACTAAAGACACTGAGTTGGACACAAGAGGACAAACAGGCAAGGCAATATAAGACTGACTACAGTGACTACATTGTATCGGTTGCAACACCCACAAGAAAAAAAAGATGTGAAACATTAAAACAGTTGTGATAATTCAGCGGTTTCAGTGTGACAGCCCTAAGTAGCAGAGGCTTGTTCCACTGACAACTGCATGTTTCAAATCATGAATTGCACGACTGAGCAACGTCATATGTGACTACAACAGCTAACATCAAAATCAGTCTTCTGCAGGAAAATCTATTTGCCAGACACATCACAGCACAGGTGTCACGGCAAGTAACAAGCCATGGCATGACAGCTAGCAGTGCAACTGCTTTAGGCTTAGTACTTTTCGAGTCCAGGAGAGCTACATGTCATGCCACCTGTGCATAAGAGAACAGAGAAATCTAATTAGGATCTTTAATTGGACCTGAGCAACCTGATCTAACACTGTAATTAACCCAGCTCAGAGTGAGGGCAGTTGGACCAGAGACCTCAGGAAGTCCCTTCCAACCTGAATTATTCTGTGATCTGTAGCATACAAAAAGATTGAATCTCATTTGCCATCTCTGGCAGGAGCAGAAGACACCTTCAGCTTCATTCACGGAAAAAGGAAAAGCTGGGTTCTTACTCGTTCAGTTTTGACATAGGACAGGTTTTGGGAAGGTCAGTGGGTCAGCCAGAACTCCTTGTTGTGGGAAAGGCATAAGAAACGCAGAGACTGAAATCCACTGGGTGCCTTGAAATTCTTCAAAAGAGAGCACACCATGGCAGAGACAGAAAAATACTGATACAGCACAGGCCAGCAATACAATGTTTTTCCTGGGAGGAAGGTGACAGGAGTGGAAGAGATAAAAGGGTAGTTAGCCCTGTAAGGAGCATGTTCTGTTTTAAAAATGGTACATTTCCCTACATACAAATACTGATCCCTTACAAGCTGTTTCCTCTCAAATCTAGTAATCTTCTTTACCTGTTGGAAACTCACTGTAATTACAAGTTCCAGTGCCAGTTTCTCATTAACAAAGAAATTTGCCCTCTATTACAAGGGGTTTTGTTTTGCCTCATTAAAGATATTGTTAAAGCCTCCACAAATATTTTTTGTACCCACACAGGCTCCTTATTGAATCTGGCTGTCTTCACTTCCTGTTTTAGCACAACTCACTTGGTAAGTTGTTGCCTCACCACACCCCTAAAGTGGTTGCCTTTAAGTAGTTGGTGAAATGCTTAATATTCATTTAGTAAAGCTCTTTGAAGATGATACATGATGTAAATATCAGCTAACACTTCAAAAAAATAATATGGCTTTTGTAAGATTAAAAGGTTAGTTTTCTTAAAATTTGTTAAATCAAAATAATGCAAGCTTCCATGTGCAGTTTAGCCCTCTTATCTCTTCACAGTTCTTAATAGTCAGTATTTCCCATCTGATTACTGCTCATCACATTGTTATACTGCTTTTACAGCCTTGGGATTTTTTACAAAGCTTCTCTATTACTCCAGATAGGCACAAAACAGTAGCAGGTAGGGAGCAATCCACATTTTCCAAAGATCAGAACCATTATTTAATGTTTTTGTAAATATTTACTTTAGAAGCAGGCTAAATGTTACTTAAGATTTGTTCTAAAACTGATGTGTTTAAAAGTAAAAAATCACGAGGACATATGGAACTCATCTGAAGGAGAAAAAAAAAGTTACAATTACACAAAAGAATTAATTTCCTTACTGTTACCAAAGAGTTGTCTTCATAAAACTTGTGGCATGCTTTTGTGTCTTAGGTGGAACATCATGACACATATCATGTGGTTTGTGGTCTACTCTTCCTAATGCCTGAAGCTTTGGCTGCAGTTTCCCCAACCTGACTGTCCCACCACATCGGCACACACCCTCATTGTGCTCCCACTGGGATTTCTGTTCCTGTTCTGCCCTTTTTTTTTTTTTCTTCCCCTTCTTCTTAGTCATCTTACCCACAAGCAGCATAAATCAAGGCGAGGACGTGTTTTCACAGCTAGGCAGTTCTTGCAACATCAGGGCTGAGTTCAGGGAAATGGCTGGAAAACTTGCCATACCCACACACACACACACACACCTGCCTTTTGGCTCATGGAAGACGAGCACAGTGCCAAAGATGTTTGTTTATTCTTGCCCCTGGTGCTTTGATATGTACGCCGCGGATGAGGGTAATGGCCTCCCTCACAGCGCAGCATGCAGGACTGAGCAGGGCCTCACATCTCCTCACAGACCTCCCAGGAGTCTTCTCCATCACATGAGGTGCTGGGTCACGTCACTGGTGATGTCCATACCAGCCTTCTGATGAGGCCCCTCTGTTCTTTCACTACTTTGGAAGAGATTTGGGAAAGAGCTAGAGAAAGGGTGGACCAATTCAAAGCCACTAAGCCAGGCAAGTGCAGCCATGTCTCTTCGGAAGTGGTTCTTGCCGAACACAAGGACAGTTTGATCCAGTCGTGAGCAAATGCAGCAGAACTCCATGCTAGAGTGTCACGACAAAATCAAGCCTGTAGCTTTTACATGGTTTGTGTAAGCTTAGGGAAAAGCAACAGGATACTGTGCTATGACTGGACTTAGCCCTTGTGGTATCGCAACTGCTGGGACGTGGACCACACAATCCTTCCCGCTTTGGACTTCATTTCAGGTGTGGGCACAGCCACCTACACTGACCGTGCAGCACCCTGCACACTTGGGGTAGGTGGCTTGGGAGCAAGTGCTGGGGCACATTTGTGAGAAAGGTGGGGTTGCTGGAGAGAGAGAGATGGCGTGGGCACGTGCACCCAGGCCCTGCCTCCCGGTCCTCGTGGGGATGTGTCATCACACCAACAATGCCAGGGAGGCGAGTTGAGAGGCCGGGCCCAGTGTCATGTCTCCCAGGGGCAGATGGGGAGGGGAGGGCACATGAGAGCTTGCTGCCTACAGAGCAACGCACACACCTGCTGCCAATCTGCATCCCAACAGCGTGGAGCCACAGGTGACTCCAGGTCCCCAGCACCAATGCAGCCATGACTCAGCTGACCATCCTGTGCTGCAGTGATAGGACGTCTTGTCTGCTAAGAAACACTAAGAAACTGCCTCTTTCTGTCCTTCTGTCTTTCCCTTATCTGAACCTTATCCTTCAGGGTGGAACCAGAAAATTGAATATTTCTTTGAAATATTAAAGAACTAGAAACACTATGAGGAAAAACCAATGCCCTGCTCCTTTGCCTGATTTTTACCTGTCTGGAAGATCTGGAAGGAGAGAGAAGAGGATGAGTGTCCTCGCTTAGAAAGGAGCTGCTGTTTCCAACGCTGTGGTTAGGAGAACGCTTTCCCATCAGGAGCAGAGTGCAGGGGATGCACACACAGTGGTTCAGAAGTCCCTTCAGCAGCCTGGTAGCTCCATTTGTTCATCAGTCACCATAGCAAGTGGTGTCTTTCCCAGTCTTCCCAGGGCTGTCAGGAAGCCACTTCTTACAGCCAGCTGGGCCCGAGTCTCACACTGGCTTTGGCAAAATCCTGCTGGCTCCACTCCAAGTTTTGCCAGAGCAAGAACCCTGCCTCACAACAGTAATGACTGGATTTCATCATGCAAACTTTGGTAGTTTTGATCGTTCTCAATACAGTGAGAAACTTTCTGATTTTGGAAAGTGTCCCCAGTCTGGGAGGTCATGGGAAAGCCACGACACAAATCGGCTCTGCTGTGTGCACAGCACACAGACGGAAGGGTGATGGAGATGCCCAGGGCTGGGCAATGTCCTGTAGGGAGAATGGGCTACATCTGGCACCATGACCCCCATCCCTGCCCTGAATGGATCCAGAGGCAGGAGGTCCTGTATGTGGTGGTGACACACACTGTCAGTCTGCCCTCTGCTCTGAAACATGGGACACCCGGGAGCTGGAGTGATTGGAGGTGCTGAAGCACCGGCTGAAACAACTTCCAGAGAGCTCCAGACCCTCAGGGATCCTAGACGTCCTCCTATCACCAAGAACCACCTCAGATCTTGTTGCTGAGGCTTTTTAGTCCAAGTGGGAGCTGCATCCCTGACGGTGCATGTTTGTAAACTGAGAGGAGTTTCCTTCCTTCCATCCTCCTGTGAGGCCGGGGAGGCGGGGGACGCCCCTGGGGTGGGCGAGGACGGCTGAGGTCCGGGGTACGGTGCTGCCCGCGCCATGCAGGGACCACGTCCTTGGCCCGCCCTCCACGCCGGGCTCGGAGGGGCCGGGGAAGGCGGCGCCTGCCGGGACATGTCGCTTCACGCCGGGAGCCGCGCGGGTCAGCGCGGCCGGACAGGGCTGAGCGGGGGCGCCCCGGGGCATCCCCCGGCGAGCAGGCTGCCCTCGCTGCTGGCCGAGACACAGCCCCGTCCGAGCGACTCTGCCACACTTACTGAGTTCGGGGAACGCGTCGGAACGCGGCGATGTCGGGAGTTTAAGGCCTGGGTCGCGCCGCGCAGGTGCCGCGGGCCGGGCGGGCGAGGCGGCGGCGCCGCCGCCCCTCCTGAGGCGCGGCGCTGGGGCGCCATCGCCCCCTGGCGGCGGGAGCGGGCGGCGC